>NW_022060084.1:601720-902581 GCF_007399415.2 Gopherus evgoodei
TCTGGGTCCCCCAGACTCCTTCCCTCCACACCAACCTCCCCCAGCCAGAGTAGGGTGTGCCCAGGCCATGCCCCCATTCCCCCACCCTGGGGAGATAAGCATTCAGTGTGCGGGAGGATGGGCCGGCTACTGTTATCCTGCGAGGGGCTAATGGGTACAATCAGCCAGTCTGAGCTCTAGGCAGCTGCCCAGGGAGCTGGAGCTCTGGTGGGCTAAAGAGATGGCAGGGGCAGGGCTCCATGTGCCCCCAGAGCAGCTGGGGGTGCCTGGAAAATTCCCTGACATTTCAGCATTGACTGAATTGCAGCCCAGAGGCCAGCTACACCAACAAGCCAGGGCGAGGCCTACACAAGCACAGCCCATGAGCCCCAGGCCCCTAAACTCGCTTGCTCCAACCCCCTGCCCCTCACCAGGGGGTGCTGGGAGAGCAGAAGCCAGCTGGCCCCTCAGGAGAATCACCCCAGCCCATCCAGACTGGGGCCAAAGGCCCAGCTGGGGGCAGGGAATCCAGGCTGATCTCCCCCCAGCACCCAGCCCATCCTGCTGGCATCTTCCACAGCCGCCTGGCTCCAGCCCTGCCAGTGTTACACAGTATACAGCGCTCCCCAAAACAAACTCAGGCCATGTGGGGCTGGAGCCATCATGGCTTCAGCCCCCTGTGTGGAGCCAGAATCAGAGAGCCCTACCAAGGCTGCTTCCTCCAGAGGAGCTTTTAAACCAGCTGGGGAGCGGGCAGCACCAGCCCTGCATTTCAGACCAGGCCCCTCCCAGAGGCCCCCAGCCAGCTGCCCTTACCTCTGTCCCAGAACTGACTCCAGACACAGCTGCCTGCAGCCTGCCCCAAGCTGCCTGCCACATGTCTGGCTCCCAAGGCCTCCGCCCACTGCGTTAGCCACGCCCACAGCAGTGTAGCAGAGCCTGGAGGGCGAAAGCATGGCCCCATCCAGGCCTGGGTGGCAGGCAAGGGGGTGTCAGGATCCTATGGGCTAACATGGAGTAACCCCTTTACACCAGCCCCCCACTCCGGGCCTGTCACTCCTGTGCTCCCCCATGTATCCCTGGCCCACCCCGCTCACCCCATGCTCAGCAGGATTCAGAGCTGTACGTCCCCATGGGCAGAACAGAGGGACATCAGGACTCGTGGGGGTGTGGTTCTCAGGACTCGTGGGGGTGTGGTTCACTGGGCCAGAGGCTCCCCGGGGTTTCAAGCCTTTACTCTCAGGTCTTCTCTGCATGGGAAAGTGGCACCAGTTTGACCAATGGGGCAAACTGAAGCCGGAGCAAAGGCCATGTGGATGCTCTGATTTGGGTTTCAGAGGGGCTCGGGACAGACCAGTTCCAACCTGTTCCTAATCGATTTCAGTTAAACGACTTGGAAAGGCAGGGACAGCTGCACAGGGTTCCTTCTTCCCCCCAGGATGGGTAGCTGAGTCCCTCTCCCGCTGGGAGCAGCAGGGGCCCCCAGTTCTTTCCCTCAGGACCTGGGCTGTCACTGCTGGGGTGGCATAGGTGCCCCCAGAGCAATCGGGCTTGCTATTATCACCCCTTTGAGATTCACTGGACACTCTTCCTTGTTTGGGCTGTCCGCAGAGTTGGGCAGCATCACTGTGTCAGTCATGTGGGGCAGCTCCACCCTCACAGTGATAGGCTCAGGCTCTCTGAAGACTCAGGCAGAAAGGGGCTATGTTGGCCATGCTTGGGCCATTTTTCAAGCTTTTCTTCACAACCACAAGCGCTCATCTGTACAGGGGAGAAGGGCACTGCCCCACCTTACAGGGGCATGGGTTTAAATCCAGGAGAGATGCTTAGCCAGTCAAGGGAGCTGGATAAATACCCTGGGTAGATACTTCTCCATTTCCTCCCATCCCTCCCTGCTTGGTGCCCAGGGACATGTGGAGTTATCCTGCCCTGCGGGCAGCTCAGGGATCAGTAAAAGCTGGTGCCCAAGGAACTGGAGAGGTGAGTGGCCTGGGAGCTCCCTGGCTGAGGGGCTGGAGGCATTTGCTCTCATACTGGGGATCACACAGGAGCCACCCTCGGCAAGGCCAGAGCCGGGCTGTGTCCCAGGGAAGAAAGCTCGCCAAGCAGCTGACATGGATGGAGTCTGGGTCCCAACAGCAGGAGCAGCACATCATCCTAAAGGCGGTGTCAGCCCTTCGCTCCCAGCCCACACTCCCTGCCTTCTGCTTCTTGCTGGGCCCCGACGGCCAGGCCCAGTGACCGTCCTCTCTGTGGTCAGATCACACCTGCAAACCCGCTCCCCCACAGCCCTCCTCGCGGCTGGTGGGAGGTGAAGCCGGGGGCAGAGCTGCATGGCTGGTCTGGGGGACTGGGACAGAGATGGCCCCGTGCAGCGCTGGGCACACTGGCAGTGCTCGGTAAAGAATCCACTGGGAACCCCTCAGCTCCTGGCTCGTGCCCTTCCCTTCAAGGAGGGAGGGGTGTCACTTCACAAACAGCCCATCCCTTGCCCCAGAGTCCCGTGTTAAAGTGCATTTGCCAGCAACAGGAGAAATGTTTGGAGCACAGAGCCTGCTGGAATTGCAGAGCTCCCGGGGCAGTGCCATGCAGGTTTGGCCTGGATGCCCCTCCGCACACACCTGTGTGAACAAAAGGAGAGCCCCTGGTACAAAGCTCAGGCAGCTCCCTCCAGCAAGGAGCCCCTCCCCTTGCTATTTTAGAGCACATGGCACTTACATAACAAGTTACATAACATGAACCTCTGACCAATCAGAGTTAATCTTTCCATATATGATGTTAGGCCTGAATAAGAATGCAGCACAAAGCCAGTTACAGCAGCCTGGACAAAGTTAGGCTAACATGGTTTCTGGGTAATTCAAAGAGGGTTCTGGGTAATTAAAAGTTGTAAAACATCTGGGAGTTGCCTGACTTTCACAGAGTTAGGCAACCATGAGATAAGAAAGAAACGACATTCCCAGTTTAACGCAGGAAGTCCTGTGTCAGGAACAGTTCGGAACTGATGAGAAGCCCCAGACCCCAGACTCCCAGGCTTCCCAGGCAATAAAAACTCCCTGTTTTTGTTCTTTGTTTATTCCTAAGCGTTACATTCCTGATTGTTAAAGTATCATTAATCAAGTAATTCATTGAATCTTGTAAGACATAAGAATGCATGTATAGTAGAAGTTATTAGTTTCTAATTCTTTAGGTTACTTAATTGAATAATCAGTGATGTGCAGTGACGCAACAAAACTGTCTATATATGTTTAGGTTCTGTTGTGAGGGGTAAGCTGGTTCTCTTAAGAGACGAGCTTGCTCTCTATTGTCGTTGTGCACCCTTCAATAAAGAGCATTTTATTGAACCTTGCTGGTGTTACTTGTCTCTCGTGGTCAGACAACGAACTTTGCCGTTTGGGGTACAAGGGTCCCCAACAACTTTGGCAACTCCGCCGGGACTCATCTGACTCTCCAGCAGGGGATCGGACACTGAGACAACACAGCGCACATCCTCTGGCTTAGAGGAGCCTTGCCTGGTGATCTGATCTCTGTGTCGGCGATAAGGCGAGTTCTGTGAACCAGCTGAAGCTCTTAAAAATAATCCAGCAACGTCTACCTACCCCTTGAGCAGGATCCAGGTTGCCTGGGTTTGAGTCCCAATCCGGGTTTGCGCAGGATCCTTCTCTGGGTTTGAGTCCCAGTCCAGGTGTTCGAGTCCCCGGAGAGGTAAGCGAGCGCTCGACATAAGGAGGTGGGGGTTAGAGTCCCTTTACCTCAATGCGGGAAAAAGGGGTCAGAGTCCCTTCATCAAAATGGGACAATTTGGCAGTAAGTGCCCGGAGGACACCCCATTGTCTCTGATACTTAGGGATTGGAAGGAAATTTCTGGGACTACTGGTTTAGCTAAATCTAAAATGAGAAATTTATGTCAAATTCAATGGCCTTCCTTTACTGCTCATTTGTCCCCGACTAAGGACTGGCCGAGCTGCGGAACCTTTTCCGCAGACAGGATGAATTCCCTAAGGGATATTCTGGTTGATCTTAGACCTGGACAAATGGACTATTTATTTGTCTGGTATAATTATAAGCCAAAGGAGGGATGCACAGCCTTTGAAGCAGTTTGCCTGGATGACTCTGTTAAGAAACCCCCACCTTATGCCCCGGTAGCTCAGGCAGAAGAAGAAGTTAGATATATTCCAATCGGAGTTCCTTTACGACGAAGCTCTAGATTAAGGATAAGGATGATGGAGGTAAAACAGAGACAGAAGAAGGGGCTCAGGAAGGAAGGACAGCTTCTAGGGGTGAAACAACACTTCAGGCTCCTTTACGAGTTTATCCTGTACCTTGGACTAGCAGGTCGCCCTTGATGGTGTCCACACACACATGCCATTCCCAACTGTAGATTTGCTAAATTGGCAGAAATCTATGCCACATCTTCGGGATGATCCCGAGGCAGTGGAAAGAATGTTTCGAACTGTATTCTCTATTCACTTACCAACATGGGCAGATGTGAATCAATTATTAGATACCCTGCTAACTGAGGATGAGCGTCAAAAAATCAAGGAAAAAGCTGCTGCAGTTTATGAGATAAACAATAAAGCAATGCCCAGAGATGATCCAGGTTGGGACCCAAATACAGATGGGGGTAAGGAAGAATTGAGTCAATACCGACAGGCTGTTTTGCATGGGTTAAAAGCAGCAGGGGAGGTTACCCCTAATTGGAGTAAGGTTACTGCATGTGTTCAATTTCCAAACGAACATCCCTCTGAGTTTTGCACTCGATTGACAAGTGAAATGAGAAAGCACAGTAATTTGGACTTAGAATCAGACTCTGGGAAAGAAATGATTAAGCTGGTATATATGGCACAATGTGCAGAGGATATTGCAAAAAGGTTCAGGGAACATCCGGATGGGATGCAAGGGAAAAGTTTGTCTGAAGTGGTGAGCATTGCTACCAGAGTGTTTAATGGGAGAGAAGACTTAAAAGAAAAGGAAAGAAAAAAGGAAAAACAGAAGGATCTAAAAGATCAAGCATCCTTGTTGGCAGTGGCTACGATGGGAGGCAGACAAGGGGCCGGGGCTGGAATCATGGTTTCACGGGTGGACGAGGAGGTGGATTCGGTAGGGGATGTGGACGAGGTGGAGGTGTGAGCTTCTGTAATACTGGGTGTTATCAGTGTAGTGAAGAAGGAAGCTGGCAGAGAGAATGCCCCCTCAGACTAAGAGCTGATTGCAAACCTGTAGCGGGTCAGTTCTCTGTGGATCATGAATTAAGGGAGGCGCCGCTCCCCTGGGGCCCTGAGGTTTATGAAGCCGGAATGGTACAATTTAAATGTGCTGCACGATTCCCAGTGTTCCTCCTGAAATTAGGACAAAAGACTTTTGAATTGTTAGTAGATACAGGGGCCACTCATTCGGCTATACCCAAGGGAGAGGCACCAAAAACCAGAACTGAAAAATGCTGAAAAATAGGGGTTACTGGGAAGCCTGAATGGCATTTTATGACAAATGGTTGTATGGCTACCTTATTTCAGTTCAGCATTCCTTTCTGCTAATGAATGGTCCAGTGAATCTGCTGGGAAGGGATTTGTTGTGTAAACTGCATGCTCAAATCTTCTGTACTCCTGAAAGTATTTCTCTCCGATTCCCGGTGGAAAAAGCTTATCTGTTAATGCAGTTAACTGATAGCAATTATGAAATGCTTCCCCTCCGAGTCCAGAATGAAGTTAACCCTATAATGTGAGGGGGAAAGTATGATATGGGATTGGTAAAGTCTGCCTCACCTTTAAATCCGATGATAAAAGCTAATATGCCTCCACCAGCTCAGAGGCAATATCCTCTTAAAATTGAGGCTATACGTGGACTTGAGCCCCTTGTGCAGGATTTCAGGAATAAAGGAATCTTAGTGCCATGTGTTTCCCCATGTAATACTCCCATTCTGGCTGTAAAAACACCACAGCTTGGCCCTGATGGAAAACCTGTACATAGCATGGTGCAGGACCTATGACTTATTAATCAGTATGTGATTGCAGAACATCCTGTGGTACCAAACCCAAGTACTATTTTCGCAATGGTGCCACCTGAAGCAGAATGGTTTACATGTATGGACTTGATAAATGCCTTTTTCTCTGTACCAGTGGCCCCAGAAAAACAGTACCTTTTTGCATTCACTTAGGGAATCCCTGGCACGGCAGGAAAAAATGAAAGGTCTTCCCCGGACAACTCACTTGCACTAGAATGCCTCAGTGTTGTGTGGAAGCCCCGGGTGTCTTTGCCAGAGTTTTAGCAGAGGATTTAAAAGATGTCCAGCTGCTTCTACCCTAGTGACCTGTGTTGATGATATTTTGGTCGCTTCAAGGACTCGAGAGAATAATGAAATTGACTCTTATTTACTCAATCAGTGAAAGGACATCAGGTCAGCCCCTGTCAATAACCTAGTCCCAGATTTGGACCTTAGTGTCCAAAATATGGGGCTTAGCATGAAAACCTCCAAGCTTAGTTACCAGCTTGAACCTGATACTGCTGCCACCACCCAAAAAATTAGAGTGTTTTGGGGCACTCTGGTCCCCCCAAAAACCTTCCCTGGGGACCCCCAGACCCAAATCCCTTGAGTCTCACAACAAAGGGAAATAAACCTTTTCCCTTCTCCCCCTCTAGGTGTTCCTGGAGAGATACACAGAAGCAAACTCCGTGAATCTAAACAGAGGGATTCCACCCTCTCTGTTCCCAGCCTGGAGAACAGAATTACCGAGAGTCAATCTCTCTTCCCCCCTCACCCAGAGGGAATGCAAAGTCAGGTTAGTACATCTAACACACCCAGGTTCCCCCGACTTCTTCCTCCCACCAATTCCCTGGTGAGTACAGACTCAATTCCCTGGAGTTCCCCAGTAAAGAAAAACTCCAACAGGTCTTAAAAAGAAAGCTTTATATAAAAAAGAAAGAAAAATATATAAAAATGGTCTCTCTGTATTAAGGTGACAAAAGCAGGGTCAATTGCTTAAAAGAATATTGAATAAACAGCCTTATTCAAAAAGAATACAATTCAAAGCACTCCAGCAACTATAGACATGTAAATACAAAAGAAAAAAACCCACTTTGTACTCACAACTTGGAAACAGAAGATTAGAAAGCAGGAAATAGAAAAATCCTTCTCTAGCTGAGAGAGATTCAGGCAGACAGAAGACAAAAAACTCAGACACAACTTCCCTCCACCCAGAGTTGAAAAAAAACCTATTTCCTGATTGGTCCTCTGGTCAGGTGCTTCAAGTTACTGTTTTTTTCAGGTGAAAGAGACATTAACCCTTAGCTATCTGTTTATGACAGCCCCACAAAGTTGCAATGGGCCCAACACGAGTAAAGTACCTCGGGGACACCTTGGGTCCCGGGGTGCATAGTTTGGACTCCAAACGAATTGAAGCTATTGTTAATATCCCATTCCCTATCACTCAGCGAGGCATGCGGGGTTTTATTGGCATGATTGAGTTCTGTCACCCTTGGATTATTTCAGCAGGAGACTGGCTGAAGCCATTACATGAACTAATGAAGGAGGAGGCTGAAGAGCCCCTACGTCCAAACTCTGAGCAACTAAAAGCCTTTAAAGCACTGAAAGAATCTCTCATTCGAGTTCCTGCATTAGGGCTACCCAATTATAGTAAGCCTTTTGATTTGTATGTACATGAAGTGAAGGGGTAGCCTCGGGAGTACTGACGCAGTCATTTGGAAATGCTTAGAGACCAGTGGCGTATCTTTCAGGACAGCTGGATCCAGTGGCTAAGGGACACCCTGGCTGCCGTAGGAATGTGGCAGCAGCAGCATTATTAGTGGAGAAAGCTCAGGAGATTGTCTTGGGACATCCTTTAACAGTGCACACTCCCCATGCAGTGGCAAGCTTGTTAAATTCACAGCAGCACAAACATCTAACTAATCAAAGGTTGTCAAAATACAAAGTGACTCTACTAATGACTCATAGGGTTACCTTAAAAAGGTGTGCAAATTTAAACCCGGCTTCCTTGCTACCTCATGAAGGGAGTCAGGAAACAATACATGATTGTTTGCAGGTTTTGGATCAGGTCTCTACTCCGCGACCTGATTTGACTGATGTTGCTCTAATTGATCCTGAGCTAGAGTTGTGTGTAGATGGTTCTGCCTTTGTGCAGAATGGCATTCGACACTCTGGATATGCAGTTACAGATGGTCGCACAGTACTGATAGGAAAACCTTTGTCACCAGGGACAAGCACTCAGTCTGCTGAATTACAGGCTTTAACAGCTGCCTGTTTGTACGCTAGAGGGAAAAGGGTTAACATTTATCCTGACTCTAAATATGCTTTTGGGGTGTGTCATGCTACTGAAGCCATTTGGAAGGAGCGGGGATTCATTACTTCCTCAGGATCACAGATTGCCTATGGAAAAGAAATAGCTAAATTGTTGCAAGCTATTCAAGCCCCTAAAGAGATTGCGGTTATTCACTGCCAAGCTCATACTAAACAAACTGATCCTGTATCAGCAGGAAACCAGCTTGCAGATGAAGCTGCTAAGGCAGCTGCCCTACAAAATACACAATTGACTGCAATTTCTCCTCTTCTAAATTGGCAACAGCAAGCCTTGGAGGGTGAAAAGACAATCTGGGAAAAGTGGGGAGCTAAGCCTAACTCAACAGGGCTTTGGGAATGTGATGATCGCTATGTGTTGCCTAAAAGTTATCAGAGTGAGGTAGTGCAACAGATTCACAATAACACACTTGGGAGCAAATAAAATGGCCCAAATTGTCCTAAAAGTTTGTTTCTCCAGGACGTTATGAGGTAGCCAGGAGAATAGTAGAGAACTGTGCTCTGTGTCAGCAATGCAATCCAAAGGGGGTGAGCAAACAAGCACCGCCTGGGGGACGCAGATGGGCTCACAGACCTATGCAGCACCTACAGATTGATTTAACTGATTTACCTCCCTCTGAAGGGAAGCGGCATTTGCTAGTTATAGTCGACCAGCTTATGGGATGGGTGGAAGCCTATCCTACAGCCCAAGCTACTGCAACTACTATATGCAAAATCTTACTTAATGAAGTAATCCCAAGGTTTGGCCCTCCTGAGGTAATTGACTCTGATCAAGGCACTCATTTCACGGCAAGGATTTGTAAAAAACTTACTGCAGCCGTAGGAACAAAATGGGCTTTTCACACTCCCTGGCACTCCCAGAGTCGGGCCAAGTGGAGCGTATGAATGGAACCTTAAAAAACCTTTTGACAAAACTGTGCCAAGAGCTCAAGCTGAAATGGACTAAGGTTCTACTTCTTGCACGCTATACTATCCGAACAACTCCTAATGCTAGGACTAGGCTGGCCCCCTATGAACTGTTGTTTGGACATGTGCCTCCAACCTTTACTCCTTTGATATCAGTTCCTAGAGACTCCAACATGACAAATGAAACAGAAATCTATGTAAAGGAGTTACAGCGCCATCTAGTGACATTACAACAGTACTCTGCACATTCCCAATCCTTACCACTGTGGGAAGCTCTTCATTCTTTTTTACCAGGTAATTCCATGTGGGTAAAAGCATACAAGAAAACTTCACTTCAACCGCAGTGGTTGGGACCTTTCGAGATCCTCCTGGTAAGCCCTACTGCCATTCGAGTGAAGGAGCTACCCATTTGGATTCATCACACCAGAATCAAGAGGAGCACTGCTTGGGAACTTGACCTGATAAAGGGTTCCCCAGAAGCAGATGACATCAGACTTCAAGGGAGCCACGCATGGTCACCCCACCGCGAACTGGGTGAACCAGAAACAGACGGCATCAGAGCTCCAGACAAATGGCTCGTTACCCCTGTGGGCAACCTGAAGCTTCGAATGCAACTGAACAAACCATAACCTGGTTGTGTCTTTTTCCAAAAGGACGGCCCAACTTATTAGCATGGGTCTTCCTGTTTTTATTTTGTTATCCTTTTTTGTGGTTCTGGCATGTTGAAACTTTAGAATCCCATAGTTCTAACACATTTATACATCTTGCCCATGAAATGAAAGCTTGAATGCCAGCTTTGCTGAATACCTCATGCTGGGTGTGTTCACTAATGCCAGCCGATAGCCAAAAAGGTCTCCCCATGCTCCCTATTCCCCTTAGTGTATGAATATGACATGGACTCCATCTTGGAAGGATACCTCAGGGGATTTGAATATTACCTGGGCTGACGCTGGTATCTCCGAAGATAGGTACCTAATGGTTTGGAAAAGGGTTGGCCAGTGGTGCATTCTAAGTGAAGGGAGAATAGCCCTAGGAAATAGTGCGTGTAAGGCTTATTACAACGGCACTCGCTATGGAGTGAAGCAGGGTCCTAACATATCTCTTTTGGATGGGGCAAAGTCTTGCTCCTCTGCATGGCATAATTTTCCTGGTAATAAGTGTATCACACATGGAGAACGTAATTTCTTGTATGAAGATCACAAGTTGATAGAAGATTATATCTTCACTTGCATGCTCCAGTATAATTTCCCAAATCGTACTTTATGTTTGTGTACTGCTAACTCTTCCACGGGTATTAGCACCTCTTCCCCAGCCGAATTCTCCCTTTTTCCAGCATGGACAGGATGGTATAAGTGGATAAGTCATCGCGAGACAGCCAAGATTCTTCCCACTCTCTTTGGAGTATATTGGGTATGCGGTAACAGGGCATATCTGGCTCTTCCTCCCGCATGGAGTGGATCTTGTTATTTAGCCTGGTTGGAGCCCCCTATAGTTTACCGCTCACATTTGCCCAGAGGGAAAATTAGGAATGTAAGAGGGGCAGAGAAGGACGTGAATAAATCTCGTCCCCTTACTTGGCGGGCTCTGAATGATTGGACAGGTGCCTATGCAGGATTTGTGTTTGCTTGTGGGGGAACCACTTGGCGAATTGGGGAAGGAGTGATGAGACTCCAGGGGTTTTTAGAAATCATGGCCAATGATACTGCCACTGCCCTGGTAGGTTTGGCAACTGAACAGAAAAAACTAAGGCAAATGGTCCTCCAGAATCGCCTGGCGCTAGATATCCTGCTTGCCTCACAAGGGGGAACATGTGCATTAATTGGACAAGAGTGCTGTGTCTATATCCCTGATATGTACAATGCCACATGGGTAAGGGCAAATCACATCATACAGGTGGCAAAGGATCATGGAGGGGAGCGAACTGAGTCTTGGTGGAGAGACTTATATAATTGGTTCCCAAATATGGGTGGATGGCTCCACAACTTGCTCTGTAGCGCAGTTGTAATAATCTGTGGGCTTATAGTTCTCTATGTTATAATCAAAGGTGGCTGTTGGATGGGCAGCTGACTGTGCTCTACACCGTAAATTGGAAGTCCCAAGAGTCCCATTATGATCCTCTAGGGACAAAGGGGGGATTGTTAGGCCTGAATAAGAGTGTAACACAAAGCCAGTTATGGCAGCCTCAACAAAGTTAGGCTAACAAGGTTTCTGGGTAATTCAAAGAGGGTTCTGGGTAATTAAAAGGTGGGAAACACCTCGGAGTTGCCTGTCTTTCACAGAGTTAGGCAACCATGAGATAAGAAAGAAATGACATTTCCAATTTAACACAGGAAGTACTGTGTCAGGACCAGTTTGTGTAAGGAACTGATGAGAAGCCCCGGACCTCAGACTCCCTGGGCAATAAAAACTCTGTTTTTGTTCTTTGTTTATTCCAAATCATTACATTCCTGATTGTTAAAGTATCATTAATCAAGTGACTCACTGAATCTTGTAAAACATAAGAATGCATGTATAGTAGTTATTAGTTTTTAATTGCTTAGGTTACTTAATTGAATAATCAGTGATGCACAGTGACGCAACGAAACTGTCTATATATGCTTAGTTTCTTTTGTGAGGGATAAGCTGGTTCTCATAGGAGACGAGCTTGCTCTCTATTGTCATTGTGCACCCTTCAGTAAAGAGCATTTTATTGAACCTTGCTGGTGTTGCCTGTCTCTCGCGGTCAGACAACAAACTTTGCCGTTTGAGGTACAAGGATCCCCAACACCCCAAAAGCACATTACAAAAGTTAAAGATTTCCACAGACTTTCAGTCAAATATTTAGATCATTCAAGTACTTCAGCCACTGTGGCCATTATCACAGAAAGGCTAAAGGAGTCAAAATATTTAAGTCATTCAAAATTTTGAGGGTGAAGTCTCTGGAAATCTAATTTCATGGAGTACAGTTGCAATGTCTTTTCACTGTCAAAAACATACAATGTTGTGTTTCATATTCAGAATTCCACATCTAGCTGATATGGTGAATTTTAGATGAAAAAACAAATATCTCCATCGTTTCATGTCTCATTCAGAACTTAAATGCTTTTGCTGAAGCAATTAATTAATATATTTTAATAACAGTTCAAAATTAATAAGCAAAAGTGATGGTTGTTCAAACAAACTGTTTATTTTCTTTAAGGACAATTTTGTGCACTTTTTAAATGTAAGATGGAACAAGGTTTTGTTGTGTTTGGTTTTTTTTAATATTTGCATAGAATAAAAAAAAAGCATAAATTAACACCATTCTATACTATGGACCCGTCCTTGCTTTGTGCTGGAATCATCACAGGGACAGCTCCCATTCTACTTCGATTAGGTGCAGCTACCTTTGATGTGGAAAGTTTGGGTTTTGACCAGGAGAACGTTTAAGGTCTTCACTTGGTACTTGATTATATGGAGTTGTGGCATATCCTTCCATTTTGGAGGGAGACATTGAACCCAGAGAGGAACGATTGCTGCCTATATAGCTGCGGGCTGTTGAAGTACGACTCTTTGGAGGAGAAGCATCCACTCTGAAAATAGTTAAAAATAAAAATGGTTTAAACCAAGAATGTATTGGTGCTTTGAGAGATTTATAAAATTTCTACTGTTTTTTTCTATTACAAAAATAAAAGTGTAAAAACAGTAATACTGTTTTACTTTAAAAAAGATTTTCAAATATTTACCACTTTCAGAATCCTTTTTAACTGAACAAAATATTGAAATATCAGAAAATAGGATACAGGCATATTAATGTACACTACATTAAAAGCATAAGGTTTTAGGCTTAGCTGTCACACTGGCTTAATGTACTGGCTTATGTCAATGCAGAATTCTAATCAGCCATAATGAATATATTACCCACAAGAAAACATTAAGAGGAAGTTATTTTCTAGTTTCAGATATTACAGTTCAAAGGGTAAAGACGATGGGCCATTACCTAATATCATGACGCACTTCTTCTTCATATTTTTTCTCTTTACGTTTCTTACAGCAACAGAAGACGAGAAAGGCCAATAAAAAGAGACCCAGAAGAGTTCCAATAACTGCTCCAGCAATTATGCCAGCTGTATTTATAGCTAGAATAGATTAACACAGATTACTGCAATACTGGCCTTTAACTGAATTTGCATAACTAGAGAATTCTCAGTTTACACCTTAAAATAAAAACTAAAAACTAATGTTCCCTATACTGAGATATATTACTGAACTGATACATGCATACTTATGTTTAAATTAAAAAAAAGCGTATAACACAAACACATGGAAAGACAGGTCAAAAGGCTGACTTGTTTATTGGAGCTGAAAGAATGCTCAATACTCAAAAATATGACAAAATTAAAAATGGTGTCAGCTACCTGTTCTACAGCATATTTCTTTTATAGATTACAAAAGGATCAAATGAGTTTATTTTTTTAACTCATTCATCAACATTTCTTATTTTGCAGAAACTACTATACAGCAAGTACTTACGGGGAGTGACATTTAGCACAACGAAACAGTCATCAGCACCAACTCTGTTTGCCGCCACACAATTGTATGTACCAGAGTATTCCTCAGAGACACTTTTCAGAGACAGTTCACCTGTATCTTTATCTAAAAATATTGAAGAAACTAGTTAAAATTTTCCATTAATGATTATTCAATATTTCAAAAGGTGTTAATCCATTACAACAAATTTTATTTAAAAAGTCAGTGTCTTAGTTATTTTGACATCAGTCTGAAAAAAATGAGACATTTGTCAAGCTGCAAAAAGCTGTCATATATAACACTACCATTCTTTTATGAATAACTGGAAGCTTATTCCATAGCATTTAATTTCAGTATTCAGTCTTGGTATTCCATACCACTAGTCTGCTGAGAATACTTCCTTGCCAAGAGTGTAAGGGATGCGTCTAACATAGGTAATCTGTGAGGTACCAGACAGTAAGCCTAGGCATAAAAAAACCTTAGCATTTCAAGGTGAAATAAAAACATGAATAAAAAGCCTATTATCCATCTTAAATATATTGCAACAGCAAAGGATAAACATTACTTAATAACGATGTCGCCGGAAGTTCCTTTGTGCCAGTTAATTTCCTCCAGTTGTAGGACAAGAGTGGGGAACCTTCTTGTGATACACATTTCAGGGTAAGGTCTCTTCCAGTTTCCTGTGATCCTTCAATGTAGCATTTAGTCCTTGCTGGCTTTACTAATAAATAAAGTATTTAAATTAATTAAAAGTCAGTTATGGTGTCCATTAATTAAGCCTTAGCAAATAAATCATTTTTCACTGTACAAAACTTGAAATCAGCCTATATTTTTAACTCTTATGTTTCATACAAAGGGCAAACCAATTTTTGAGCCATTTTCCAGAAATGTTAATTATTTCTACATTTTTGTCCTCCTCCTCCATTCCACTGGGAGAGGAGAGGTATCAATCCTCTAATTTTTGAACACTAAATAATAGGGCTGTCAATTAATCACAGTTAACACCTGCTATTAACTGAAATCAAACTTAATGGTGTTAATTTTTTAAAATACATCAATCATATACATGTGAGAGGGTGGAAGGCATCAGCAGAAGGTGGGGGCTGGAGCCCCATGCACCAAGAGGGGATGGAGCCCCAAGCAAGGCTGAAGCCCTGAAGCCCACTTCTGACTCTCTATTTGAAAATATAGAAAACCCACAAAAATGTAAATAAATGGTATTCTAGTATTGTTTAACAGTGTGATTAAAACTGCGGATATTTTTTTTAATCTCGCGATTGTTTTTAAATCGCTTGACAGCCCAATTTATCCACTTAAAATAAGAGAGATGCTTGTGTAAAATAAATTCATAATCTAATACTAAATTGTAAGTGTCAAATTTAATATGGCATGTAACAATTTGCCCTCAAAAACATATACAGCATATAGCATCTGTACAAATTATCTTACCAAGCACAATCAACCGTATTTTTAGGCTTTCAATTCCTGGAGCTTTCTTCACTCTGCACTGGTATGTGCCTGTGTCTGCTGACTTTAGATTCACAATATTTATGGAGCCATCACCAGATCTGGGATCAGGATTAGTGAACTGTACCCGTCCATTCATAGCTTCATAGTAATCATTATAAATCCTGTCTACAGAGTACATGATAATCTAAAAGGAAAAGAAAAAACAAGTATTTTCTTCAAACAAATCTGTATAGCAATTTGAATATTTTAAATGAACCACCGTTCTATTTCTTTGGAAGACATTTTTCATGTGTAAAAATAATTCTAATCAGAACAATTAAAAAACCCCATCCAACGCAATTTATCTGATGGAAAATGAATAAACTCTATTAATAGCTGTTTAAAATTGCTGAGTGCTAACACTTATACTAAACCTCTGCATGAAGGAGTTCATCTAAATTTACTGGTATTGCTTCTAAAGAATGGAATGGGAAAGGGACTAATATTTTAAGATCTAAGAATTTTTAAAAAATATTTTCTTAGTAAAAGCGGACTTGTTTGGTTCAACATGGCATTGTCTTTATCAGTAACAATAATCTATGATTCTATGAACTGAAAAAAAATTATAATAAAATTATCCTGCAGTTAAACTGCTCTACAGCCAAAATGCTTCTGAAACAAATGTAGTCCAACTTTACTAATTCTGGGTCACTGAAAATGAAAATGACGCTTAAAATTGTTGATTGGCTCTAGTTTTCAAGATATGCTATTGGGTCAGTGTATACGACCCTTGACTTGGGAATGGCGGAGGATAAGTGAGTTATAAAGGGAAGGGATCTCAATTTAAACCAGAAATGACTAAAATACATCTTTGACTGGATCTATGAATAAATCTATGACTGGGTTTGGACAGTACTTGCTTTTTAGGCAAAACAATGAATGATGCAATCTGAAGCTGGTATTGCGTCATACATGATATGAATGCCTCGTACTTGTGTGAACAGTGCAGATAACTTCTGCTATGTTTGTGGTGAAGTGACTTTTGCATCACAAAAGCGCAGTATAACCACTATGGTTAAGAAAGCCTATCACCTTTATTTTGGCTGCAAAATTGGAGATCAGGACAAGAGATGGGCCCCACACATATGCTGCAACACTTGTGCAACAAATCTTCGCCAGTGGTTGAACAGGAAAAGGAAATCTATGCCTTTTGCAGTGCCAATGATTTGGAGAGAGCCAACAGATCACACCAGCAATTGTTAGTTCTGCATGGTGCCTCCAGTTGGGAAAGGTGTGTCAAAGAAGAAAAAGTGGACTGTGGATTATCCAAACATTCCATCAGCTATACGCCCAGTACCCCACAGAGAAGGACTGCCGGTTCCTGATGCACCAGAATCACTCTCACTTGAGAGTCAGACAAGGAAGAGGAAGAGGATGAAACTTCTGGTCCTGAACCATCAATGTCACAGGACCCACATTTTCTCCCATCCTCCTCCTCTGAACCACACCTTATAACACAAGGTGAACTGAATGACCTTGTCAGGGATTTAGAACTACCCAGCAGTAAGGCAGAGCTGTTGGGCTCCAGACTACAGCAGTGGAATCTCCTGGCAGGCTATCAGGGCAAATGGAGCCAATCAATGCTTGCAGACTATTGCTGGACAGTGACAAGAGATGCTCCATTTAATGAAGACAAGAGACAAGCCAAGAAGCGCCGAGTAGACACTGAATAGGACTAAACTATGTACATAATAGTTTTTTGCCTTTTGTTTCATAATAAATTTTATTTATATAACCCTTTTGCTGATTTTTAAAGTGTTACATAAACAGGACAGGTGAAATATTATCATGTAAAGCAACCATAAACACATGAAAAGACCTAGGTTTACAATTTATGATTAAAACTCTACTATCTACACAATATACATAGACATAGAATGTAAAAACTTAAATATCTTAGAAACAGTAGCCAATCAGTTGTTTTAATTGTCATATTTGAATTCAGCACATCAAAATACATAATATCACATCACATTTTTATCTCTGAAGCAGACGACTTCTCAAAAATTGTAGACCAGTGTTATTTTCTCTTTATCATTCACTAACTTATAGTGAGCAATCACTTGTCCTTCTAGATCTTAATGATGTTTATATAATTGGCATTCATTGTTGACTATTCCTGTGCATGGTGCTTCACAGACATGCAAGATCACAAGTTCCGTGACTTGAAAGAGAGAAAATTCAGAAAGCAAGAGGTTCTTTATGGGCAGAAAGCTTCAACATTCAGAGCTCTCACAACAGCTAGGAATTAAAAGGTCTCTAAAAAGCTGTCTCTACTCACTGTTTGTTCCTTCTTTTGATTATCTGTTGGTATTAAGACCCATTCAACATCTAGTGGGCCTTGATCTTCTTGTGAGACAGTGAATGTACATGGCAATGTAACTTTCTCTCCTCGTGCTTTTTCAACCATAGGCTGGTTAGTTGAAGTTATCGTTACGCCTTTCGTTAGGCCTAGAGAAAAAATAGTGGTGGTATAGTAAGTGTTAAACCTCTACTAATTCAACAAACAATAATTCAAATCTACGGATAAACATTCAGCTTTTATGATAAACTTTCCATTAGACATAGGCCAAGATTTTCAAAAGTGGATACTAAATAAGTTGCCCAATTATCCAAAGTGCTGAGCACCCAATAGCTCCCTTCACTGAAATAGGAACTGCTTGGAGCTTAGCATCTTTGAAAGTCAGCCTGCTTATACAGATGCCTAACGTCAGGCACTCACTTTGGAAAATCTTGGCCATAATACACGGTTAAGCGTACAAAACTGAAATTGTCTAGTCAGACATTTTTAGCAGCACTTACCCAACAAATCCTGTGCCATACTCTGTTATTGAACAATGAAGCAAACTGGATATAATGTTAATCAGTTCAACCTGGGAATCCTATAAATAGTCACTTGCATAAGGAAAAGCTACACCCTTCCTCATTTTCCATCTCCTACACAAAACACACCCTAGTTTTATGCAACGTAAGTCCTATAAAAAGCATACATATCATAAAGGGTTTTAGTTAACAGTGACTTTTCACAACAGTAAATGCATACCATAATCCTAATGCTACCTCTCTGGTAAAATAAGGACATATAGCATACTGCTAAGGTCAGTTAAGTCTGACAGGAGAGTTGTGAAATCTTGACGTTAAATTATTTGTTCTTGAAACATAAGGATCATTTTGCTTTAAAAGAATGGGTGGGTTAATCTTTTCCAAAAATCCTACTGAGTCTTCAGATTTAATTTTTGTGTCAGCCTTTTTTGCCTGATCTCCTCCTGGAAAAATCAGCATAATCCTCCTTTGCATGGTATGCTCAAAGAAGAATACGTTTCCAAGTGACAGATTCTGCTCAATCCAATGCTTCAAAAGAAGAAAGAAACTATACAATGACCAAACAGGATTGTCATAAAAAAAAGATTTACGAAAGTGGCCGGAATCTATCTTTCCATAATATATTACAACCTTAAATCTGCAACATGTGTTCATATGTCATGTTTTTTATAGCAGAATCACACAGTATTTGTTTAGCAATCAGGACTGTGTAAACTGTGAGATGAACTAGAAAGATATTTGATGTTTTAAATCTCTTGTTGGATGTGAACATCTTGCTGAAAGTCAACATTTGTGATAGACTAGTAGGTTAAGTGCTTTAAAATGGTAATTTCTTATCCAAAGTAGTAAAACTAAAATTCTGTACAATATTAAGATGCAAAATGCAACCTTGTACCGAAAGCACATGTGCTATGTAATATGAATAGTGTTGTTCACCGTGAAAGAGTACACACTTTGTTCTGTAAAATGTATACCTTTTTAAATACTTCTCTGCCTTTTTTCCCCTTCCACAGCTGCAAATTTTTCAAGCCTCCCTCCTCCATCCCGAAGGCTCTCTCAGATAAGATGGCAAAAAAAAAAAAAAAAAAAAAACGCACGCAAGATGAAATTTTCTCTGAAATCATGCAATCGACCCACAGTGAAAGAGCTTATTTGTTTGAGTGGAAGGACACAGTATCACAGTACAGGAAAGTGTCCAACAAACATGAGGCCAGGAGGGATGAATGTGACAGGAGAGACAAACGCAAGGACAGCAGGGACGCTTGAGATGAGAGGTGGCGGCAGGAAGATCAGAGGAGGCAGGATGCAATGCTGCAGCTACTGCGGGATCAAACAGACATGCCCAGGCATCTGGTGGAGCTTCAGGAACGGAAGCAGGATCACAGAGTGCTGCTGAAGCCTCTGTATAACCACCCTCCCCATCCCCGTGTTCCATAGCCTCCCCACCCAGATGCCCAAGAACGTGGGGCGGGGGCAGAGGCTCTGTGCACCCTGCCACCCTACCCCAGTGGACAGCCCAAGCACAAGGCTATCATGCAACAAGTTCCGAAGTGGCCTTTTCCTTCCTCCCCTCTTCTCCTCCTCCCACACCCCACCCGGGCTACCTTGTCAGTTCTTTGTATTTTTATAATCAATTAATAAAGAATACATGGATTTTAAATGATAGTGGTTTTATTTCCTTTGAAAGCAAGCTGTGATCAAAGGGGAAGGGTGAGTGGCTTACAGGGATGAGTCAATCAAGAGGGCAGGTATTCATCAAGGAGAGAAAAACAGAACTCTCACATCATAGCCTGACCAATCATGAAACTGGTTTTCAAAGCTTCTCCGATGTGCACCGCTTCCTGATGTGCTCTTCTAACTGCCCTGGTGTCTGGCTGTGCGTAATCAGTGGCCAGGTAATTTGCCTCAACCTCCCACCGTGTCATAAATGTCTCTCCCTTACTCTCACGGAGACTGTGCAGCACACAGCAAGCAGCAATAATAATGTGAAAAATGGTTTGGCTGAGGTCTGAACAAGTCAGTAAAGTGTGCCAGCGAGCTTTTAAACATCCAAAATGCACATTCTACTACCATTCTGCACTTGCTCAGCCTATAGTTGAACAGCTCCTGACTACTGTCCCTGCTGCCTGTATATGGCTTCATGAGCCACGGCATTAAGGGCTAGGCTGGGTCCCCCAAGGATAATTACAGGCATTTCAACATCTCCAGTGGTTATTTTCTGGTCCGGGAAGTAAAGTCCTTGCTGCAGCCGTTTAAACAGAGTAGTGTTACTGAAGACACGAGCATCATGAACCCTTTCTGGCCATCCCACGTTGATGTTGGTGAAACGTCCCTTGTGATCCACCAGTGCTTGCAGCAGCATTGAAAAGTACCCCTTGCAGTTTATGTACTGGCTGCCCTGGTGCTCCGGTGCCAAGCTAGGCATATGGGTTCCATCTATCGCCCCACCACCGTTAGGGAACCCCATTGCAGCAAAGCCATCCAATACGGCCCGCACATGTCCCAGAGTCACTACTTTTGGTAGCAGCTGCTCAATGATTGCTTTAGCTATTTGCATCACAGCAGCGCCCACAGTAGATTTGCCCACTCCAAACTGATTCCCGACTGACGGGTAGCTGCCTGGTGTTGCAAGCTTCCACAGGGCTATCGCCACATCTCAACTGTGAGGGCTGCTCTCATCATGGTATTCTGGCATTTCAGGGCAGTGGAAAGCAAGTCACAAAGTTCCATGAAAGTGCCTTTACGCATGCGAAAGTTTCGAAGCCACTGGGAATTGTGCCATACCTGCAACACTATGCGGTCCCACCAGTCTGTGCTTGTTTCCTGGGCCCAAAATTGGCATTCAATGGCTAGAACCTGCCCCATTACCAGCATGATCTCCAACGCGCAGGGGCCCGTGGTTTGAGATAATTCTGTGTCCATGTCCTCATCATTCTTGTCACCACGCTGCCACATCCTCCTCGCCTGGTTTTGCAGGTTCTGGGTCAGCATAAAGTGCACGATAATGTGCGAGTTGTTTACAATGTTTATGGCTGCTGCGTTGAGCTGAGCGGGCTCCATGCTTGCCATGGTATGGCGTCCACACAGGTAACCCAGAAAAAAAGGTGCAAAACAGTTGTCTGCCGTTGCTTTCACAGAGGGAGGGATGGAGGGAGAGGAAGGGGGCCTGACGACATGTACCCAGAACCACCCGCGACAATGTTTTTTGCCCTATCAGGCACTGGGATCTCAACCCAGAATTCCAATGGGTGGGGAAGACTGCGGGAACTATGGGATAGCTACCCACAGTGCAATGCTCCAGAAGTTGACGCTAGCCTCGATACTATGGATGCACACCACCGAATTAATGTGGTTATTGTGGCCGCATGCACTCGACTTCATACAATTGGTTTCCAAAAATCAATTTCTGTAAAATTGGAGTAATCTCACAGTGTAGACATACCCTAAAGCTGTCGTCCTCCTCCCTTCACCCCTCCCCCTTTCTCCTACCATCACCTCAGTGAGAGAGAGTGTAAAAGACATCCCCAGGTCTGCCTTCCAGCTAAATCCAACTCTAACTAACAGAGCCCAGAATGACCATACATGAGAAGCATGAAGAAGAGGTATGTAGGAATCAAAGTTCCCATACTATTTTTTTAAAGTGCATTTTAAAACTACTAGGAGTTTATAGTATAGAAATTCAGTCTGCATCTCTGTTTTAGCCCCATCCTGTTTCTGGATGCTTGTTACCACATTTTCTCCAGTCTCAGCCAATAAATACAGCCAAGAGAAAATAAGCACAAACCCATCCATCAGAGATCACATAGCAGTAAAGGACTTGTTAAAACTACAATTATTCGACATAGCAATACAAGATTCAAAAGATCTTTTAAGAATTATTTCAATTACAGCTTGAATAGCACTTAAGAAAAAAAGCCATTGTGCTCTTTATTGAACATACAAGAATTCTTCCACAATTAACTTTTTAGATATTACTACGAGAGGGAGGGGGTGTCTGTGAGTCCCTCAATGTCAGCTGGCAGAGGGCCCCCATATCCCATCAGGCCTGACACACACAGTGCCCCAACATACATCACAAAGGTGTCATGTAAGATATCATATGTAAACTGTTGATATGCTGGTCCTGAAAATCAGTGTGTTATGTATGTACAGACTGTATACAAAAAGTTATAGGTGTGTGCTTGAAAGATATTCTTAAAATGTGTTTGGGAGGCAGAGCAAGAACCCAGCCTGCCCAAGACAAATGAATGTGTATTTACCTTCTGACCTGATTACAGGCAGAGGACAACAGAAATACATTTGCATATAAAGTAAATAAAGCCATTAAACTAGACAAGCAAGGAAGAAGACTGTTAAACAATCTTGCCAGAGTACAGAGTCTGAACCCCAGGAAGGTTCCTGGCTCTTGAAACAGACACAATAAACTTTAGGTAATATAAGAGGGGCAAAGAGAATCTAGAGATCAGTAATGTAGGGGTCATAAGAGCATAGCATCTTACTGAACCTTACACTCCCATGAGGCAATCCAAGTAATTGGTGTACATTTTAGAGCACTTAGAGGAATTGGGTTCTAAACAGAAAGATGTTCTTAACCTTAACTACAGCAGAGTTACTGCTCTAATATAGACTTCATGCTAAAGTGAATTCAACTGATACAGTGAGTTAATGGCCCACTTCCTAGTAACTGAAAGTGAAGATGTTCTCCTGATGCAATATGCCTAGCCTCTCCATATGACTAGTCAGACAACACAGGTAAAGAGAGAAAGCAGAAAATTAATTGAAATGTCTGAAGATTTTTCTATTACAAATCAAAAAGCTTTTAAACCACCAAGACTAGAAGTAAGGGTTCAGTACTTCTAACACAATTAGGTCTCTAATTTTAAGAAATCTCCCATTGGTGCAATCACTGATTCAGTTGGATCAGTGAAAGCCTGAGTAGGAGCTATAAAGTAGGCAAGGCTCTTGCTACTTCCAGCATTTTTGATCACCAAGCACATTTAGTTGACAGTGGTAAAATTTTTAGAATCTGCTACACACTTCCCTACGCTTGTCCCACCCAAGCTACCACCAGTGCAGCTGCAGCAATCATAGCACTAGTGGCCTTTCCATATAGTCATGTTCTCAGCAAGTGTACCAGACCTAATTTCTCACACTGCCTAGGCTGTCGACATCAACTGTACTAGAGAAACAGAACCTTGTGCTGACAGGTAAATAAAGCAAAAATAGTTTTCTGGTCTTTGATTTTAAAACTGTGTTTTTAAGTTAATGAATACAGTGTCAGTGAAGTTAGAGTCTTTGGCTTTCATTTTAAAGTAAAAATAACCAATAATATAACACCAAACATTTTTCAAGAAACACTACAGGCTGATGATGGAAGGGAAGGCAGAGCAGGAAGAGGCAAGGCTACTTCAAAGGGACTGTCATTCAGATTCATGTCCTGTTCACATTACTAATGTAAATTACTCACTTCTTGGTCATCCTTTCAGAGGTTCATTTCTTAGGCTACTTGTGAATAACACAGCTGGAGTCAATGTACCTTAGTCGAGTTACCATGGGGTCTACACCAAGGACGGTCAATGGGAGAAAATCTCCCATTGACTTACCTTACTCTTCTCATCAGGGTAGAGTACAAGGGTCGACTGGAGAGTGATCTGCAGTCAATTTGGCGGGTCTTCACTAGACCCACTAAATCGACCACCAGTGGATTGATCTAAGAGCGTCGATCCCTGCCATAGTATAGACCTGCCCTTAGGCTATGGTTAAAATACAGCTTATGTTGACCTAAATTATGTTGCTATGGGGTAATTAAGACGACAGAGGAGTTCTCTGCCCGTCGCCTTAAAGCAGCTACACTAGAGAGCTTACTGCGGTGCAACGCCACTGTAAACTCTCTAGTATAGGGCAGTGCTTCTCAAAGTCAGGCCGCCACTTGTTCAGGGAAAGCCTCTGGCAGTCCGGGCTGATTTGTTTACCTGCCGTGTCCGCAGGTTCATCCGACTGCGGCTCCCACTGGCTGCGGTTCGCCATTCCAGGCCACTTGGGGTGGCGGAAAGCGGCAGCCAGCACATCTCTCAGCCCGTGCCACTTCCCACAGCCCTCATTGGCCTGGAGCGGAGAACCGCGGCCGGTGGCAGTTGCGGTCAGCCGAACCTGCGGACGCGGCAGGTAAACAAACTGGCCCAGCCTGCCAGGGGGCTTACCCTGGTGGACTGTATGCCAAAGGTTGCTGATCCCTGTACTAAAGCCTTGTCTAAGCACAAACTTGTACCAATTTAATTGATGTTATTTCTGTTTAGGTTAAACCTGTTCTGAATCAATTTAAACTCAACAGAAATAAATGCAGTTTAAACCTAAATAAGTATCCACATAGCTTTTTACATCAAATGCTTAACAAAATCTATTTAAATTCACACCTAAATTAAACTGGTGCAACTCTGCAAGCAAACACATCATACATAGCTGATTCGATATTGAATCTTTTCCCCTCTCAAGAGTTTGACAGGACTTTGCATTAATTATAATAATACATTTAAGCAGAACAATTACAAAAGTTCCTTCTCTCACCTACACTGGTAATCAGCTATTCTTATGACATTGTAATCCCACTATCTGCATAGTCTTCCACCAAAACCAGGGAAATTAGGACCTGATACTCTTAATAAAAAAATTCAAAGAAATCTGTCCCAGCTCTCTTTATGCATTTTAAAGAAACAGGATAAAGAACACAGGCTATTTTCCCCCTTCTGTAGGTCACCTTTAATTCAAATTATTTGTTTTCTTTTTAAGAGAGAAACTCAATTCCAAAGGACCAATTCACTATCATCTCCGTTTTATTTTAGAGGCTCTAAATATCAAGTGCTGAAGGACAAGGTTTGAAATGTATATTAATTGGGTGCATAAGGCCTAGTAAATTTTTAGAACATCTATTATTGAAAACTACCTTACCAGTGAGACAATCTAATTTATTCTAGAAGGGTCAGAGAAAGCAAAAAGAATACACATAAGGGAAAAAGGAGCAGTAGTAACAAACAAGCAGCAACTAGGGAATTAGTGAAAACAATTGGCAAAGATGCAGTAGAGAAGAAACAGATAGGAAAAGACTGCTTTGGCTAGTAATAAATAAATCCAAACTTAATATTAGTGAGAATTTGAGAGGGCAAGGAAGACGAATCCAATAAAAGAAAAAAAGAGAAAGGTAAACTGAGGGAAAGAATGTGAAAATAAAACAAGTAGAAAAGAAAAAGCTATGGCTTCATTTAAGCATTTTATTTACATAGCTATATTTAATTTAATTTCCCTGGAAAACGTCCAAGAATTCTTAAATTTGGTAGGTTTGGAGTGCTTGGGCAAGAAAGGAAGAGATGAGATAATATTGCTGCTTACACTTCAGGGTATCCGGTTTCAGAATGGTAGCCGGTTTGTCTGTATCGGCAAAAAGAACGAGGAGTACTTGTGGCACCTTAGAGACTAACAAATTTATTTGAGCATAAGCTTTTGCGGGCTAAAACCCACTTCATTGGATTCATGCAGTGAAAAAAAAATACAGTGGAAATATATATATACACGCAGAGAACATGAAAAAATGGATGTTGCCATACTAACGATAATGACAGTAATCAGTTAAGGTGGGCTTTTTTTCATGTCCTCTGTGTATATATATATATTCCTACTGTATTTTCCACTGCATACATCCAATGAAGTGGGTTTCGGCCCATGAAAGCTTATGCTCAAATAAACGTATTAGTCTCTAAGGTGCCACAAGTACTCCTCGTTCTTTTTACTTCATGGTATGCAACTATTGTGGGTAATAAGGTAGATTTTTTTGAACTGAAAACTACAGTAGCAGAAAATATATACATTTTAAAGAATTGTGCAGGATATAAACCAATCCCTTAATTTAAATCTTGGTCGGCAAAAAGAGTTTTTCCAATACATGTTTTACCGAGTTGTGCTACCAAAGAAGATTATCTACATCTATTTGAAAGTCTTGAAGGTCAGCATGAATGCTAAAAACTGAGATTTACAAGTTAACTTCCACAAACTCTTTTTGCTGATTGCTGAGGGATTACAATGCGAGTCAGTATCACACTATAAAACCTCTCCCAGTCAGTGGCACTCCTAAATTCCTGCTCAGCATGAAACAAAACAGATCCACCAGGAGCCTAGTACACATCAGATATGGCTTATGGCAACTTGTAAAAAGCACTACTGCACAGAAGCTGTATGATGTTGGTGAGAGTATTTTGAGGCTGCACAGTAATCCAATAATTGAGTATTCTGGTAAGTGTAAGCACCACTCTGTGTAAACTCAAAAGCTTGTCTTTTTCATGAACAGAAGTCGGCCCAATAAAAAAAAAATACTACTTCACCCACCTTCCTTGTCTCTCTAATATCCAACACTGCTACAACAACCCTGCAAACTAAAGAAAAGTAGCAGCTCTAAATGGCAAAGTATTACTGTGCAGAGATCATCATAAAATTACTAGCACAAATTATTTCTAAAGTACATCTAATGCTGTACAAACTCAGCTATGAGCAAGGCTTTCCAATACACACAATCTGCAAGCTCATTATTTTGTAAAAAGTTGAGGTAAAAAGTTTTTAATTTCATTTGCCACCAGGTCCCTCTGTTAATTTTTGTGGGTTGCGTTACATATTGGATTATTGCAATATCCTCAACCTGGAATTTTAAATAGGTGCAGAATATAATGGCCTGTTTATAATAAGTGGTGATTCTGAATGGCAGCACAAGACACTTTTCTTCTGCAATCTACATTGGATGCCTATTGGTTTTCTGGACTGAACTGAAGTGGTTTTGACCTATGAAGCTCTAGAGTTTGTGACCTTACTTAGGCCATGTCTATACTTACAACTAGATCAGCACTCCTGCAATCGATGCAGCATTATTAATTTAGCAGATCTGCTAAGTCGATGGCAGAGCACTCTCTTGTCGACTTCTGTACTCCAGCTTCCTGAGAAGAATAAGGTAAGTCAGTGGTACAGAGTCTCCCATGAACACAGCACGGGACCTAAGTTATGTCAACTTCAGTTATGCTATTTCAAATATGTAAACTACATAACTTTTAGGTCAACTTACAGCTGTAGTGTAGGCCAGCCCTTAGAGACTACCACTCTCCATGTACTGTACTGTCACACTTGTGAACAGTGGAGATGCTGAAGCTGGATTCCTCTGAATTTAATAGAGGGAGCTAGAGTGTTCTATGTGACTGGACTGCAGTTCTGGAACAAGCTTCCCCTCTCCTCAATATAGGCCGAGTCCATTGACTTTGAGGACACACTGGAAGGTAAATCTATTTGCAAGGGCTTCCAAAGAGCATGAAGTTCGGTCTGTGTGGTTGGAGAGTTCTGCTGGCTGTTAGTTTTACTTTTCTTTTTGCAATTTATGACAGGGGTGCCTAGTACTTTCTTTTTATTTTTATATACAAATCCAAAGTAAATGTAATCATGTTTTCCTATTTTAAAGAAATATTTTCCCTTGTTGCGATATTAAAGGATCACACAAACAGGAGAAATGGATGCATACAGGAGAAACCGTGAAAGTGGCAAAATATGTCTGTGCACAAAGTAAAGAAACTGAAAAAAAATACATGCTCTCCTCTAATTTGTTATATCTTGGGTGCTACTTGTAATAAATAGAAGGTGCAATAGTTTCAGTCAATATCATGATTACTGACAGGAATCTCTTTAAAAAGTTCCATACTCCAGTGGCAAAGACTTGCTAAGCATGACCCATTTTTGTGTCTACATTTAGAACATAAAAACAGCCGTACTGGGTCAGACCAAAGGTCCATCTAGCCCAGTATCTGTCTACTGACAGTGGCCAATGCCAGGTGCCCCAGAGGGAGTGAAGCTAACAGGCAATGATCAAGTGATCTCTCTCCTGCCATCCATCTCCATCCTCTGATGAACAGAGGCTAGGGACACCATTCTTTACCCTTCCTGGCTAATAGCCATTTATGGACTTAGCCACCATGAATTTATTCAGTTCCCTTTTAAACACTGTTATAGTCCCAGCCTTCACAACCTCCTCAGGTAAGGTGTTCCACAAGTTGACTTTGCGCTGTGTGAAGAACTACTTCCTTTTATTTGTTTTAAACCTGCTGCCTATTAATTTCATTTGGTGACCCCTAGTTCTTGTATTATGGGAATAAGTAAATAACTTATCCTTATCCACTTTCTCCACATCACTCATGATTTTATATACCTCTATCATATCCCCCCTTAATCTCCTCTTTTCCAAGATGAAGAGGCCTATCTTTAATCTTTTCTTGTATGGGACCCTCTCCAAACCCTTAATCATTTTAGTTGCCCTTTTCTGAACCTTTTCTAGTGCTAGAATATCTTTTTTGAGGTGAGGACACCACATCTGTACACAGTATTCGAGATGTGGGCATACCATGGATTTATATAAGGGCAATAATATATTCTCAGTCTTATTCTCTATCCCCTTTTTAATGATTCCTAACATCCTGTTTGCTTTTTTTGACCACCTTTACACACTGCGTGGACATCTTCAGAGAACTATCCAGGATGACTCCAAGATCTTTTTCCTGACTCATTGTAGCTAAATTAGCCCCCATCATATTGTATGTATAGTTGAGGTTATTTTTTCCAATGTGCATTACTTTACATTTATCCACATTAAATTTCATTTGCCATTTTGTTGCCCAATCACTTAGTTTTGTGAGATCTTTTTGAAGTTCTTCACAGTCTGCTTTGGTCTTAACTATCTTGAGCAGTTTAGTATCATCTGCAAACTTTGCCACCTCACTGTTTACCCCTTTCTCCAGATCATTTATGAATAAATTGAATAGGATTGGTCCTAGGACTGACCCTTGGGAAACACCACACTAGTTATCCTTGTCCATTCTGAGAATTTACCATTAATTCCTACCCATTGTTCCCTGTCTTTTAACCAGTTCTCAGTCCATGAATGGACCTTAACTTTTATCCCATGACAGCTTAATTTACGTAAGAGCCTTTGGTGAGGGACCTTGTCAAAGGCCTTCTGGAAATCCAAGTACACTACGTCCACTGGATCCCCCTTGTCCACATGTTTGTTGACCCCTTCAAAGAACTCTAATAGATTAGTAAGACATGATTTCCCTTTACAGAAACCATGTTGATTATTGCTCAACGGTTTAAGTTTTTCTATGTCTGTTAATTTTATTTTTAACTATTGTTTCAACTAATTTGCCCGGTACTGACGTTAGACTTACCAGTCTGTAATTGCCTCTAGAGCCCTTTTTAAATATTGGCATTACATTAGCTAACTTCCAGTCATTAGGTATCTGTAACAGGTTGGGACTCATCAGCTGGCGTCTCCTGCTGGTGACTCTGGGAATTAGATCTGTCCAGTGGAGCGCCTCCTCCTGGTGGTATCCCATCTGTCATTCTGCCCTCTGTTGCTCTCTCTGGACCCACGTTGCTCTCTGCTTGGTGGCGTCCTCTTCAAGGCCACTGCCTTCCGGCAGTGTCCCTTAGTCCATCTGGATCCCCTTCCGGGGGTCAGTGATCAGCAGTTCTACACTCCAGCCACCGTGTCCAATCACCCTCTGTGTCCAATCCCTCGTCAGGGATCTGGCGTAGTCTTATGGCCAATAGCTGCGTGTACTGCAAGGAGTGAAGCGGAGGACCCAGGCCTGCCTTCTTCTCTGGCTCCCGGCCCAGGGACCCTCTGGCAGCAGCTTCGCTGTCCTCCTCCTCTCCCTTCGTCTGTCTGCTTTCTTGGGCCGCTTCCCCTATGGCCCCTTGCACCCGCTAGGCCCTTCCTTTCAGGGCCTGCAGCCTGGCAGGTTACAGGCTCCACCTCCCTAGCCTCCCCGAGTCTGCCAGTACTGTGCTGTCCGCGGTGCTAATCTCCTCCCTTTGAGACTGACCTTCTCCTGTTGAAGGCCTGGGACAGACTGACTGCTCCTGCTCTGGGCAGCCTTTACATACATCTGAGCCTGGCCCTGATCGGCTGTCTCCAAACTGGGCCCTGATTGACTCCCCATCTGCCCAGGTGCCCTGGCCTGCCACAGCACACTCTCACAGGGAGTGGGGCAGTCTGCCCCACTATAGTACCGAAGCCAATTTAAAGGACAGGTTACAAACCTTAGTTAATAGTTCCGCAATTTCACAATTGAGCTTTCAGAACTCTTGGGTGAATGCCATCTGGTCCCAGTGACTTGTTAATGTTGAGTTTATCAATTAATTCCAAAACCTCCTCTGGTGACACTTCAATCTGTGACAGTTCCTCAGATTTGTCACCTACAAAAGCCATCTCCCTAACATCCTCAGCCGTGAAGACTGAAGCAAAGAATCCATTTAGTTTCTCCGTAATGACTTTATTGTCTTTAAGCGCTCCTTTTGTATTTCGATCATCAAGGGGCCCTGTCATAACCTAGTCCCAGATTTGGACCTTAGCGTCCAAAATATGGGGGTTAGCATGAAAACCTCCAAGCTTAGTTACCAGCTTGGACCTGGTACGGCTGCCACCACCCAAAAAATTAGAGTGTTTTGGGGCACTCTGGTCCCCACAAAAACCTTCCCTGGGGACCCCAAGACCCAAATCCCTTGAGTCTCACAACAAAGGGAAATAATCCTTTTTCCCTTCCCCCCTCCAGGTGCTCCTGGAGAGATACACAGACACAAGCTCTGTGAATCTGAACAGAGGGACTCCCCCCTCCCCGTTTTCCAGTCCTGGAGAACAGAATTACCGAGAGTTAATCTCTCTTTCCCCCCTCACCCAGAGGGTACGCAAAGTCAGGCGAATAAATCTAACACACACAGATCTCCCTCTGACTTCTTTCTCCCACCAATTCCCTGGTGAGTACAGACTCAATTTCCCTGAAGTTTCCCAGTAAAGAAAAACTCCAACAGGTCTCAAAAAGAAAGCTTTATATAAAAAGAAAGAAAAACACATAAAAATGGTCTCTCTGTATTAAGGTGACAAATACAGGGTCAATTGCTTAAAAGAATATTGAATAAACAGCCTTATTCAAAAAGAATACAAATCAAAGCACTCCAGCAACTATAGACATGTAAATACCAAAGAAAAGAAATCATATAACTCACTATTTGATCTCTTTGTCCTTACAACTTGGAAACAGAAGATTAGAAAACAGAAATCACTTCTCAAAGCTGAGAGAAAAGGAGGCAGGCAGGCAAAGACTCAGACACAAACTTTCCTCCACCCAGAGTTGAAAAAATCCGGTTTCCTGATTGGTCCTCTGGTCAGGTGCTTCAGGTGAAAGAGACATTAACCCTTAGCTATCTGTTTATGACAGATCGTCAAGGGGCCCCACTGGTTGTTTAGCAGGCTTCCTGCTTCTGATGTACTTAAACATTTTGTTATTACCTTTGGAGTTTTTGGCTAGCCGTTCTTCAAACTCCTCTTTGGCTTTACTTATTACACTCTTATTACACTCTTGCACTTAGCAATTGTCAGAAGAGTTATTTCTTCTCAGATTAAAAATTAATAACTTGAAATATTTATAGATAATTTAGGCTCAAAACCTGCAAACAGCTAACCTGTGCTTAGCTTTACTCATGTGAGTAGTCTCCACTGCTCAGGCAAGTAAAGTTAACACGGGTGTTTGCAGAATCTGGGCCTTAGGAAGTAACTCCAAAGTGAACAAGGACCTTTTCTAAATACTTTGCTTGGCTATCATTAAAATAAATTTGAAAGTGAAAGGACAATAAATGAGTTTAATCTTTGCCCAATAGTCCATTCTTTTTGTATCTATCCCTGTATTCACAAACTGTTCTGAACATTTTTGAAGCTCTTGTTCCTGAGCTGCTTTCCTAGCAACATCAGTAGTTGATGACCTTGCTCCACAGGGACATAGTTATCAAGTTCAGAAGCACAGAACGCTTGTATTCTTTTCATTACTGTAGGAAAGCAAAGATTACAATTCCTTTTGTACAACCACTATCCAACAGAGTTATAAAAAGCTTTATTATCAAAACAAGTTTAAGTATAGAGCTTTATCTATTCCAATATCCAGGATCTTCAGATTCTGGAGAACTACTCAAGATGCATGTTTGATAAGTTTAGTTTGATTTGATTTGGACACATTTAAATGATCCAACATGGTGTGGGTCAGTCTGCAATTAAGTAAAAGCCCCCTGAAATTCCAGTAGAGCAATCTATACAAATTTAATGGAGGCAGCCAGTGTGAAGCAGAGTAACAAAACCGGGATCTTGGCAACAGAAGGCGTACTACCTCCCTATCCACTGGCAGGAAAGTCAGTGTCAACAAAAAGAACTGAATAGTGGCACCAGCTATACACTATACTAAAATAATGCCCATCATCCCCCAAATGTCTCTACCTCTAGTTCATTTTAGGGGCTTTTCTTTTTGCTCTCATTCAACCAGATGCATCCTGATTTTCCTCTCATCTCCATGTTTCCCGTGCCACTACGGAGATTGAGACACATTGCAAAATCCTATATTTAAGTCATTGCTGACATTTACAAGGAAAGTGAGCAAGTTACTTTTCATTTTGGGCATGTCAGACATCTAGGATTTTATCAAATCAAAACATCTAGGATTTTAAATGTAAGATAGCAGTTTATCCAGAGGACAGTAGGTTTTTGGCTGTCCAGAGCTACTGGACAATAGAATTTTTCTTAGCATGTGGTGAGCTCTATGTCAATAGTGTAATCAAACTTATTCAGTAATACAACTTATTTTTAGAGGTGACATGAAAAGGGGTTCTTTATGATGTATCAAGGTGAATAGAAAGGAGGAAAGATTAAGCAGCATAAACAGCCATAGAGAGAAATGTCTGTATTTTAAAAGGGTCTGTTTTCCCCACTTATTTCACTAAGTTCAAGAGTAATAGTTTGACTGGTGATCACTCCCACCTTTTACTAAAAGAACAAAATATATGAGAAAGTGATAAAATGTCTTCAGTAGCCTGTCAGAGGAAGTTAAATTATCTGCATAGGCTCACTCTCTAAATGTATGATTTCTGTAGTTTTGAACCAAGAATATCCTCTACATTCTCCTAACAGAGGACTGACTCTTTAGATGGGAAGAGGTCCTCTTGCAACAAGTTTTACAGTAGGGCTGACAAACTAGCAGTCCTCGGGATCCTTCTCTGTAGCTCACAAGCTCATCCCACCCCACCCTACACAGTTCAAATGAATAGGAGGAGGAACTGAAGTGGGAGCTCATGCAGCTGACTGGGCACAGGCACCCAAGCCCTCCCCAGCCCATGCAAAAGCTCTTTCAGGACTCACCACTGCTGCCACAAGATAGTAGCAGGGGCTCAGCTGTGGCTACACCAAGGAAAGTGCCACAAGAAAAGTCTGCAACCCCCCCGCTCTCACTCTGCCACTGAGTTCCACTGCACCAGACAGAGAATGGCTCCTGTACCTCACCCACTGAAAATGCTCAAGCAAGTGGAAAAAAGAAGGGATATTCCCTGGGGGCGGGGGGGGGGAGGAATTTCCAAAAACAGGGTAAAGTTACCATCACTGTTTAGCTGAGACAGTGATTAAAACCTGTCCTAATCCATACGAGTATTTCCACTATTGTTAACATCCATGGGGCTTCACTGATGATAGCTAATGGTAGAATAAATACTGGAATTTCAGTATAAATATAGTTCTGAAGTCACAATTAGGCTTCTTCCCTCTCCGATTAATTATTATTTCTAATACCATCATGCTTAGGAGCCCTGGTCTTGGACCCCACTGTGCTAGGAGCTGAAAACACAGAACAAAAACATGCATCCCCTCCCCACCCCTCACAAGCTTACAATCTACATACAAGACAAGAGACAACAGATGAATACAGATCTGTTACATCTTATGCTGGGGTTACGTTCCGCAGTCAGTGCGTAAAGTGAAAATCGCGTATAGTCAAAATTACATTGAGTGTAATGGCGGGAGGAACCGCAAGCACTACAGGTACAGTATTAAAATTGTTGTTTTTCTCTTTTTTTGTTTTCTGCCAACCGCATAAAGCTGAAATCGTGCATGTTAAATGTGCGTAAGATGCGACAGACTGTACAGACAGTTTGGGGAGTAAAAGGAAATGATGAGACAATATTGGTCAGTATGAGAGACAGCGTCTCAACACACAAGCAGCATAATAATTGTCAATTTTTGTAAGCACCACAGGAGAGATTGGAAAGAGGATAATGAGGCAGTTTTTCGTATGTTTCTGAGGAACTCCTCCCAAGCATGAGGGGAGGGCCTGGAAGAAAACATAAACATGCTCATTTGAAAATTTCACAAGTGAGCAATGGAGTCTGGCAGATAGAAAATCTGCACCTCAAGAGCGTCCCTGGAAACAGCAGTGCCTCAATTATTCACATTCTGGGGGCTTCAAAATCCCTGGGATTCAGCAGCAGGATTCCCTCACAGCAGTCCAATGAGTGGCAAAGAGCAAGCACTTGACTTGATCTGTGACAAGGGATCAAAATCAACAGGCTGAGAGAATTATCTTTGCAGCAGCATTCACAATTAAATTATTGTTTCTCAGATACATAAATAAGATTAGCACGAGAGTCAAATGACAGACATTCAGTCTTACGTCTAACATTACATTATAAAGGATGCCTGTTAGAGCCTGCTACACAGGTAAGTAACAAAATGGTTTACGTAGTAAACTTCTTTAGTCACTTCTTGTGTTGAAATTTTTCATGCTTCTCAAAATATTAAAAACTGAGAAAATTGGGGCAAAATCTATCCATCCATTTCAGAGTTCTATAAAGGCCAGTTCCTATTTAGCCCCTTGCCTCCCCACTGGCTTCCACACACAAAGACACTCCTTGAGTGTATAAGCTTTACAACCATCATTTGGAAAAGGCTTGCTTCGAGGAAGGCAAAAACTGTCATGGCTTTGTTTAGAATTGAGTTTTTAGTTTTGTAGACATGAACATTTAAAACCAACTCCCTCACTTATAGAATATAAATCAATTGTAAAGTTATCTAGGCATTATACATTAAACTACACACAAAAAGAATGATAAAAGTATTTTTTGTACAGAAACAGCTGTACAGCAGCATAAAGGGACTTCTGTCAGCTACTAGCCAGATTCACTTCATGACTCCACAATCAAATTCACACTTTCACTTTGAAAACGTGTACATGAAGCATTTCTAATTTGTGCAGTGTGTCAATTGCCGTCTGCACTAACAGTCTCAGGTGCAACTGCTTGTCTCTCCAGCTATGCATAGGCTCAATACTCAGTGAAAACCTGCTCTCAGCTTTTACATGTTGTGCAAAATGCAGCAGACATATGACAATTGCTATATTAGCCAATAAACAAGCCATTGCAGGTTGGACATCCACCACTTGCTTTCAGTCTCCTGACAGCATACTCTTCCACTGCCATCTTTAACCTACTGAGTATACCAGCGAAGATGCATTTCTTCAGGTTTGTGTAGTCAGGAAAAGGTTACAAGCCATTGCAAAAATGCATACCTGTCTGCAGTTATGATCCAAACGCAAAAGTGATGCTCTACCTGGCCACCTGGAATCAGTGGGGACACAAAAACCATCTATGCCACTTGTTCAGGAAGAGCAGCATACCCTTATAACAGCCCTTGAGAGAGCAACACATTTTGAAAATTCTAGCATTACGTACACCGCCTGGTCACTCAACATACACATCCATGAACCTGCCATAGTGAGCCATTAAGGCTTGCAATACCGCTGAATAGTTTGAACCTCTTTCCAATATTATGCATTTAGATTCATTTGAGGCTGCCATAAAATGTGCACATAAATTCAATAGCTCACACAGTTTGGGAGTCCCAGTTATTTAAATCCTTAACCCATGCACCTCTTCAACACATTATATGCCCTACAAATGACCAAATTTCACTCATCATAGGCTTCCTACTGTCAAAATGGTGCCATATAAGCAGCAACTGACCACAGTAGCCAGCTTCCACAGAGCAACTACCTCTCTTTTCCACACAATGGGGAGCTCTTATCCATAAGGTTTGGAATTGCACAAAGGAAGATACTGTAAAACCCATTTCATTCTGAAGTTATGCAGACACTGCTGCTCATCACAGGCTTCAAGAACTCAGTCTGTAGTTATGATCCAAATGCAAAAGTGATGCTCTACCTACTGACACCACCATCTGCAAGTACAGTGCAATGTTGTCTACTCCAAGCATGATGAATGCATGATTGATGAATTACAAATTCCAAGAACTAATCTTCCTTCTCAAGCTGTCTACAGACAGTGCTAAAACATCCTCCATCCACCACCTCATAGAAGCCTCAATAGTTTCACAGAAGTTCCAGCAGAAAAATATTGTTCTTGTTAAGCAAGGAGAACCAAGTCTTCACCTTTGACTCCATTTTATAGAAAGGACTAGGAAATGGTACCAGAAGTAGGGAACTATGGGATTTTCCCCAGTAAATTGAGGGGAGGGGGAGAAGAGGTCAGACTTCAACATTCCCTTTGGCTCCAAGATTGCCTTTTGGAAACTCTCAGAAACCCACAGCCTGAGACAGCTGTGCCAGGATCTGTGGGATAGGTACTCCAAGGGCAGATAAATTGTCATCAGATGGTACAGCACTAGTGAGAGTTTAGGGCAGAACTGCAGCTGACCTGCACCTGAAAAACCGTAACTAGCATGGACATTGTACTGCTAATATTTACACTGATGCTATACCACCAGTTCAATTACAAAGGGTTACCTGGTCTATTGTAGACAAGGACATTTAATTTAACCACACATACTACCAGTGTAATTTCAAATTGCATAGTTAAGAGATACTAGAAACATGTATTCCTGGGTTGATTTGTATGACACAGACATATCTAAATTCTGTTATACCTGACATGTTGCATTTGTCATATATTATCCCACACAATTCCCTCTCAACAAGAATCAGGACAAAATCTCTCAGATAACCCAATAATTCAGCTGTACAAGACAGTTAACTCTGCCAACCCACAATCCATTCACCCACCTTTACCTTGTTGAATATATAAAAACATTTATATTACTAGTACCGCTCAAGTGGGATTTTACAAGACTACAATAATAGTCAAGAGGATCACCACACAGAGAATCCTTAAACCACTGTTCTTTATCTAGAAATGTATCTCACTGTAGTGATATGGCAGCAGTTCTGATTTACTCCCATGTATGCCAGTCACCTGGAAATCTGCAAACCAACACAATTTTCAACTCAGTTACATTGAATCTTAAACTCAGTCTTCAAGAGCTAGGAGCAAAGCGACTTTAGTCTCCTTTTTACAGTGTAAATGTTGCTAGTTTTTCTACTATTTACATTACAGAATGTTTAACTAATGAATACAGTGAATTTTTTAGAATTAATAGCATTTCAAATGGGTGTTAATGGACATAATAGATTCTGTGGGTCAGTTATTAGCTAGTAGTACATGTGGTTTATGATCACATTTTACCATCTTATGCCTGTATCATATTCTCAAAATAGGTTTAGGGTCAGGCCTATATTAGGAGCAGCTTGCCACTGTATCTGTATACTATACCGACAACCCACTCCTAGCATGGACACAGTTTGTATTGTCAAAAGCATGTTTTTGCCAATACAGCTTATTCCAACTACACACACACACAGCCCTCAACTCCAAGTAAAATAAAACTATACCAGCAAAGTGCAGTTTTGCCAATATAACTGCAGGTACACTAAGGGTTTTGACATGGGTGCCTACTGTTCTCTGGGGCAGAAGAAGAAAAGGCAATAGGCAAACAAAAGCAAATCAGACTAAATTGCCTTTAACATTCACAATTTCAGAAGCAGCTACCCTCTCTACTTTACAAACTGATTTTATTTAGCAAAAGTGAAGCTACTGCAATGTTTTTAAAAACCTACTTTTGATCATTTTAACCTTAAAATGTGCTGATGTACAAAAATAACTAAGTATAGACTCTGTAAAATGTGGTATTCTGACCTCAAGCAGATCTGGTTAGAAAGAATGACAGCACAGAGGTGTTAAAATGTTTCCTTATTCCAGAACTGCTAAGAGAGATAAAGTGAGTCCAAGGGTACTGCCTGTGGTGATGGTAGATGGGGGAGGGGATGAAAAAACAAAAACAAAAACCAGAAAAGTAGTCAGAGAAAGGTCAGTATAGATTACAAACTAAACAGTTTTAAGCTTACTATTTGAAACTAAAATTCTCTATATTTCCCCTAAGTCAAGGGAAGATTTATCTGTAAATACTAAGCCAAGACATTAGTGCAGTGTTTCTCAAACTTCGGATGCCACTTGTGTAGGGAAAGCCCCTGGCAGGCCGAGTCAGTTTGTTTATCTGCCCCGTCCGCAGATCCAGCCAATAGCGGCTCCCACGGGCTGGAGTTCGCTGCTCCAGGCCAATGGGGGCTGCTGGAAGCGGTGGCCAGTTCATCCCTTGACCAGTGAACCGCAGCCTGTGGGAGTCACGACTGGCCGGACCTGCGGATGGGGCACATAAACAAACCGGCCCGGCCCACCAGGGGCTTTCCCTAAACAAGCGGCATCCCAAGTTTGAAAAACACTGTATTAGTGCATATATCGTAACTGAAGATTTGAAGCAGGAACTCCAAATTTTTGCTCAAGTGGGATATATTTTTCCTTCATAAACAAGAAAAGTTAATCTGATGGATTTGTTCCAAATACCTACTTATAATAAAGATTATTTCTTATCTACCTCAAAAACAAGAATTCAACCTGTTAAGTTACTTAAGAAGATTATCGGCATGCCAGTGAAGCTTGCTTTTAAGGGGAAAAAAAAATCACCCAATTGAGAGAAGAGCCAACTCTAGCCCTAGTCTACACTACAAGTTTAGGTCAAATTTAGCAGCGTTAGATCGATTTAACCCTGCACCCATCCACATGATGAAGCCATTTTAAAATGGACTTTTGTACTCCTCCCCAATGAGAGAATTAGCGCTGAAATCAACATGCCGGGTCAAATTTGGGGTAGTTTGGACACAATTTGACGGTATTGGCCTCCAGGAGCTATCCCAGAGTGCTCCATTGTGGCCGCTCTGGACAGCGCTTTCAACTCAGATGCACTAGCCAGGTACATAGCAAAAGCCCCAGGAACTTTTGAATTTCATTTCCTATTTGGCTAGCATGGTAGGCTCATCAGCACAGGTGACCATGCAGTCCCAGAATCACAAAAGAGCTCCTGCATGGACCGAACAGGAGGAACTGGATCTGATCGCTGTTTGGGGAGATGAATCCGTGCTATCAGAATTCCATTCCAAAAAACAAAATGCAAAATATTTGAAAAAAATCTCCAAAGACATGATGGACAGAGGCTACAACAGGGACCTGCAGCAGTGCCGTGTGAAAATTAAGGTGCTCAGGCAAGCCTACCAAAAAACCAAAAAGAGGCAAATGGTCGCTCTGGGTGAGAGACTCAGACATGCCAGTTCTAAGATGAGCTGCATGCAATTCTAAGGGGGTCCCCGCTCACTCCGCCATAAATGTCTCCCCCTTACCCTCACAGAGATTGTGGAGCACACAGCAAGCAGCAATAACAATGGGAATATTGGTTTCGCTGAGGTCTAACCAAGTCAGTAAACTTCACCAGCGAGCTTTTAAATGTCCAAATACACATTCTACCACCATTCTGCACTTGCTCAGCCTATAGTTGAACAGCTCTTGACTACTGTCCAGGATGGCTGTCTATGGCTTCATGAGCAACGGCATTAAGGGGTGGGCTGGGTCCCCAAGAATAAACTATAGGCATTTCAGGATCTCCAACAGTTATTTTCTGGTCCGGGAAGGAAGTCCCTTCCTGCAGCTGTTCAAACAGACCAGAGTTCCTAAAGATGTGAGCATCATGTACCTTTCCTGGACATCCCACACTGATGTCGGTGAAACGTCCCTTGTGATCCACCAGTGCTTGCAGCACCATTGAAAAGTACTCCTTGCGGTTAATGTACTGGCTGCAAGGGTGGTCCATTCCCAAGCTAGAGATATGCATTCCATCTATCGCCCCACCACAGTTAGGGAATCCCACTGCAGCAAAGTCATCCACTATGACCAGCACATTTCCCAGAGTCACTACCCTTGATAGCAGCAGCTCAGTGATTGCGCTGGCTACTTGGATCACAGCAGCCCCCACAGTAGATTTACCCACTCCAAATTGATTCCCGACTGACCGATAGCTGTCTGGCGTTGCAAGCTTCCAGAGGGCTATCGCCACTCACTTCTCAACTGTGAGGGCTGATCTCATCTTGGTATTCTGGTGCTTCAGGGCAGGGGAAAGCAAGTCACAGAGTTCCATGAAAGTGGCCTTACACATGCAAATGTTTTCCAGCCCCTGGGAATCATCCCAGACCTGCAACGCTATGTGGTCCCACCAGTCTGTGCTTGTTTCCTGGGCCCAGAATCGGCATTCCACGGCATGAACCTGCTCCATTACCACCATGATGTCCAAATTGCCAGGGCCTGTGCTTTGAGAGAAGTCTGTGTCCATGTCTTCATCACTGTCACGATCACGCTGTCTTTGACTCCTCGCCTGCTTTTGCAGGTTCTGGTTCTGCACATACTGCAGGATAATGCATGAGGTGTTCACAATGCTCACAACAGCAGCAGCGATCTGACAGGCTCCATTCTTGCCATAGTATTGTCTGCAGGAGAGCAGAGTTGCAGCGGAAGCGGTGGATGATGACGGATGCCATGAGAACAGATTTTTATACCGAATGGCGAGAGGACCTGCGAGGTTGATTCATGGCACCACGAGAGCACAGTTGCAGCGGAAGCGGTGGAGGACAAAAAGTTAGCACTGCGTACATTTCCTGAAGAACACACATTCCCGGGAGCCCATAACGACAACAAAGAGAAATTAGGTATCGAGACACGAGCAGGAGAGCAGAGTTGCAGCAGAAGTGGTGGGCGACGACAGGATGCTATGAGAATAGATTTTTATACCGAATGACGAGAGGACTTGCAAGGTTGATCCATAGCACGAGGAGAGCAGAGTTGCAGCAGAAGCAGTGGTTGGATGATGATGGTTAGCAGTCTTACTGCACCATCTGCTGAAAGCAGTATGGCGTCTGCACAGAAAAAAAGCGAGAAACGATAGTCTGCCTTTGCTTTCATAGAGGGAGGGGTGACTGATGACATGCACCCAAAACCACCAATCAGGCATTGAGAGCTCAACTCAGAATTCCAATGGGCAGCAGAGACTGCAGGAACTGTGGGATAGCTACCCACAGTGCAACACTCTGAAAGTCAACGCTAGTGATGGTGCTGCGGACGCACTCCGACGATTTAATGCACTTAATGGGGACTCTCACAATTGACTGTATAAAATCGTTTAGTAAAAATCGACTTCTATAAATTCAACCTAATTTCATAGTGTAGACATACCCTCAGCAAACAATCCTGAAAATCAGCTAAAAGCAAGGGTTGGAAAAGACAAAACCCTTTACCAGCGAATAAACCAGAGATAACACAGTGACTGAAACAAAGTATTCGCCCACTCACCAGTAGCAGGTAGGAAGCTTTCCCAGGTAGGTTGCATGGAGAAGGAGCTAACCACCAATTTCTGAAGACTGTAGGCTTTCATTTTAATATTTCTAGCTCTTACAATTGCAAAGATATGTTTCCATATGTGAACCAATTCAATACTTGTCTTTGAATCCAGAAAACAGCAGCAAGTGAAATTTAGTAGCTTGGTCAATTTCACTGCTGATTTACAAAACCTGAAAGCAACCCAAAAATAATATGAACCACCTACCAGCTGCTTGGGAAAGTGAAGAAACAGAAGTAGTCACTAAGGCCTTGTCTACACTGGCAAGTTTCCGTGCAGTAAAGCAGCTTTCTGCGGTGTAACTCCCGAGGTGTGTATCTGCCAAGCCATGCAGTGCACAGAAACTGTGCAGTTGCAGTGCTATAAAAAAAAAAACCACCTTGACGAGAAGCATACAGCTTTCTGCACCTGGAGTACAGCGCCTTGGTACCAGAGTAGACACCATGGTCAATTACACCACTGTGACTGCTCTCCAGGGGGTGTCCCACAATGCCTATTCTCACCTCTCTGGTCATCAGTTTGAACTTTAGTGCCCTGCCCTCAAGTGACCAACAGTGAGTCCCACCCCTTAAACTGCTTGGGAATTTTGAAAGTCCCCTTCCTGTTTCCTCAGTGACACATGGAGTGATCTCAGCACATCTTTCCAGATGGCCAGGCCTGCTCCATGCATCAGGCGATCCCCCCTTTGGAGCTATGCTGAGCTGCTGGACCTCATCAGCATTTGGGGAGAGGCTGTCCCGTCCCAGCTGCACTCCAGCTGTAGGAATTATGATAGCTAAGGACAGATTTCACAATGCATGACAAAGGGGCCATGACTAGGCCACACTGCAGTGCAGGGTCAAAGTGAAGGAGCTGCGGAATGCCTACCACAAGTTGCAGGTGGCAAACCGCCACTCCAGGGCTGTGCCCACAAGCTGCCGATTCTACATACTGCTGGATGCGATAATCAGTGGCAAGCCAACATTCACTGAGAAGGCCACTGTGGATACTTTGTTGGCTTGCATGCCAGTCGAGACTGGACCAAGCCACAAGGAGGAAAACTTGGAAAAGGATGTGGAGGGGGTGGGGGACCCAGAGGCAGATGACGTGGAGGTCAGAGATGCATGCAGCCAGGAGCTCCTCTCCACCCCGGAGGAGGCTAGCCAGTCACAGCTGACGGAGCTTGGCAAAGTGCAAACAGGAGAGGAGGCCCCTGGTAAGCAGCTTTGATTTCGGGAATCGCTGAAGTGAGTTGTTGGGGGCAGGAGGGCTGCAGAAAGCAGGCTTGTCTCTGTATGATGCACATACCACCACATGCCTAGTCTGAGAGGCAGAACAGGATGTTGACTGACTTCCTCACTTCATGGGAATCTGCCTCAGATCTCTACGAAACTCTCACGGAGATACGGGGCAATCCATAGCTTACACTAGTGGTCCCAAACCTTTTCCGTGGGGCAGGGACCAGACGACTAGCCGCCAAGGACCGTGGCCACTGGACAAGCAGCTGTGAATCGGCCACTGAAATGCCGCTGTAAAGGAGTGTCATCAAGAGGAGTTGCAGCTGAAATTCGGCGGGATTTCGGCAGTAGCGCTTCTTGACATTGCCACTTCTCGGCAGCATTTCAGGAGTTGCTTGTCTGGCGGACAGTAGGCAGACACACATGGATGTCCCGGCGGGTGCCACAGCGCCCGCAGGCACTGTTTGGGGACCCTGGCTTATACAAACTCAATAAAAGGTTAGTACTTTAGCAGTTAAATTTTCAAAAGACTATCTGTAATTATCCTATGTTCACCATCCATCTTCATACAGTTCCAACCAGACTGCACATGTACCATCCCCACAGAATACATAAGCATGATCTATTCCAAGGCTGCAAGAGTAAGCAGAACTCTCCCTGAAATTGTTCCTCTTGGTGGCTGGGAGTCTGCTGTGCCAGGCACCAGAACTATGAACAGGGAGCTCTGAATCCCCCACTGCTGGTGCTCAGACAACATGGAGAAGGAAGTAACTTGACTGGAATGCAAAAGGATGATGAGATGGAGGGAAAGTGAAGTGAGACTGAGATCGGAGCTGTGAAAGAAGAAAATGATTAAGGGGTCAGGATGTAAGTGTCTGTGACTATTAAAGTACAATCCAGAATTGAACCCAGGATTATACCGTTTCAACAGTCCTCTGCCAATCAGCAAATACAAGGCAAAATGTGTGAGTCACCTCCTTCCAGTCTGGTCCACATAAAAGATTACAACCTTTAGTCCCTTAGCTTAAGTGGCAGAGGTCTGTGCTTTACAGCCAAACTCCAAAGATTCCAAATCCTTAATAATGACCAATTTTGGTGTCATCATCCAATCCCTGCAGGCAAAAGGTGTGAGGGGGGGAGGGGAACAGAGCTGCATTTGTGCTGACTGTTACAGATGGATTTTTTCTCTTTTATTTCAATGTGTCAGCTAAAACTATTCACCAACATTTGTTGATTTAAACCAAATCCAGCCATGCCTAAACACAGGAAAGATGTGGACAAACTGGAGAGAGTCCAGAGGAGAGCAACAAAAATGATAAAAGGTTTAGAAAACCTGACCTATGAGGAAAGGTTAGAAAATGAGCACGTTTAGTCTTGAGAAAAGATGTCAAATTAATAAATATATTAAGGGCTGTTATTAAGAGAACTGCAATCAATTGTTCTCCATGTCCACTGAAGTTATGACAAGAAGTAATGGGCTTAATCTGCAACAAGTGGGATTTAGGTCAGATGAAAGAAAAACTTTAACAGGTAGTCAAGCTCTGGAATAGGATTCTAGGAGAGGTTGTGGAATTCCCATTGCCGGCGGTTGACTTGGTCCTGCCTCAGCCAGTGCTAAAACATCCTCCCCCTTCACCACCTCACAAAAGCCTCAGCAGTTTCACAGACATTCCAGCAGAAACAACTTCTTATTAAACAAGGAGAACCAAGTCTTCACCATTGGCTCCATTTTATGGCAAGGACTAGAAAATGGTATCACCATCAGGGAACCTATGGGATTTTCCCCAGTGAATTGGGGGGCGGGGGGAGAAGGAGAAAAGGTTATACTTCTCGAGATCCTTTCCAGCCCTACTTTTCTGTGATGTTTTTTGCCCCCTGTTTGCTTTAAAAAAAATTAGGAAATTTCTTCCAAAAAAAATTAAAAAGCTACTTTAAGACAATTTAAGTTTCCAAAGTCAACTACTCAAAAGTTAGGAAATGCCAGAATTAAGGTTGCCCATGCAGCCTTAATTCAGACCCCTTGTGGGTATGCCTTTTGATATATAGCCTTTAATTACATGATCACACACTTTTTTCTTCACATGACATCTGCTTAATTCAGTGCACCGGATAGGCAGTGTCCTAGAAATGAACAAGGGTTGCATACAAAACGAGGCTCTTGTCTGCAGGACTTCTGCATCATTTGTTTCAGAGAAGCTGGAATGAGTGAATAAAGCAGAGGACTACAGAAAGACAAGATAGTCTCATGAAAAAATCAGTTAAATGCCACCCTGGAGAACTGACTTCTATCCCCCCCCCAATCTCCTACAGGGTTTCTGTATGATGCTGGACAAATCACTTAAGCCTCAGGTAGTCAATAGGCGGACTGCAGGCCAAACGCAGACTGCCAGATACTTTTGAATGGACCATGAAGTCTTTTTCCATATGTTTCATCATTACTGTTATTGCTGTGTGAAAAATGTTTCTCTAGAGCCTGGACCTTGACTATGCCTTGACAAAAAATAATTGACTACCCCAACTTAAATCAGTTTATTCACAGGTAGCCACTAATTGTTTGTTCCAAATTCTAATTGTTCAATCTGACACATTTGGGGGCCTGATTTGCAGAAGAGATAACCATTCACAACTACAATAGAAGTCAACACAGCTCTGTTCGGACATGTAATATGTCAAATTCTCTGATAAAAATCCGTCCTCTGATGCTTCAAAGTGGGATCCCAAAATTATCAGGTTCTGTCTACCTTAATCCCTTTGTGCACCAGTTCCTCATCTGTAAAGTGACAGTAGAATACCAAATTACCTCACTCAAGTGTTATGAAAATAAATTAATGTTTATGAAGTAGATTGATATTACAATGATGAGCTCTTTAAGAAAAGCCAATGAGGAAATTAATTCTGTATTCAAAGCAGAGCAAGGGTGTACAATAAGTTAGACATGGGAAGACAAATCAAATGGTGAGGATAAAACCAAACATTGAATAGCTGCTACTCATGGAGTTAATTAGAACCCATTACGAGCACAGGATGAGGCAAGGGACCTCTGAAAAGGCAGTCTTTAATTACATGACCACATGATATCCTAACACGAACAACAAATTGGCTGAATTAAAGTTGAAATATGCAGCATTAATTCTGTCATCTTCTAACTTTTTGAGTGGTTGACTTTACAACCTTAACATTCTTTAATATTTTTAATGTAATACTTATATTTTAATTTGAGTTGGAGGTAATAGACATATTTGCAAGTCCACTTAAAGATGATTGGAATTTGAAAACTATACTGTATCCATAACTACAGCATCTCCTCAACTTGATAACTGAATACTTGAAGACTAAATCATTGTTATAAGTGGAAAAAGATTATCTGAAAAAAACTATCAAAATACTGAAAATAATCATTTAAATATTCCTTTCCTTTAAAGGAACATAAAATATTTTGCATAAAACAATATTCTTAATTGGAAGAAGGCAAATACAAAACAAAAAGCTAAAATTTACCTTCTTTATGAAATTCAAATATAAACGGTGTACTGAACATTGATTACTGCCCTTTCCAAAGTCATTTTGAAAGCAACTGTTCTTCAAATCACCTTTAAATAAAGACGGATCTGGACTATAAATTGTATTTCCTGCTACTCAGTTTCAAATTAACACTAGCTCATTGTGTCATTTACTTCCATTTTATGATAAAATATCAACATGATGTGCTAACAATTGTCAAATTATAGGGATTATATACACCAGCACAGTTTAACGATTTGCAAAGAGAAAGTAATGTTGTAACTATTTTTTCCTATCTACAGAGTTTTCACCTGAAGCAAGTGTTTTGTGTTTATATATAAAATTTGTGCTCAAACTTCACTCTGGACAGAACTGACCAAGAGATTCAGTGAAAACAAAAGTTTCTAAATGTACAAAATTAACATCCATCAATCCAGATTATATACAATGCCTATTCTAAGTACGTGGAAAATATTTTTAAATGAATCTTAATTAACAAATGTAATATATTCAGTAAAACAGACAGCAAAAAGCAAACCAGCCATGTATTTTTACTTGAAGTTGACAAGAAAGTTTCCAACTACTCATTCTATTATAACAAATTTTGATCCCATGAGTAATTCCCTAACACAGCTGTGACATCAACAATGGCATTAACATTTCAACAGGAAACAGACAGTGTCATCCTAATGCCCCTGAAAAGCAGTTTTTCTAACTTTTAACATCCCCAGGTGTTTCATAGTTATTTTGTATTACATCAAAATTGATGCAAGATTGTACAAAATATCAGAAAGCTTTGAAAACAGGAAGTGTTTCAAAAGATAACTGTAGCAGTTTCCTAAAATTAGGTGGAATTAACACATCACTTTGATAAACTTTATCACAGGATCGAAAATAAGTGTTTTAGGCAAAGTATAGTGAACACATTTTAATGCCATTACCTAAAATTTCTGTAATTTGTAAAATAACTGCAAATATATTGAAAGAATTAAACTATGCTTATCCACCTTTTAGCAGCCAAAAGGGTGTCAAAACAAGGAGCTGTTTTATAAACACATAGTGCAACATGCCTGCTCCTTTTGCTTAATTAAATCTTGCTTTTGCTTAATATGCTGTGGACAGATCAAAGTATTTTCAACTAATTTATACTCTTTGCTTTGACTTCCACCTCAGGAATTTATTCATAACGTTGTAAAAGTTACTCGTTGAGGCCATGGTGGGTTTACAGCACTGCAACTTAGTAACTGTCCACACCTGCAAGGCACATCCAGCACTGCAACTCCCTGGCTGCAGCGCTGGCTGTACACCTGGTCTGCTTGCAGTGTAACGATTGCAGCACTGGGGATGCAGCACGGCTTGTCAAGTGGGGGCCACCAAAAGCGCTGTTATTGGCCTCCAGGGTATTAGGAGGTTTCCCAGAATGCCTGCTCACAACAAACTGGAAGCGTGGCTGGACTCCGGGCTCCCAGGAGCTGCTTAGCTAAAAAACAAACAGCTTCTGTTTGCTGGAGAAGAGGCAGGCAGGGGAATTGCTTTGGAATGTTCACAACTGTTTGCTAGAGTAGAGAAGCCACACGGGGGAGGGGAGGGGAGGGGAGGGGGGGGGTCCATGTTGGAGCAGCTGTTTATGTGGTCTGAAAGCTATTTAGGAGTGCATAATTTGCATTTAGGGAATAAGAGAGGGGTGGGGGAAGAGCTCGAAACTTTTAAATTGATTACAGGTTGGTGATGTGTATCTTCCAGTCCTTAGAACTTACAAGACAGGGAGCTGACAGCTCCAAAAATCCCCTCTCTCTCTCTCCACCCCCCCCTTTTGAAAAGCAGGTTGCATCCCCTCCAAGACTGGGACAGCGGCCCACAATGCACCGCTCCCAACAGCCTGCAAATGTGGCCACGCTGCGGCGCTTTCCCCGCACAGCCCTAGCGCCCAGCGCTGCCCAGCTGGGAGTGCAGCCAGACCCTGCAGAAAGTGAGCGCTGCCCTGAGCTTCCCGTGTAATCCACAGTTCCTACACCGCAGGTTACGGAGCCACGTTCTTACACGGATCCACCTGGAAGGCCCAGAAAGCCCAAAGCACCGAAAGGCGCTGGACGGCGCCACGCGCTGGCTCTTTAAGGAGCCCCCGGCTGGGTTCCACGCCGGGCGCACCCGGCCCAGCTAACAAAGACACTTTCCCCGGCCGGGGACGCGGCGCACGGACGGGACAGGGCCCGGGGCAGGGGCACGGAGGCGGCTGGCGAGACTCCGGCTCCTCCGGTCCCCGCCCGCAGCGCACACCGACCCGGCGAGCCCGCCTCTGGGGGCACCAGGGGGGCAGAAGCATCGTGCTCCAAACGGCCCCGGGGACAGCAGCGCGCCGAGGCGGCTCCGGAGCCTGGCCCCGAGCGGCGGGGCAGAGACACCCCCACATCACACCCCCCCCCGGGGCTCACCTGCGCAGCACAGCAGGAGGCTCCCCAGCAGCGCGGCGAGCGGCGGCAGCTCCATGGCGGGAAAGCGCCTCGGCGTCCTCCTCACGGCCGCGCCCAGCAGGTGAACGCCGGCCCGTCACTTCCGGCCGCCCACAGCCTCCCGCCCCGCCACACACCGCACAGGGGCTGCCCCCTCCCCCGGGACACACACCCTGCACGGTACACGCACTGCCCCTCTCCAATGCAGCCTGGCAACTACGGCTAATCTGCCCAGCTACTGCTCTAGTTTACCCCCTACAACTCGGTCATGCTAAATTACTCACCTAGCCCCTTCAGAGTCACGTACCCACTCACTCCTCTGGCCCGGGCTGCAGCAGAAGGGTGACTCCAACTGAAATTACTTGGGCTGTGTTAACATCCGTGTTTCCCCGCCCTCTCCGCTCCCCGTTAAAAGTTCCCACCATTATTTTGCAGCATCAGTTCAGATCCATGCTGGGAGCACTAGTGTAGTGCTCTGGTCCCCCTGTGGCATCTAAAAAGTCCTTTGAGCAGGGTTAGGTGACAGGGTCACTGGTTAAAACATGGAGCCCTATATACAGTAATTATCATTGTTACCGTCACTGAAGCAGCAGTGGTAAGAGATTTTTGCCAAAATGCCTTGGCTGAGGGGAGATCTGATAGACTGTGGCTACATGGGTAAAAACAGAAGCCATAACCAACACCTCTGGTAGCAACTGGGGAAGCTGCACTATAGTATAGTGTAGACCAGTCACAGGTAGACTTATCCATGTCACATAACTCTTTTTTACCACTGGTAATGAATTGTTGGTCCCATTTTTACCAGTATAGATGATGCCATATAGGACAATCATTACCCAGTACTGTGAAATGATACTGAACAACAAACATACCTTTACAATCAGCATTTCCCCATTGACTTTCAGACATCACCAATTTCATAAATATATAGTGTATGTATTTTCCATATATAGAATAACCTCATATTTTCACTCTGAATGATTTACTTTTGATTAAAGGAAATGAGAAAATAAGAACAAACAAAAGTAAAGTTTCTGTGAAAGAGTACAACATGTGTTTCTTCTGTAATACACTTCATCTGTGCTGAACACAAAATGGCAGCTGCAATGAGTGGACAGTGACTCCTAGAAAATAAGATTTGTACTCCAGAGGAAACAAGACCATCGCAGTTACATAGCTGTATATAGTACAAGATAGAGTGGGGTGCAGTGTATGGCCCACCCATAGTCCAGTGGTCGAAGCATCTAACATATAATTGTGCTTTAATACATATTAATATTTATTGTTGATTTAACTATATCAGTTTACTTAAAGCAACATAAACACCTAGTACGGACACAGTTATTCTTACATAAAGGTGCTTCTACTGGTGTACTTTATTCACATACAGCCAACAGGAAGGAGAATAAACTATACCAGTAGAAGCACCTTTATACTAGTATAACTGCATCCACACTAGGGGCTGTAGCAGTATAACTATTTCTGAGAGAAAAAAAACCCACACCCCTAAATGAAATAGTTATGCTAGCATAAAACTTGTATGTAAACTAGGCCTTACACATCCAGGAACCACAGATTTGAATTTTGGCAGGAGTTCAGCTAAAGATATTTATTCACCTTCATAAAATATTTCAACATATTATTATACAATTTGTTGTGTGTGAATCTTTCAGATAAGACCTTAAAAACCAAGGTCATTTGTGCCCTGGATATATATTACTAGATCTAATGGGCCACTATTCAAAAGGGTTTTCTCTTACCTGTTAGCTAACAGGGCATGTTATTCAGCCACCAGTGCAGTTGTGCCACTGTAGTTCTAGTGAAGACAGGAGAAGTAATGTCTTTTATTTGACCCATTGGCATTGGTACTCCACCTACGCAAGAAGCAATCACACTCCCATCTACATAGTACTGTCTATACCGAGGGCTAGGTTGGTATATAACTATGTTCCTCAGGAGTGTTGAAAATCCTGAGCAATGTAGTTATGCCATCATAAATTTGTAGTGTAGACCACACCTTTGATCACTGATGTGATCCATGAAGTCTACATTTCTGCTGGGATAATAACTGTAAGAATATGCACTGGCATATTTTGAAATGGTTAGTCACTGTAAATAAAGCTACAGCTTTTACTTGCCAAGGGTGAGTCTCTGTGTTCTTTGTAAGGTTAGAGAGGGTTAAGCGGATGCAAGTCATTTTCTCTGAGTACAGTTAACATTTACACTATAAATATGTGACAATTCACATTGTCTAATACTTGTTTAGATTCCCCTTCAAGATGATCTTGCATAATTAGCATAGCCTTTTAAATCAGGATTTTTTCCCTGCAATTTATTTAATTATACAGATCAGAACTATTATCTATTCCACAAAAAAAAAATCTAGCATTAATGCAATATTAAAGCAGAGAAATCAAGAAATTAAGAGCTTAAAAGAGAAAATTCAGAGTTAAAGTTGAAAGCTCAACCCTCAACTTTATTCCTTTTGTTTATACAAGGGATCGGCAACATTTGGCATGCAGCCCACCAGGGTAAGCCCCCTGATGGGACGGGATGGTTTGTTTACCTGCCGCATCCGCAGGTTCGGCTGATCACGGCTCCCACTAGGTGCAGTTTGCCGTTCCAGACCAATGGGGGCTGCATGCCAAAGGTTGCCGATCCCTGGTTTATACCTTAAATATGGTTTCTCTTTGTAACATACTAAATTATCTATCAATAAAACAGATCATGTAATACAAATCAGAATTTCTAATATTTTTCAGAAATGTAACAGTTTTCAAACTTGGTCTAATTTTTCAGTCTTAGGTATTATCTATACAAAAAGGTTGCATCTCTTGAATTCAAGATTATTTAAAACGTGTCATGGTAAATCTGTATAAACATGTAATGTCAATATATTTAGCCAGTTTAACCCCTGCTTAAATTGCTTTATTTTGCATCTGTAATTTAAGCAATGGTTAAAGTGGTTTAAGTGTATGTACAGTAAGGGTTAAATTGATTTTTGTATCAATTTACCTAAACTGGTATAGATAAAACCTTTAGTGAGATCTCCAAGGCAAAACAAATTGGAAAAGAATATGTTAAGTAGTTTCTCAGAGTTGCAATAAAATCTTTACTTATCTAAAATACTAGAGACAAACTGAAAATTTTTGCATACGGTGGATTTCATATAAAGCATGTTTACAGTGCCTTGAAATATATTTGTTTTGTCTTGTTTCCCTCTGATTTGTTGTTCTGTTTTGTATGCACTGCAGACTACTAGACCCTACTTTAAAGGTTAACTGGACTTTAGTATCATAGACTGGGTGAGTGAAGTCTTTCTTGTATCACCTCTTGTGTCAACATAGACATTATATACCATGAAACATATGATGAAGTAATTAAATGTATTACAGAAAAAGAAAATGATTCATTGTTAGATTGGAGATCCTCACCCTTATGTGGAACAAACTAGCTAGTAATTAAGTGAAATACTGTATAACATTTAGGAAACCTGAAGTCCACACTCTGTCTAGTCTCCATAGGGCCAATCCTAATCCCATTTAAGTTTATATTAACACTGCTAAAAAACTGGGTCTTAAATCAGAAAGTTTTTAAGTGTAAGAGATGATATTTCTTGAAAAATGTAGATTTCTGACACATTCTTGATTAAATGGATCTCAATAAATCACTAAAATCCATGTTGAAAAGTCATAGCTCATAACTACGATTAATTTCAAAAATCTACCAGATTTATCACAAGGTGTGACACCCTGTAAATTCTGAGATTAACGAAACTGGGGAAGCAGTAGGTGTAGGTGACTATACTGAGATAAGATCTGGTGAAACAGGAGGCCAGAAGCACTTTACTGACAAAGAAGGAACAAAGGCCCTTAGTTAGAGCCCTCTGAAGTGAACAGAAACGCTCCCTCTGAAGTCAATGCTTTGAGCTTTGGATCAAAGGAGAGCATCCAGGATGGGAAGAAAAGTCACTATTGGGAAAAGGGAGACATTGGAGCAAGGAGCTGTAATCTAGGAGCTGCATTTCACCAGCTCACAGCAGCTTAGCAAAATGAGGTTTTTTATTTATTTGTTTTTTTGTTGTGGCTGCCAGCTTGTGCTCCAGCACCTAAACTTCTATTTAAAAAGTATTAAGTGTCTAGCCCAGATGATTACAAAGATCATCTTTAAAATGTGAACCAGTGCAGTGATGTCACCCTGAGTTTGCAAACAGCTTGAAACAAAACTCTGTAAGGTATGAAAGGGAAGTTACCTGCCCTGAGGCTGCCTGGCTCTCATAGAATGAGCCCATATCCCATGTGGGAGAGGAAGATGTGCCAGCTGATAAAGTAGGATACAGATAGAGATAAACTTGGAAGTCCTTTCAGAGGAGACAGTTTGACCTAGGGCTTGTTCTGCTGTGGCATCCATAACTTTCTGGTCTGTTTTGTTCTCTGTAGGTAAAATGGCGAAGTTAATCTCATGTCAAGGGAATGAAGTCTCTTTTTTATGCTGGAGGCTTGGTGCTTCAGGAAGAACACAGGTAAGTGAATAATCTTGTTTATATGGAATTCTCAGGGCCATCCAGAGGATTCAGGGGACCCCCACCACTAAATTGCCACCAAAGACCCGGCACTTCAGCAGCAGGTCCCGGGGAGGAAGGACCCCCCGCTGCAGGTCTTCAGGGCACTTCAGTGGCAGGTTCCAAAGTGGAAGGACCCCCTGCCGCCAAATTGCCACCGAAGACCTGGAGCGGAAGAAACTCCAGGAGACCAGGCCCTCACGAGAGTTTTCTGGAGCCCCTGGAGCAAGTGAAAGACCTCGTTCCACAGGCCCTGAAAAACTCTTGTGGGGGCCCCTGGGCAAATTGCCCCACTTGCCCCTCACCCTCTGGGCAGCCCTGGGAATTCTGAAACAAGGGGTTAATTGGTGAGATCTTATCTTTATGAAATATTGTGTAACGTGCATCTGCCATTGGGGCTCCCACTTCACCTACATGTCTGGCCAACGTATGATGGCAAGAAGAAAGACAACCTTCATAGACAGGTAAGACATCAAGTGGCCAGGTATTAAAAAGGAGGCTTGGTAAGTGTTGAAAGTACAAAATTAAAGTCCCATTAAGAGGTTGGTCTTCTAACTGGTGGAAAAGTTCTAATTAAGACTTTTAAGAATTCTGGAGGTGATTGAGTGAGTAAAGACTGTCCATTGGAGGGCTAATTGCCTCTGGATGAACCCATATCAAGCTAAGGGAAAGATCCATTACTCTGAAGGGAAGGAGGTAATCCAAAGTAGCTGGAATATCTATTGTCTCAGGAGACATATGGTGCTGCTGGGCCCAGGTAGAGAAATGCTTCTACATAGGACTGCTGGAGTCCTTCCTGCTATTAGTAAGAACTGCCTGTACAGTTTTGAAACAGGATTGTTCTAGGTCCAACACCCCATCCAAATACTCAGCTGTAAAGTGAAGAACTCTGGGACTGGGATGTCAGACTGTGACAGGATCCCACTGGGGTGCCACTGAGCCCCTGACCCATCAGCTTGGGCTCCCTGTACACAATACTGCTGTGACCAGCCTGACAAGCCCTCTGCCAGGCTCCAGCCTACACTTTTACCATCACACATACAGGTAGGGACACACCCTGCTGCAGTTACATACAGATGTGTGATCAGCTCTGCATGGGGATGCTTCAGCTAAGGAACTTCTCAGCTATTCAGGTACCACCTCAACCCCCTGGGGTTTAAACCCAAAATTATACCATCCTGAGCTGCACAAGAGAATTGTGCAGAGAAATTTACCCCCTGTGGCAAAGTACCTGCTTCTCCTCTGCTGGCTCAGCCCCTTGCCACCTTAGAGCCACAGGCTTGGGCAAGGCAAAAGCCCTTCCCAGTCACACAGGGTCTGGCCAATCCCTTGCTCAGTTTTTCTCTCCTTCTGGGGAGAGTGCAATCTGCCTTGCAGGAAGCATTTCAGAGTCCTGCTGCAGTTACTCTACTTCTCTCATCCCCCTGCTTCCCTGCCAGGGAGGGTTTAAAAAGGTCCCCAGCAATTGGGGCCAGCAGAAGCTAATTAGTTCCCTGGTAACCCCTGTTCCAGCTGAGCCTTGTTCCTCCATAGCTATCTCCCCTCAATGGCTAGGGAGAGGCCTTTTAACCCCTCTGGGACTAATTGCTACCCCTCTCCTGGTAGCTAATTGTCCTGAGCTTGCCACACCCCTTACTCAGTGTGGAGTGGAAATATACAAGAGCTTTTTGCCCCGAGTTCTGGCTCCCACCCACACTGCTTTTAGACAAAGCAAAAACAAATGTATTAACTACAAAGGATAGAATTTCAGTGATTATAAGGGATAGCAAACAAATCAAAGCAGATTACCTACCAAATAAACAAAACACATAAACTAAGCTTAATATACTAAAGAGATTGGATATGAATAGCAGATCCTCACCCTAAGTGATGATCCAAGCAGGCTGCAGATTCTTAAGGGGCAAGCTGCACTAACTTACAGCTTGGAATCCCCAGGTGTTTCATTCCCAGGCTAAAAATCCCTTTAGCCTGGGTCCAGCACTTCCCCCCAGTTCTGTCTTTGTTCCTTGGGTGTTTCCAGCAGTCTTCTTGGGAAGGGAGCCAGCGAAGAACCACAATGATGTCACTCCACTGCCTTATGTAGCTTTGTTTCAAAGCTTTGTTTCCACGCCAGTCAATGGAAAAACACTGGTATCCCAAAACGGAGTTCAGCACCAGGTGACCAGGTCACATGTCCCTGTAGTGTCACAGCAGACATAACTCGGAAGCTGTCTGTAATGTACTCAGGAAGGTTCCCTGGTGGGAGATAAGCTTCTTCCAAGGCCTTTTGTTTTCTCCTAATGGTTCATTAACTAGAATGGCCCTTCCCAGCCAGCCATCTAGACTGAGTCTTTTGTCTAGTGGGCATTCCCATGTGTAAACACATTTGTAACACTGATACATAGTCATCTTCCTAACTTCAGATACAAAAATGATACATGCATACAACTAGGATAATCATATTCAGTAAATCATAATCTTTTCAATGATATCTGATATGACCTATCTTGCACAAAATACATCAGAATTATTCCATAATTATATCAATAATATCTCTATGAAGAATATGGTGTGCAGTGTCACACAGACCTTGCCATTCTCTTGAGTCAATAAGTCTGGAAAGGAATGAGTGATAAAGAGTCCCCAGGCTGACATATGCAGGAGACCTGGGAACAGGAACTACCTGGGCCATTTGCACACTTTGAGATTGACTTGTGTTCTGTCCTGTTGAATAATCTGCAGTACTTGAGGAACAAGTGGGACAGGAAGAAAGGCATAGTTCAAATGGTTTGTGCAAAGGAACAAGAAAGCATCACCTTTGAGGATTTGTGCAGTTCTAAACTGCAGCACCTCCCCACCAGCTTCTAACTCAACCCTCAAGCTGTTCTCACCCTGCCCCCACACCACACAGGGAGAGACACAATGATGTGAAGGAGCTCGAATGGGGCCTGATCTGATAGGTGTGCTCAAAGGCATTGCAATGTCTAAGTCCTTTTGTGAATTCAGACCAAAGCGACTTTCCTTAGATCACACAGGAAAGGCTGTGGCAGAGCCTGGAATAGAATCCAGCTCTGACTCCTAGTCCTATGCTTTCCCACAGAACCATCCTTCTTTATATTCTATAATATGGAATTTTACTTTATTTATTAAGCACATTCTCAGTATTTGATAGATAAGTGATACAAATAATGATAGGATAAAGAAAACTCCCATCTCATTCCATAGTGGTAGCATGATAGGAAAGCTCTGCTCAGAAGAACATTGGGCAAAAAACTTGTCTACACCAGTAGCTCTCAACCCTGTACCCCTGGGGGTATGCAAACGTCTTCCATAGGGTACATCAGTTCATCTAGATATTTGTCTAGTTTTATAATAGGCTACATAAAAAGCACCAGTGACGTCAGTACAAACTAAAATTTCATACGACTTGTTTATACTGCTCTATATACTATAAACTGAAATGTAAGTAGAATATTTATATTCCAATTGATTTACTTTATAATTATATGGTATAAATGAGAAGGTCAGCGATTTTTCAGTAATAGTGTGATGTGACAATTTTGTATTTTTATGTCTGATTTTGTAAGTAAGTAGTTTTTAAGCGAGGTGAAACTTGGGGGTACACAAGACAAATCAGACTCCTGAAAGGGGTTCAGTAGCCTGGAAAGGTTCAGAGGCATTGTTCTACACTACAGAATTCTTGCAAAACATTCTCACTGTTACTAATTGTGATTCAACTGTACTAGTGTTAGCAACACTGGGAGCTCTAGTGTACATGGCTCTCTGGATCTGGCAGCTATTTCTAGCATTATATCAATTAAACCTACTAAGAGCAAATCTAGCCAGCACATCATTGAAAATGGCTGCTGGAACCAGAGGACTGTCTCCATCAAGAGCTTGTCTACCTGTGAAACACTATAGTAGCACCGATGTAGCACATCAGCATAAACATTACCTGTGCTGACAGGAGGGATTCTCCTGAGGTAATCCAACTTCCTGAAAGGGGATAGACATATCAACAGATGAATTCTTCCATTGACTTAGCATTGTCTACACAGCGGGCTAGATCAGTTAACTACATCACTCAGGGATTGGATTTTTCACACCCCGGAACGATGTAGCTGGGTTGACCTAACTTTTTAGTGTAGACTGAGCCTGAGCTTCCCAACTTTGCTACCACTCATTTGGTTGAATCAGTGTTAGCAACGGTGGGATTCTTTGGTAAATATTTACTAGTAAAAAAAGGAAAAGAAAAGAAAAAATCCCCAAAACCAAAAGTCTACATTGCATTCACAGTTCTTCCTCTAGGGAGAGAATGAGAGAAAAAACTAACTATATGCAACAGATGTTAGACACGTAGTTTTATGCACTGAGGGTAGTACAAGAACATGTGTAGAATAGAACAGAATGGACAAGGCTAAAGGGTCTGTTCTCTCCCATATCCTCTTACCGCCCCCCCTCACACACCGCCAAAATGCATAGGCCCTAACTTCTTTTTTAAAACAGTGTTTTGTTAGATGGCCATTCTTCTAGAATGGCATCATTTACATTGTTCTATTTAAATCAATGCCTCATTGAGGAGAATGGAAGGTTAAAAGGAATAATTTAAAGGATAAATTGGCCAAAATCAACTGTTTTTTTTTAAAAGTGTAGTAATTCCAGCTGAGTGTTTTTCTTATATTGCCATTGATTGAAGTTAGTATATAAATAGTATGACCAGCTTTCAAAATTAACAGCTCACTCTGGTGATAATTGTTTGGGAGTCACAGGTCATACTTGGCTACTACTGTCCTTTGTCTGGAGACAGCTTTCAGCAAAACGCTTTAACAGGATAACGTTTTACCCTCCGATGCCTTTGCAATAGTAAAATATGGAAACAATTTGCTTAAAATAATAATTTTGTATGTAATGTTTATTTAAAATCAGTGGCTCACATAAAGCAGAACATAAAACCCACTGAAACTGGTAAAAGCAAGTAACATGAAGGCCCATACTCTCTGCTGGTGTTTATTAAAATGTGACTCAAAATTAAGAAAATTGTATCACACCATATTCCCTAAAGAGGAACAGAAAAAGTTTTATAAAAAATTCTGGAAAGCTTGTCTAGAAAAGGAAAAAAAATGTAGTTCTTCCTTGTAAAAATATTAACACTATATTTTTCACTTTGTTTATTGGTTTGTATTTTTCAAATGTAATTCATGTTAGACATTCCTTTGCATATTTGCATGGTAAACAATGACTGGGTTCATTAACATGCAATAAGCATTAATAACATTTATAAAATGAATAAAATTAATAATAGTATTGTATTTTAACAAACTCTAAGAATGTACATCTCATTAAGGTGCTGATGTGGGAAAACATCCTTACTCATGTTAAGTACTTTTATGTATCTTCACTAACCGACAGTATAGGTGAAATCACCAGTGGTAGCAACCGTGACTGTTGTACTGCAGCCAACAATTAGGCATTTTTACAGCCAATATGCTTCTATCCAGGGCTGGTGCAACCATTTAGGCCACCTAGGTGGTTGCCTAGGGCACTAGGATTTGGGGGGTGCCATTTTCTTCGGCAGCGACCACAGCGGCCAGATCTTTGGCCACCCCAGTCGCCGCCGGCATTTAGGCAGAAGGAGCTGGCGAAGGGGAGCGTGGGGAGGGAGGGCCGCCTGCAGCAAGTAAGGGGGGGTGCGGCACGCAGGGGAACTCCCCGCCCCAGCTCACCGCTGCTCTACCTCCTCCCCAAGCACGCCATGTCTGCATCACTTCTCCTGCCTCCCAGGCTTGCGGTGCCTAAGCTGATTGGGAGGGGGGAGAAGTGAAGCAGCGACGGCATGCTCGAGGTGGAGGCGGAGCAGGGGGGAGCTGGGATGTGTGTGTGGGTGCCTCAGGGTGGGGGGTGGGGAGCTGCCACAAGGGGGGCACCTCAGGGCGGAGTTGAGGAGGTGCCATGGGGGGGACCTCAGGGAGGGGGTGTGAGGTGAGGGCGCAAGGTGGAAGTTTTGCCTAGGGTGCGAAATATCCTTGCACTGGCCCTGCTTCTACCAGTGACAATTTACTAGTGGTGGTAATGTTGGTTAGTCCTAAGAATCTGATCCAGCAAACACTTACAATTGTGTGTAGTCCCACTGAAGCAAATATGTCAATGCCCAATAATAAAAAATTGATCCTTGCACATGAATGAATTCAGTTACAGTCTCGGGTCCTATGTCTGGCAATAAGTCTTTCCAGGATCAGCCTTCCTTCATAGGTCATGTTCTCAAGACCTTTAATCATTCTCGTTGCTCTTCTCTGGACCCTCTCCAATTTCTCCACATCTTGCTTGAAATGCGGTGCCCAGAACTGGACACAATACTCCAGCTGAGGCTTAACCAGCGCAGAGTAAAGCGGAAGAATGACTTCTCATGTCTTGCTCACAACACACCTGTTAATGCATCCCAGAATACGTTTGCTTTTTTTGCAACAGTATCACACTGTTGACTCATATTAAGCTTGTGGTCCACTATGACCCCTAGATCTCTTTCTGCCATACTCCTTCCTAGAGAGTCTCTTCCCATTCTGTATGTGTGAAACTGATTGTTCCTTCCTAAGTGGAGCACTTTGCATTTGTCTTTATTGAACTTCATCCCGTTTACCTCAGACCATTTCTCCAATTTGTCCAGATCATTTTGAATTTTGACCCTGTCCTCCAAAGCAGTTGCAATCCCTCCCAGTTTGGTATCGTCTGCAAACTTAATGAGCGTACTTTCTATGCCAACATCTAAATCGTTGATGAAGATATTGAACAGAGCCGGTCCCAAAACATACCCCTGCAGAACCCCACTTGTTATACCTTTCCAGCAGGATTGGGAGCCATTAATAACTACTCTCTGAGTACGGTTATCCAGCCAGTTATGCACCCACCTTATAGTAGCCCCATCTAAATTGTATTTTCCTAGTTTATCTATAAGAATATCATGCGAGACCGTATCAAATGCCTTACTAAAGTCTAGGTATATTACATCCACCGCTTCTCTCTTATCCACAAAGCTCATTATCCTATCAAAGAATGCTATCAGATTACTTTGACATGATTTGTTCTTTACAAATCCATGCTGGCTATTCCCTATCACCTTACCACCTTCCAAACTAACTGGTTTGTAGTTTCCTGGGTTGTTTTTATTTCCCTTTTTATAGATGGGCACTATACTTGCCCTTTTCCAGTCTTCTGGAATCTCCCCCATCTCCCATGATATCCCAAAGATAATAGCTAGAGGCTCAGATACCTCCTCTATGAACTCCTTGAGTATTCTAGGATGCATTTCATCAGACCCTGGTGACTTGCAGGCATCTAACTTTTCTAAGTGATTTTTTACTTGCTCTTCTTTTATTTTATCTTCTAAACCTACCCTCTTCCCGAAAGGATTCACTATATTAGACATTCCTTCAGACTTCTCAGTGAAGACCGAAACAAAGAAGTCATTAAGCATGTCTGCCATTTCCAAGTCTCCCGTTACTGTTTCCCCCTCCTCACTGAGCAATGGGCCTACCCTGTCCTTGGTCTTCCTCTTGCTTCTAATGTATTGATGTTCTTGTCATCTAATAAACCTGTTTTACTGGCTGGCTGAGAGTCTCAGAGAATCACAGGAAGGGGGGTACAGGGCCGTGACTCCCCCACACTCCAAGTCACCTGCTGTCACGGAGTTCCTGGGCGGTGCTCTGGAACTGCTCCCCACTAAGCCACTCAGGACTTTGGGGAGCCTCCTCTCCCTTGGAGCAGACTTGTTCAGGGCAAGAAGCTCACATGTCTTCACCTCCTGGGTCTCTCCTTGAAGCATTCAGCATCCTCTGCCCCTCCGTGTGCTTCCCACAGCGAGCCCGCCCCAGTGGGGTCCTGGGGAAGCCACAGGGTCCTGCGCCCCCACTTTGCAGCCAGACATTGACTCTCAGCCAGCCAGTAAAACAGAGGTTTATTCGATGACAGGAACATGCACCTAAATGCCTGGCACTCTGTCTCCTAGCAACTGATGGCCTGGACCCCTCCCGGTTTAGACCAGGAACATGGTCTAAACCGTGAACCGGACCCCTCGGCCGGGTCCATTCTGAGGGGCAGTGAGCCAGACCCCCACATCTGCCCTCACTCTTCGTCCACAGCCAGCTCCAGACTAACAACCCCCTCCAGCCCCTCCTCTCTGCTCAGCCCCTTTCCCGGACCAGGAAGTCACCTGATCTATTTGTCTCCAACACCTTCAGCTGGCACCTTTGCAGGGGAGGGGCCCAGGCCATCAGTTGCTAGGAGACAGAGTGCCAGGCATTTAGGTGCACCGGCCCCTTCCTCTGCAACAATCACACACTCTTATTCTACCACATAGATATTAAGAACTGCATAGGGGACACTGAGGCACCAACACAGTATTCAGAGCAAACATTAAGAACATTCCCAGTTCGTCACATCTCTCCCCCCTTCGAGACCGAACTGAGCCAGGTCACTTCAGCCGGTGACCTGGGGAAGTTTGAACCCACCAACGTTCCCATGGATTACCCAGCATCTCTCCCATTCCTTGGTGCGAGTTACACCAGGCCCTTCCAGTTTTGCGCCTTCCCTTTGCTTGAGTGTGCTTGATGGCACTTGCAGGCTGCATGTGGGAAGGTTTATGCGGCCCGTACCCTTTTGCCACCCCAATACCCCTGGGGTTTAAACTGGGACAGGGTCTTCTCCCAGCACCCTGGTTTATGATTTGGGCTCTCTTGGTTAAGAGCCCCCATGTTGGCCTTGGCCAGCTCTGGACTTGGGCAGCCGCTCCCCACCTTGTGGCCCAAATACAACACCTCTGCCATCTCCACCTTACACTTTCCAGCTTTTACCATCAGTCCCACCTCTTTGAGCAGCACACTAGCCCCCTCTTCACCTGGGACACCTGTTCCTCCCAGGTCTGGCTAAAGATGCACGTTATCAGTGTTTGCCAGAGCCAAATTCTCCATCGCCCTCTGCTTGTCTAGAATTGCCCCAGGCCTAGGCATGAGGTCGGTATCAGACACTGTGATGGCTTTAAGCATCTGATACCCCCACAAAACCAGATCATCCTGTCTCCCTTGGGGATCAGCCCCACGGGTGAGGCCCATGGGCTGTAAAACAGCTGGATCACATCTAAAGCCAGCATGTCCTTGACCTCTCTCTCCAGGTTCTGGGCTGCTTTCCCAGTGACTCTGAACGGGGAACACCTGATGGGGAGATTGGCTCCCACCTCAGGGAAGAGATCCCCCAGAGGGTCTTCCCCCTTCTCCTCCCAATCCTCCCCTTTCAGGTCCAGGGGTCCCCTCACTCTCCTCCCATCCAGCAGCTCGAAAGGGAAGAACCCTGTGGATTCCTGGGACATCACCAGCTGCCTCCCGATTCCCCCAAGTTCTACTTCCCCTTGGGGAGCCCATTCCCGGTACAGGAATCCCTTCTCCTGCAGGACTCTGTCCCTGCAGCCTTCCCCAAGGGGGTTTGCAGTGCTGTGGCCAGTAAGTTCTCTCAGCTTCTCCAAGGAGGGATCCCTCTGCAGCTCGGTCTGGAATTCAGCTGCTGGGGAAGGGAGTGGGACCTGCTCCCTCTTGCTGGCTGGACCTGGGGTCACAGCCCCCCTGAGCCCTGTCCCTGGTAGCTCCCTCTCTGCTGTGTAATCACTTCCCAGCAGCACGTCTGGACCAGGCAAACCTGGTTGGCAGCCGACCTGCCCTGCCTGGGTGTCCCCCAACTCAGCTGGGGTCTCAGCTCCTCTCGTGCTCAGCGCTGCCCTTGCTGTCCCAGTGGGGGCAGACAGCGAGCTCCTTGCTTTGGTCACAGCATCAGAGCCAGCGTGAGCCCCCTCTCCGGTGTGCAGGGAGGCAGGGAGCATCTCTCCCTCCCACTCAGCCCCAGGGGGCTGGTTACAGGTAGGCAGGTATCCTGAGCCCAGCAGCCCCTCGCCCCTGCCAGCCAGGTCATTCGCATTTTCACTGACCATTTCCATCCTAGCCAATTAGTTCCCTGGATTTGAATTAAAACCCTCAGCCATTACAGGAGCAGGGCCTGGATCCTGTCCCAAGGGGAGACAGTCACCCCCCAACAGGGCCTCCCAGCCGATATCCTGGAGAACCCGAATGACCAGCCAGTCCGACCCCTCCTGCACCTGCACAGGTATCCGGGCCATATGCAGGACGAGGGGCTTCACCCCAGGGACCTTCACCCAGGTCCCACAGTCCCTCAGCATCTGGGGAGGCACCACCACAATTCTCTCTGTCCCAGGGTCTCACCACCCCAGGCGTGTTTCCCCACTGACCCCTGGGCAGCCCCCTATGTCTCTCTGCTCCACCATCACCAGTCCATGCTGCTGCTGCTTCTCCTGCAGCTTTTCCTCGGACTCTTGCTCTCTTTCACGGTCCTGTCGCTCTCTTGGGGTCTGCTCCAATCCCATCCATCTCCGATCCCCTGATGGGGAACCCAATCGTGAAGACCCTCGTCTGGTTGGGGACCAGACTCTCAGGGTGCCTGGCTCCTGCTCCAGCTGCTCCAAGATCCTCTTGTAGCCCCATCTGGGTCAGGAATCTGCTCCTCAGAGCAGTCCTCCTCCTCCAACTGCACAATTAACTGTGCCTTGGTGAATTTTCCCATACGTAACCCTCTCTTTGTGCACAGGATCACAATGTCCTTCTTAAGGAGATGGTGATAGGCCATCACTTCACCGTTCCCAAGTGGCTCTGGACTCACAGGCCTGCGTGCTCTTGGCTTCCTCATGGTTTCCAGGAAGAACCCCTGGTGTGCCAGCCCTTCTCGTGGTCACCACCTCTTTGCCAGGGTTGAGCTGCAGACTCCTCCGCCCCTGGGACTGCTTCTACAATCCCAAGGGGAACCCTGCTACTGCAAAAATCCTTCTCTCTCCCAGGCTCGAACGGCAAGCTCCTCCGCCCCTGAGACTGCTCGCTACAGTCCTCAAGGGGACCCCGTTACTCCAACAGTCCTTCTCGCTGGTCACACACTCCCAGAGGTTAACCGCTCCCTGAAACCGTCCTCCTCTGAGCCTTCAGCACACCTGGTCCTCATTGTCCCCCTTTTGTTTTAATGTTCCCCAGTCACTTACTGCAAGCAGCGCCATTCATGGGGTGCAGTACATCCCACCTCTGCCGCCAATTGTCATGGAGTCACTCGGCGATGCTCTGGAACTGCTCCCCACCAAGCCAGTCAAGACTCTGGGAAGCCTCCTCTCCCTTGGAGCAGACTTGTTCAGAGCAAGAAGCTCACACGTCTTCACCTCCTGGGTCTCTCCTTGGAGCATTCAGCATCCTCTGCTCCTCCGTGCACTTCCCACAGCGAGCCCACCCCAGTGGGGTCCTGGGGAAGCCACAGGATCCTGCGCCCCCATCTTGCAGTTAGACGTTGACTCTCAGCCAGCCAGTAAATCAGAGGTTTATTTGATGACAGGAACATGGTCTAAAACAGAGTTTGTAGGTACCACGAACCGGACCCCTTGGCCAGGTCCATTCTGGGGGGCAGTGAGCCAGACCCCCACATCTGCCCTCACTCCTCGTCCACAGCCAGCTCCAGACTAATAACCCCCTCCAGCCCCTCCTCTCTGCTCAGCCCCTTTCTCGGGCCAGGAGGTCACCTGATCTCTTTGTCTCCAACACCTTCAGCTGGCACCTTTGCAGAGGAGGGGCCCAGGCCATTAGTTGCTAGGAGACAGAGTGTCAGGCATTTAGGTGCACTGGCCCCTTCCTCTGCAGCAATCACACACCCTTATTCCACCACCTAGATACCTAAGAACTGCATAGGGGACACTGAGGCACCAACACAGTATTCAAAGCAAACATTAAGAACATTCTCAGTTCGTCACACCTGGTACTGGATGGCATGACAGAATTACCAGTGTTTCTCTATTGAAAGGAAAGTCCTGGAGTAAGGAGACAGAGTGAGGATGCTGCTCTCCAAGGTCAACTCGCTGGCCAACTTGTGCTCCGGGTCCGGTGGGGAGCTGCACCCGGCCAAGCTACAGCCAGGTGAGGCTTAGCTGGGTTCAGTTCGGTTTGGATGGACCATGGGGGGGGCGGGCTTTGCAGTGGGGGCCCCCGGAATGGGCCGGGATCAGTTTGGGAGGCATCATGTCCTGCTAGGCATTGGAGAGGCTCATACAGGAGTCTAATCCAGTTTGGGTTGCAAGGAAGTCTGATCCGGTTTGTGGGAGGGATGTGGGTCTACTCTGGTTTTGGGGGGTGGGGGCGTCATTCTGAGGAGTGATGTAGGTCTGCTCCAGTTTGGCTTGGGGAGGGATGTGGGTCTGGTCTGGTTTTGGGGTGTGAGAGGTCGTTCTGAGGAGGGATGGGGGTCTGCTCTGGTTTGGCTTGGGGAGGGATGTGGGTCTAGTCTGGTTTTGGGGGGTGGGGGGTCATTCTGAGGAGTGACGTGGGTCTGATCTGGTTTGGGGTGTGTGGGGTCGTTCTGAGGAGGGATGGGGGTCTGCTCCAGTTTGGCTTGGGGAGAGATGTGGATCCGGTCTGGTTTCAGAGGGTTAGGAGTCGTTCTGAGGAAGAATGAGGGTCTGGCCTGGTTTGAAGAGTTGGCCTGGTCTTTTGAGGACACAGCTGGGTCTGATCCTGGTGTCTGTGCCTCTGTGCCTGCAGGGAAGGACAAGGAGCCGCTGGAGAAGCTGTACCAGGTGGGCCCGCTGCTGGGCAGTGGTAGCTTTGGTTCTGTCTACTCGGGCACCCGCCTGTCGGACAGCGCCCCGACGAGTAGAACCTGGACAGGGAACTCCCCACCCCACTCCACTCCTGCAGCCCGCTCCCCATGCATGCTGCTCTATAGAGCTCCAGCTTTGGTGAGAGACCCGTCCCTTACCCCATTACATCTCCTTTGCTTTGCCCTGGCATAGCCACCATCTTGCCTCCCCTTCACTGGTCCCTTGTTTGCCCCCCCTCTTTCTGGGGTTACCTGACCCAATTTTGATTGTCTGGCTGGCTCTGGTTGTGTCCTAGGTAGCCAACAAGCATGTGGACTGGGACTGGGTTTCTAACTGGGGAGAGCTGGTAAGTGTCTTGGGCAGGGATATCTGCTGTAGCTCAGCATTGCGTGGTCTTGGCTCTGTAGTGAAGGTGTCATAGGTAGCTGTCACGGAGTCCCCGGGTGATGCTCTGGAACTGCTCCCCACAAAGCCAGTCAGGACTTTGGGGAGCCTCCTCTCCCTTGGAGCATTCAGCAAGTGCCCCTCCGTGTGCTTCCCACAGCGACTCTGCCCCAGCAGGGTCCTGAGGAAGCCACAGGGTCCTGCACCCCCACTTTGCAGTCAGATGTGACTCTCAGACAGCCCGTAAAACAGGTTTATTTAGATGACAGGAACACAGTCCAAACCAGGTCTTGCCAGTACAGACAAGGCCCCCCCTTAGTTAGGTCCATCTGAGGCTCCAGGGAGGCCACAGCCCCGCTGGGAGGCTCGAGCCTCCTCAGGGCTCCCCTCCATTTTCCAATCAGCTTCCAAAAACTCCCAAACCCCCTCCAGCCCCTCCTCTCTGAGCTGTGTCTCTTTCCCGGGCCAGGAGGTCACCTGATCTCTCTGCCTCCAACACCTTTAGCATCTCCTGGCAGGGGGGAAGGGCCTGGCCATTAGTTGCCAGGCGACAGAAGGTCGGCCAGAGCTGAGGCCCCCCCACAGTAATCAGAGGGAACCTTAAAACCAGTCCCACTTCATCACACCTCTCTCCCCTTCGAGACCAAACTGAGCGGGGTCACTTCAGCCAGTGACCTGGGGAAGTTCAAACCTACCTACATTCCCATGGATGCCCCAGCATCCCCCCCCCTCGTGGGAGAAGAGTTACACCAGGCCCTTCCAGTTTCCCGCCCCCCTTTAGGTTGCGGGTGCTCGGTGGCACTCGTAGTCTGCAGGTGGGAAGGCTTATGCGGCTCATGTCCTTTCCCCACCCTAATATCTCTGAGGTTCATGCTGGGCTGGGGTCCTCTCCCAGCGTTCCAGTCTAGGGGCTGTGATTCGGACTCTCTTGGTTCAGAGCCCCCCTTTTCACCCTGGCCCCCCTCTGGAAAGGCTCCTCTGTGATAGGCAAGGGTCCTACAGCCATTTTTCCCTTGTCTCGGGCCTTCCTCACCCTCTGGGAGGGGTCACAGGAGCGGCAGTGCTGCCGGACATAAGTAAAGACCCAAGGCCAGTAAAAGTTGCGTAGCAGCCTCTGCTGGGTACGCCAGGTTCCCTGGTGCCCTGAGAGGGGGATGTCATGGGCCTGGCACAGCAGCTGGTGGAGGTACTTCCGGGGTACCACCAGCGGCCTCCTGATCCCCCCACACTCCATTTTCCCTGGGGGAGCCCATTCTCGGTACAGGAACCCCTTCTCCCACAGGAACCTTTTCCGGCCACCTCCCCCCATGGTCTGTACCGCACTGAGGTTGGCCAGGTCCCTTGGATCTTTCTGCAACTCAGCCTGGAACTCAGCAGCTGGGGCAGCGATGGGGACCTGCTCTCTCTCACCAGCTGGGTCTGAAGCTGCAGCCTCCTTGAGCTGTGTCTCTGGGCATTCCCTCCCCATCAGGGCAGGGTTCTGCTCCTTGGGCAAGGTACCCTTCCCGAGGTCAGGGCACAGTGTCACATGCAGGCTTGGGCTGCGGGTCATGACCAGGGCACCCTGGGGGTTGCTTGGCCAGTTCTCCATGTCCCCCCCCCCCATTAACACCTCAGTGGGTAAATGGAGGTGCACTCGCACTTTCTTGGGCCCTCCTTGTCCCCCCATTTCAAGTGTACCCTTGCCACAGGCACCTTCAATGGGGTCCCACCCACCCCATCAGGGTCAGATAGGTGTTGGGCATCACCTGATCTGGAGCTACCACCTCGGGCTGGGCCAGCGTTACCTCGGCGCCCATGTCCCAGTATCCATAGACTTTCCTCCCATTCACCTCCAGGGGAACAAGCCATTCGCTCCGCAGGGACAGCTCTGTGCCCACCCTGTAAATGGAAAACCTGATGTCCGGAGCATCCAGCTCTGTGGAGGAGGTGGCATGGGGCCCTCCTCCCTCCTGAACAGTTGATAAGCTGCCAGCCCCCCTTTCCAGGGAAGCCTGCCCCTCGTCCAGCTGGGCTGCTACCCAGTTAACCCTCTGTGGGTTCAGTTTGCTTGGTCTGTACCTGAGCCTGGGGCACTGGGTCTGTTTGTGGCCTCTTTGGCCATAGTGATAGCAGCTCATGTCCCAGTGGTCCCCTCGAGCTGGTCGGTTGGCCCTGATGTCGGATGTCCCCCTTGAGAGGGGGTTCTCTATGTTTTCCTTATGGAATGTCCCAGGATCACTCTCCTTCTGCATTGCGGTGGGCCTGTTTCTTTGGGACTCCTCCCTGCCACCCCCCGACCGGCTCTTCACAAACTCATCAGCCAGCCGTCCTGCATGTCACGGGTTCTCTGGCTTTTGGTCCCTCAACCACAGCCTCAGGTTGGATGGGCACCGCTCATACAGTTGCTCCAGTACCAGCAGTTTAACCATGTCCCCCTTCATCTGCGCCCATCTGCCCACTTGCTGGCATATCCCTCCATGCAGACGGCTAGTTGCAGATATGAGACCTCAGGGGTTTTATCCTGACTCCGGAACCTCTCCTGGTACATCTCAGGAGTCAGCCCAAACTCGCACAGCAGGGCCTGCTTGAATAGTTCGTAGGCCCCTTTCTCTACCTCTTCCAGTTGGCGGTACAATGCCACGGCTCTAGGGTCCAGTAAGGGGGTGAGAACCCGGAGCCTGTCCGCAGGATCTACCTGGTGCAGCTCGCAGGCCGTCGCAAAGGCATCCAGGAAATCATCCATGTCCTCCCCCTCCTTACGCTGGGCCAGGATGCACTTATCAAAGCTCTGCGCAGTCCTGGCCACCCCCTCGCTCACCGCAGTCGGGGGCCCGCTGCCCCTCAGCCTCGCCAGTTCCAGCTCATGCTGACGCTGTCGTTCTTCATGTTCCCTTTGTCTCTCTTTCTCCTCCAGCTCCCATTGTCTTTGTCTCTCCTCATGCTGCCTCCGTTTCTCATGATCCTCCAGCTCTCTCATTTTTAGCTCTCTCTCTCACTTCAGCCACTTCTGCTCCACGGATGCTGAGCTTCGCCGGGAGGATTCCCTGCTGGCCAGGGGTGTCACGGTGCCCTCGGTATTCGCTGGGCTCCTCCCCGCCCTTCTCCTAGGCATAGGGAGAAGGGGTCTCGGGAAGCCCTCAACCGCTGGCTGACCATTCCCAGCGGGGACAGACACTGGTGCCTGTGCTGCATTTGCCAGGCTGCTTCTCTCAGAGACAGGGATCAGTTCATTCAAGTGATCTCCCTCCTCCAGCTGGGCAATCAGCTGGTCTTTGGTGAGCCTCCCATTGCGCAGCCCCTTCTGCTCGCACAGCTCCACCAGGTCACACTTAAGCCGCTTGGCATACATCTTCCTGCTGGGCGCTCACAGGCCGGGGTGCTCGCCGCTCCCCATGGTTTCCAGGGAGACTCCTAGTGTGCCAGCCCTTCTCCAGGTCATCACCTCTCTGCCAGAGTCGAGTGGCAGACTCCTCTGCCCCTGGGGTCACTCGCTGCGATCCCCCAGGGGACCCTGTTCCTGCGAGAGCCTTCTCTCTGGTCACACATTCCCAAGGGTTAATCACCCCCTGAAACCATCTCTCGCTGAATCTTCGGCATGCCTGGCCCCGTCAATCCCCTTCATTTTACTGCTCCCCAGTCAATTTACTGCAAGAAGCATTGTCCACAGGGTGAAGTAGATCCCAGTGCTACCACCAGTTGTCATGAAGTCCCTGGGCGATGCTCTGGAACTGCTCCCCACAAAGCCAGTCAGGACTTTTGGGAGCCTCCTCTCCCTTGGAGCAGACTGTCTTTAGGGCAGGAAGCTCACACGTAGCATTTAGCAGGTGCCCCTCCGTGTGCTTCCCACAGCGAGTCTACCCAGGCGGGGTCCTGGGGAAGCCAGAGGGTCCTGCACCCCCACTTTGCAGTCAGACGTGACTCTCAGCCAGCCAGTAAAACAGAGGTTTATTTGATGACAGGAACACAGTCCAAAACAGGTCTTGCCGGTATAGACCACAAGACCCCCCCTTAGTTAGGTCCATCAGGGCCCCCAGAGAGGCTACCGCCCCACCGGGAGGCCCAAGCCTCCTCGGGGCTCCCCTCCATTCCCCAGCCAACTTCCAAAAACTCCCAACCCCCCTCCAGCTTCTCCGCTCTGAGCTGTGTCTCTTTCCCGGGCCAGGAGGTCACCTGATCTCTTTGGCTCCAACACCTTTAGCATCCCCTTGCAGGGGGGGAAGGGCCTGGCTTTAGTTGCCAGGCAACAGAGGGTCGGCCAGAGCTGAGGCCTCCCCACAGTATTCAGAGGGAACCTTAAAACCAGTCCCACTTCATCAAACCTCTCCCCACTTCGAGACCGAACTGAGCGGGGTCACTTCAGCCAGTGCCCTGGGGAAGTTCGAAACTACCCACGTTCCCAGGGATGCCCCAGCATCCCCCTCTTCATGTGGGAAGAGTTGCACCAGGCCCTTCCAATTTCCTGCCCCCCTTTAGGTCGTGGGTGCTCGATGGCACCTGTAGTCTGTGGGGAGGAAGGGCCTGGCCATTAGTTGCCAGGCCACAGAGGGTCGGCCAGAGCTGAGCCCCCCCCCCAACAGTATTCAGAGGGAACATTACAACCAGTCCCACCTTGTCACAGTAGCTCTTGACTTCGTGGGTCAATTTGCCTGCCTCTGATGGAGCTCTCCTTTCTCTCTCTCTGAAGCCTTGCGGGAGCAGAGTGCCCATGGAGATCCTGCTCCTGAAGAAAGTGGGCTCAGGCTTCCAGGGGATCATTCCGCTCTTGGACTGGTTTGAGAGACCGGACAGCTTTGTCTTGGTTTTGGAGCGACCGGATCCTGTGCAGGACCTGTTTGACTTCATCACGGAGCGGGGTGCTCTCCCCGAGGAGCAGGCCCGCAGCTTTTTCTGCCAGATTGTGGAGGTGGTTCAGCACTGTCATAGCTGTGGGACATTGCACCCGGATATCAAGGACAAGAACATCCTGGTTGATCTGAACAGCGGGGAACTAAAACTCATAGATTTTGGGTCTGGGGCATTACTCAAGGACACAGTGTACACTGATTTTGATGGTGAGTGTCTATTTCCATCCCCTTCTATTTTATCTGCGTAGGGAGCGAATCCAGGGAAATTCCTCTTTGAAATGAGTTGTTCTCTGCCTGTAAATGTTCAGCAACTTCGCAGCCAGGGAATGCTTTTTCCCTCCTCCCCCTGCCATTCTCATTTGCTAAATATACTCTTGTGTGATGTGCAGCTTTGATACCTTTGGGGTTTTCCTCCCTGCCTTGTATCCAAAAAGCATTTTACAAATGTGTTTGCCCTTTTGTTGGGTGTTAACCGGTGGTAGCTGCCCATGTCATGCAGGGGCTGGGGGTGGGGGCACATGGCTGAAACCAGGTGTGAACTCACAAGCATCAATCTCTGGAGTCCCTGTGAGCAATAAGAGGAGAAAGTTGGGCTCTGGTTCCAGTGATTTGGTTTTCCCTAGGTCCATGACATCTGTAGCATTTCACCAGGGGTCTGGCTGGTATTCCACCTTCCAGGGGTGGTGCAAACAGGATCTGCCTCACCTCCTAGATGGGGAAAGATTGAGTGAAACATCTCTGCAGCCATGGCTGCTCAGGTGCTGGATCCTACCCTAATCTACCAGCTAGAATGCAGGGGAGAGGAAGTCCCCTCCTCCCAAGGATAAAGAAGAGGGCTCTTGTGCAGTTTCTTTCTGTGGGGACGGATGGACATCAATGTAGAGAGGGGATCAAGAGGAGAAGCTGCTGTCTCCGCCATCTTGCTAAATTATTCGTTTCATTGGAAAGTTGTGTTTTGTCACGGGATGAATGTTGTGAAATAGGATCGGTGGGAGATCTGCTTACAGCTGGCTCCCTTTCCTCTGCTCCCCAAAGGCACCTGAATCAGATCTTTGTGGAGGGGGGAGCTCCAGACCCAGGGAGGACTGTTTGACCTTGGAGCAGGGATGCAGGGATCTGCCTGGGGGACAAATAAACAGAGCAGCAGGCATTCTTTCTGACCCACTTGAAAGGCAGATTCAGGATAGGGCCGTTGACTTTCAAAAAACCAGATCACTGTTTGTTGTTGAGGGTTTGTTTTGCTTCTGCCCTGCAGGATGGGTGCTGCATTTTTTGTTTTTAATGTAAGGGTTGATGACAAGGGATGGGTTTGCCCCTCCCAACCACCCATCTCCTGCAGAATTTCCCAAGCTAGTGGTGCCCCCGGTGGGACATCAGGTTTCTTTTTACAACCCAAAGTTTGTAAACAACAGTCATGTGGCCAGAAACCAGACTTGGAGCTCTGAGTTCAGTCTCCTCTTCCTGCCGGAAGGGAAGAGATCAGATACAACAAAGGCAAAGGGCGTAAGCCTCTGCAGAGGCCAAAACCAGGGTTCCAAGCATAATTATCACATGCACAATGGTACAAACTAAAACCACTCCCTTGACGTTGTACAACAAACCTTTGTCCCCAGCTCTGGAGTAGGCAGGCTTTATCCCTGGCTGACTCAACAGTAGTCAGTGCCAGAAAAGGAATAAACTCTTCAAGGTATCTGCCCTTCTTTGGGTTAAGCAAGGAAACTCTTTTATGTAGAAAGGACTGTAAGGTTGTCTGGGGTCCTTGTTGTGCAGTAGACAAGGCCTCAGCTCCTCCCAAAATGCTCTGGCTGCATTGGGTCACCATGGACTGAAGCATCTGCAAGCTGCCTCTCTCTTTACCTCGCTGAGAAATGGTTACATTGACAGAGATGAAGTCAGGATAACGGTGGCCTTAAGAAACCTGTTACTTATTGTGGCTTGTATTGCAGCTGGAAAACATGGTTGTTTGCACTCCATTTGGTTCTGCTTCATTTGTAGTCTGTGCCCTAGCGCAGCTGCTAGGGGTTTAAATCCCAATCAAACTGGAATGAAAGTTAAACAATATTAAGATATTGCAACCTAAATTGGGGGCTGAAGTACCTGACTTGGTCTCTTGGTCACCCTGATAACATCTGAAAAAATCATTAATAACTGGTTGCTCTGCTTAGGGTAAGAGATGAAATATTTCTGCTAACCGTGCTCCTCTGATCTCCTCTACAGGGACCAGAGTGTACAGCCCCCCAGAATGGATCCTCAATCACCAATATCATGCCAGGTCAGCCACAGTCTGGTCTCTGGGGGTCCTGCTGTATGACATGGTCTGCGGGAAGCTCCCCTTTGAACATGATAAGGAGATTATTAAGGGCCAGGTCTGCTTTTGGCGGAGTGTCTCTCCAGGTGAGCACACTCCTTTGTAGCGTAAGAGTTGGGCGAACAACTGCTTAGCCTGAATGCCACACTGACAGAGCGATAATATGATGACATAGAGGTGCATTTACCATCACTTCATGCAACCAAGGAGACATGCAAGGCATAGTCTGTGATCTAGTGGTCCCTTCATGTCTTGAACTCAATGAGATGTTTCATGCTATTGAATCCCGGGGAAATGCTGGGGACCCTGCTGTCTTCCCTGCCTTAGACAGCTGCTTCAGGGCTCACTGTTGTCATTCACTTCAGCACTTGACTCTCCTGCCACTCGCTGGGGTCTTTAATGTGGCTACTGCCGCTGGCTGATGAAGCAGTCTTACGGAAAGTGGAAATGACAAAACAGCATGAACCAAATAGCTCTCCGGTTTAATCATCTCACCGGGGAAGGGAAAGTTGATTTTTGCTATTAGCCTGCGTATGAATGGCAGGGTAGGATGGCCTGCTCATGGACTTGCACTGCTAATTTGGTCCCTTGTGTATTTTTGGAGTCTCCAGCCAAAGATGGGACCTGGTTCACCTATGTACTAGGGTGGAGGAAGTAACTAAGAAACCCATCTAGGGCAGGACTACACTCTAGCCGGAATCGATGTTGTGAGATCGAGCTGGGAGGGTCGATTTATTGTGTCTAGTCTAGACGTGATAAATTGACCACTAAGCACACTCCCATCGACTCCTGTACTCCAGCGCCAAGAGAGGCGCAGGCGGAGTCGATGGGGGGATGGCAGCTGTCGACTCACCGTCATAAAGATGCCGTGGTGAATCGATCTAAGTACGTCTACTTCTGCTATGCTATTCTCGTAGCCGCAGTTGCGTATCCTAGATCAATTCCCCCCGCCTCTCCTAGTGGAGACCAGGGCCTAGCCACAGCCATGTGAAGCAAGAAAGGCAGATCCCAAAGCAGACTTGCAGGTGGTAAAAGAGGGAGGCTTGTAGGCTTTCCAGACATTACTCAGCAGCACATTCTCACTGACTGCTTGTTTTCTCTCCCCAGAGTGCCAGCACCTCATTAAGTGGTGCATGGACTTGAGGCCCCCCGAGAGGCCATCCTTGGAAGACCTTCTAAATCACTCATGGATGCAAGACGTCCCTTTGCCACAGAAAACAGCAGAGATGCACCAGCACAATCTAATTCAGGAGTCTGGCTAATAGCCGTTCCTCTCATCCATTGGGTGTAAAAGAGAAAACTCTTGCCAGTGGCTGCCTGCCTGTTACATGGGAACATTCATATCTCATTTCAGAAGCCAGCTAACTGGCGAATCTTCTGAGAGGCTGGAGGTTAGGCTCTGCCTTAATGTCTTGCCCAGGGGCGGTTCCAGGGCCCAGCACACAAAGCACGTACTTGGGGTGGCAAGCCGCGGGGGGAGCTTTGGCAGCGCCACAAGGGGGGCAGGCTGGCTGCCTTCGGTGGCACGCCTGTGGAGGGTCCGCTGGTCCCGCGGCTTTGGAGGACCTCCTGCAGGCGTGCCTGCAGAGGGTCCGCTGGTCCCGCGGCTTCGGAGGACGCCTGCGGGAGGTCTGCCGAAGCTGCGGGACCAGCGGACCCTCCACAGGCAAACAGCCAGAGGGAGCCTGCCTGCCGTGCTTGGGGCAGCAAAATTCCTAGAGCCGCCCCTGGTCTTGCGAGTAGACTTGTTGTTTTGTTAATAGTTAATATTGTAAAGGGGGAATTCAGAAACCCTGTGGGTTTTTTTATACATGCAGTTTTAAATAAAAATGAATTACTTGACTTAACCTGAGACCTTGTCTCTTTCAGGTGGAGTAAAACTGTGAGTTTGACAGCGCGGAGAAGCGGTAAACATCAGTGCTACATTGAGGCTGCAGTATGTTACCCATGCACGTGGCACATCGGATGCTGACCATCCGTGTCAGGGCACAGTGTGTTTCAGTAACACGGATCCTGTGGGGTGGGCTCTGGAGAAACTAATGCTTCACATCCGTGAAGGGATTGTTCATAATTGCCTGTTACGGATGTCTGATTCGTTAAGTCCTATCACCATCTACAGCCAGGTTGGGACTGGCCCAGAGCTATGAGGGCTGTTGGGGTCCAGGTTAGGAGACCTTGGTCGTTTTCACACTCTTCAGCATAAACATGCTGGGCTTCCCCTCATAAGACTAAAGCACCCACACGTTGCAGGCGACTGCCTATCAGTATGAACAGTGAGTTGTGCAGCACTAAATCTAACGCAAACTTTAAAACTCTGCTTTACCCTGGTGGAGCCAGGATTTATTCTTTCCCTGTTCTGTTTCAGGCTGCCTGCCTGCAGGCTGAATGGAACAGCGCGCTCCCCTGGCTATAATCTTCATGGCGTTGTCTAAAACCAATGCCGTTAGTTCATATGTAGGGCTGTCTAATGTTCAGAGATGGCGCGTGACTGCAAGCATTGTGTGCACTGTGCATTTCTTGTTAAGACCGTGTTGGTTGGAGCCTCCCAGGGAAATATTTGACCTTCTCAGTGCACTATCCATTTGCTGCTGCTAATCTCCAGCAAGTTGCTTGCCACCAAGTGAGCGCTGGAGTTGCCTGGAGACTTCTAGGATGGGGCTGGAGTACTAGCATGAGCAGCAGGATATAGGAGTTCTATTCCCGCACCACAACTTCCTTGCCATGTGCCTTGGACCAAGTCATTTTCCGCTCTATGCCTCAGTTTCCTCACCTGTAAAGAGCCCCCTGTGCAGTCCTTGCAGGTTCCTTTGAGGAAAGGCAGTAGGGAGTTCATTTTTCAGACAGTTCAGCTCCACATCTTCAGAGGCTGGGGCCTACTTCGCTTTGTGGTTTTCGTTTACCCGCAGGCTCTTGTGCTAAACCAATACAAACTTTATAGCTCCTTGTTTTGAGAAAGTCCATCTCACTCATTTATAGCAGCAGATGAGTGTCTCATGGTGAGTGAAATTTAGCTGGGCGCAGTTACCATATCACAGAAAAACTGCTCCTCCACTGCGTGCGGGCTCTCCCTCCTTCCCGTAAACACTGCTCAGCTGCTACTCCCCTTCTTAGAAACCTCACCACAGAAAGGCCAAGTAAGATCAGAGTGTCATGCCCCGCAGGGACCGATGTGATGATAGTTACTATGCTTCCTGCTGCAGCTTATGTTGCTTGCCCAGCCCAGCCAGCTCAGTAGGAGGGAAATGCTGTCAGGGAGACATGACATCCAAATGGCACAGAGAACCTAATCTGGCCCTTTGCCAGGTAGGCAGAACTCCTCACTGAGCTTAGGAGTTAAATCTAAGAGCCTGGTTCAGGAAAACACTTAAACATGTGCTGAGACCCTGGGAAGTCAATGGCCCCTAACTGGGTACATTTACACTGCAGCTGGGAACACCTTAGAACAGGGTAGGCAACCTACGGTGTGGGTGCCGAAGGCGGCACGAGAGCTGATTTTCAGTGGCACTCATACTGCCTGGGTCCTGGCCACTGGTCCTGGGGGCTCTGCATTTTGATTTAATTTTAAATGAAGCTTCTTAAACATTTTAAAAACCTTATTTACTTTACATACAACAATAGTTTAGTTATATATTATAGACTTATCGAAAGAGACCTTCTAAAAATGTTAAAATGTATGACCAGCACATGAAACCTTAAATTAGAGTGAATAAATGAAGACTCGGCACAGCACTTCTGAAAGGTTGCCGACTTCTGCACTAGAAAACAGCAGTGTCGACATCTTGGTACCGGTGGAGGACCAATAGTAACATGGTTCCGCAGTAGTGGGGACGCAAGCTGTGAGCAAACACGGACTTTCTGTATAGAGCGTATCATGTGATCAAATTAAAATGCAAAGCCACTTTTTTGAGACATTAGGGCAGATGTGGGCAAACTTTTTGGCCCGAGGGCCACATCAATGTTCCAAAATAGTATGGAGGGCCAGGTAGAGAAGGCTGTGTCTCCCCAAACAGCCTGGCCCTGCCCCCATTCGACTCCCACCCACTTCCTGCCCCCTGACAGCCCCTCCTCAGAATCCCCTACCTGTCCTGCTCCTTGTACCCTGACCGCCCCCCCGAGATCCCTCCCACCACTGCCCTGGGACCCCACCCTGTCCCCTGACTGCCCTGACCCCTATCCACTCCATCCCCCGCCGAGTCCTGACAGACCCCCAGAATTCCCACAGTCCAAGACCCCCGTTCCCTGTCCCCTGACCACCCCTGCCCCATCCAACCCCCACCCCGCTCCCTGTCCCCTGACTGTCCCCAGGACTCCCTGCCCCTTTTCCAACCCCCTCGGCCCCAGCCCTTTTACCATGCTGGTGAGTATTTCCTTCAGGTTAGGGGGCTGTCTGTAAGCAAGGACTGGCCTGTCTCCCAAGATCTGTGAGAGTGAGGGATCATCTTTCAGGATAGGTTGTAGATCTTTGATGATGCGCTGAAGAGGTTTTAGTTGGGGGCTAAAGGTGATGGCTAGTGGCGTTCTGTTATTTTCTTTGTTGGGCCTGTCCTGTAGTAGGTGAGTTCTGGGTACTCTTCTGGCTCTGTCAATCTGTTTCTTCACTTCAGCAGGTGGATATTGTAGTTTTAAGAATGCTTGATAGAGATCTTGCAGGTGTTTGTCTCTGAGGGATTGGAGCAAACACGGTTGTATCTTAGAGCTTGGCTGTAGACAATGGATCGTGTGGTGTGTCCTGGATGGAAACTGGAGGCATGTAGGTAAGTGTAGTGGTCAGTGGTACTTAAGAAATGAAGCAAAGTCATAGGGTTTTTTGGTAAAATGTATACCCATTTCGCATGTAACTGCACAATATGTTTGTTGCACCACTAGCATAGAGAACAAAGGAGAATTCTGGAGAATTTTAATAAAACTAGAGATCCCAATCTCGGTGCCAATGAAGGGAAGGTTAACACTCCAAATAATCCCAGTGTTGGGACAGCAGGACTGAAGTTTACAGGCTGAAGTTTTCAGTGTAATGTGTCAGCATTATCTGAACAAAAGTATTCCTTGCCTTCCAAAGACAAGTTGACAGCAAATCGACGCAGGTTCAGTCTACCTGCTTTCTTCATTCCTTTCAGGATATGTGCTACTCTTTAGGTATGTCAAAACATTTGCAATTTTGTCCTCAAAAGATTTCCCTGAGAATTGTTTACAAGAGAAAACAGTCTTTGAGTGCAAACATGGCATGTACATTCATCTGAGACTCAACGTGGAGTTAGAAGGTATGAGCTGTACACGGCAGACCTATAAGCAGGGTAAACCTACATCAACAATACATCATTCATTGACCAGTCACAAGACAGGCATGAATAAATCGCAGGCATGTGTATAATATTTCCCCATGCTTATCCTCCCCCCATGCCCCCCAGTTCCTTACATCTTGTCAAGTGCTGGAAATGGGCCATTTTCATTACCACAACAACCAGTTCTTTTTCTCTCGCTGATAACAGCTCACCTTGACTGATCGCTCTCCTTATAGTGTGTATGGTAACACTCATTGTTTCATGTTCTCTGTGTATATCTACATCTTCCTTCTGTATTTTCCACTACATGCGTCTGATGAAGTGGGTTGTGGCCCATGAAAGCTTATGCTACAATAAATGTGTTAATCTCTGAGGTGCCACAAGTCCGTCTGTTCTTTTTGTGGATCCAGACGAACACGTCTGCTACGCTGAAACCTGTCATACACCTATCAGTATGACCTCATTCTCAGCTATGCCCTTCATCGGTCATTTTACTGTAATTTAACTAATCAATCCAAACACAATGTCACTTGATTATTTAACAAATTAGATCCCACCACCTTCATTGGTTTACACCCAGCAAAATTACTTCATCAGCAAAAAAAAAAAATAAAAAAAATCAACCAACCAGGCAGAGACCAGACAGATAAACAATAGCGAAATGAGGACCAATAAAATCACCATGATTACAGGCATGCAAACCATTTCAGAAATGCCTGTGCAGTTATTGTAAAGACTCTTGATTGTCCAGGCAGTTGAATGGCGGTGGTGTGGCACTGCACATAGGGTGTCCAAGGGGTGGTGGGCAGGAGGGTTGTGGGGGTCTTCGGGTGTAGGGATGCTGAGCATAGAGGGTCCAAGGGATGCTGGACATGGGTGTTTGTGTGGGTCTCTGGGGCGTGTGGTGCCGCATGTAGGAGGTTCGAGTGGTGATGGGCGGGGGGATCTCCAGGTGGCATGATGCTGGGCATAGTGGGTCAGAGCGGTGCTGGGGAGTGGGGTTTTGTGGGGTCTCTGGGAGGGTGTGGCGCTGGGCGCAGGGGGTCAGAGGGGTGGTGGGCAGGGGGGGTTGTGGGGGTCTCCAGGGGGTATGGTGATGGGCATAGAGAGTCAGGGGGGGCTGGGCAAGGGGGTTTTGTGGGGGTCTCTGGGTGGTGTGGCACTGGGCGCAGGGGGACTGGGGGGGGTGTGGGGGTCTCCGGGGCGGGTGGCGCTGGGTGTTGGTGGTCAGAGGGTTTCTGAGCAGGGTGGTCTGTGGGGGTCTCTGGGGTTGTGGCGATGGGCAGGGGGGAGCATGGTGAAGCACAGGCCCTCCTCCAAGGAAAGAAGCACGATGGCAGTGCAGGGCCGGGCTGGCCAATGTGCGTCTGGCGGCTCCTGGGTTGTGAACAGTGCCCTTGTACTGGACTGGGTGGAGCGGGGCTGTCCCTGCCGTGCCATGACCCATCTCCCATTGCCTCAGGCAGCCCCTCACTCTGAGGACTCTGCCCTCCCACCCCATGTCCCTTTGTCCCCATGTGGGCCCACAAAAGGTTTATCCAGCCCTGTTTGGGGTGCAGGCTGTGGGGCGTTTGGGTGAAAGGTACAGGCTCTGCCCTGGGGCAGGGCATTGGGGTACAGGAGGGGGTGTGGACATTTGGGCTCGGGGAGGGAGTGTCTGGTCAGTATTTCACAGCGTTCACTCTCCTGGGTGCACTTGTATAAGCTAGAGAGGAGCTGCAGTGTCTAAGCATTTGCAAAGATATATAGTTTAAGACAGGGTGACTCATAGACTTTAAGGTCAGAAGGGACCATTATGATCATCTAGTCTGACCTCCTGCACAATGCAGGCCACAGAATCTCACCCACCCACTCCTGTGACAAACCCCTAACCTATGTCTGAGTTATTGAAGTCCTCAAACCATGGTTTGAAGACCTCAAGCTGCAGAGAATGCTCCAGCAAGTCACCTGTGCCCCACGCTGCAGAGGAAGGTGAGAAACCTCCAGGGCCTCTGCCAATCTGCCCTGGAGGAAAATTCCTTCTCGACCCAAGTACGGCGATCAGCTAATCAGTTCTGGAAGCTACTGAAGTGAATAAAACTGGGGAGGAAGATGCAGTCCTAAAACCAACCTAAGAATCTGTTTTTAGAACAAGCTTCTGATTGTGGTGAAGTGAAGGAAATATTACTAAATCCATTCTACTGTTTGATATAGCCTCAGCTCTGTCAGGTACTAACAGCATTGTCTGAGCCCATCTATAAGGCCAAATAGTGTTTTAACCATATTGGGAATTAATGTGAAACCAGGTCCTCCACCACTGCAGCTTCTTTGGTAATCTAGCCTGGTCCACACTTGGAACAGATCTGTACTAATTATACTTCTGTTGATACACAGCTGTTATCAAAGTTTAACCATGTCTCCCCGAATGCATTTTAGTCGAACGTAGTGGTACACTGCTAAAAAGTTAGTCTTCAAGAAAACTCACTAGCACAATTTTCAGGGAAAAAAAATCCCTTTCCACACTGACTGACACCCTGCTAGTTACACCCATATCAACAAGCATGGTTTAGTGTGATTCTGATCCCTGTACATAGGATACAAGTCAACCTACGCTTAAATGAGAGTGCTCTTCCTCTAAATGTTCTTTAAATGTGTTTGTATTTGAAAGTGGACAGTGATGCCATTCCAAATGTCACAGTACACATGAATACAAACAATTGAAACAAATTCATTTATTTCATAAATGCCAATTGAGCGAGGCAGCAGACATACTTAATAAAAATCCAGTCCCTCCTCCTAAACGTTTATAAGTTGTTTTGATAGTTCCCCCCCAAATGTAGCTGTGTGATTTTGGATATGCAACAAATATGTGAAAGGGACAGAACGGAAAAGAAGCTTTGTTTGGAGTATTAAAAAACTGAAAAAAGGAAAATTGGCTCAACTGAATCTCCTAAAAAAAAATATGAACACACTCTGCAACAGATTTCAGAATTCTTCATTTCAATTATGTGCCTTCCGCTGACATCTTTATGCCAACAAAGAGGTTTTTACATGTCATAGCATCAGAAAAACAAAGCAAGGAGGCCGATGTAAATTTTGGTGAAGAAGTACAGTGAAGTAAGGTTTGTATAAGGGCTGTCAAGCGATTAAAAAATTAATTGTGATTAATTGCACTGTTAAACAACAATAGAATGCCATTTATTTTCAATATTTTTGGATGTTCACTACATTTTCAAATACATTAATTTCAGTTACAACACAGAATACAAAGTGTGTAGTGCTCACTTTATATTTATTTTTATTTCAAATATTTGCACTGTTAAAAATTGGATTTTTCAATTCACCTAATACAAGTACTGTAGTGCAATCTCTTTATCATGAAAGTTGAACTTATAAATGCAGGAGGATTTTTGGTACATAATTCTACATTCAAAAATAAAACAATGAACAAATTTAGAGCCCACAAGTCCACTCAGACAAATAAGGTTGGTTACCATTTGCAGGTGATAATGCTGCCCGCTTCTTGTTTACAATGCCACCTGAAAGTGAGAACAGTGCTATTTCTTTTGCTTACCATTTTTTATAGTGCATATATTTGCAATCAAAACTAATAATATAAAGTGAGCACTGTGCACTTTGTATATGTATTGTAATTGAAATCAATACTGAAAATGTAAATATTTAATAAATTTCAATTGCTCTTATATTGTTACAAGTGCAACTAAAAATTAATCAATTAATTTTGAGTTAATCATGTGTGTTAACTGTGATTAATTGACAGCACTAGTTTGTATGTATTATGTTTGTGGTGTGGGTATTAATAAACATTTACACAGCAAACAGAACTTATTCTTGGTTAAATACGCCTTTGTTTGGCAGAATTTTGGAAAATCTAGACTATTCAGTTGGAAGGTTTTACAATATTGTAGCTCTGTCCAGGCGAGGTGAATAGACTGGGTTTTAAATCACGTTAGCAAACACATTTTTAAAAATACAGTATTATCCAGGACTTTTCACCTAGTGAAGACAGGGCAAGGTCTGTCTCCATGTGTTAGGTAGTCATGGGCAACCCTAAACTCCTGTTTTTCTACTCCAGACAGAGCCTAAATGTTTTCTGGACTCTAGGTCTGATTTATTTACACAGCTGCAAGTCCATGTCAGAGGTCACGCAGGTTGAAATTTCAAAATTCCAATAATTCCACCAAACTGAGAACAGAAAGCACACCTATATCAAATCAATCAAATATCGGTGTGAGAGTCTCAGAATATATGTATACGTACGCACACACGTACACAAAGCACCAATGAAATGCAGCATCCTCTAAGGTGAGAGAGTGTGGTAACCAACCAGTCTACTGCACAGTGCACAACAGCTGAGGATGGAAAATTTAGTCCAAGCACACTAGGAAAAATCACTGCTACTTCAAGAAGTGTAATTGGGTCTTTAATGTTTATGGAGGGAAAACAGTACCTTGTTTAAAAAAAAAAGGTTTAATTTAAAATAAACTATTTAAAAATCATTTTAACCGGGCTAAACAAGCTTTGTTAAACTCTTGGCCACATATTCACAGATGCCAACACTGCTAGATGTGATCAAACCCATCACCAGAAGAATTCATCACTTGTACTAAGGCAAGTCTAGGGACAGGGCCATCTTTAGCCACAGGCAGAACAGGCAGCCACCTAGGGCACCACTAGGTCTGGGGGCACCGCTCTGCTGGGAGCATGGACAGACGGGAAGCAATGGAGCATGTAAGAACAACAGGGCTGCTGGATCCTAGAAAGAGCTGAATGCAGCACAGTCTCAAGAAGGAGACTGACTGCTGGAAAGTCTCTGGGAAGGGGTGGGGGAAGGAACTCACCCATGAGTGTGACTCTTTCCTCCGGCGTCAGGGCTGGGTTGGGTGAGGTGCTGGGGCTGGGGGGAGAGCCTGGCTGCCTACCTACTGAGGAATGACAGTGAAAGTAACTCACTTCCTTGCAGGCAGCCAGGATTGGAATGGTCACACACGGCTGGGCTGGGGATAGCCAGACAGCATGTGTGAAAAATCAGGACAGCAGGTTGGGGTAGGGTGAGCAGATGTCCCACTTTTATAGGGACAGTCCCAATTTCTGGGTCTTTTTCTTATATAGGCTCCTATTCCACCCAACCTCCCGTCCTGATTTTTCACACTTGCTGTCTGGTCACCCTAAGTGGGGGTAATTGGTGCCTATAAAAGACAAAGCCCCAAATTTCGGACTGGCCTTATAAAATCAGGACATCTGGATCTGATCACCCTAGCTGGGGAGCGCGTCTCTCTTGCGGGCTGGCAGAGATTCATCTCATCCGGGGGGAGCTGCACAGGGCAGGATGAGCTGCTGTGGCTCCCTGGGTGCCCCGTCCCTGAGATCAGATGCTGTGCTAACTTCACCATGATCCATTGGGCTGGCAGTGGTGCCCACCGGTGTGTGATCGGACCTGAGGGTTTGCTGCTGCTGTTGCCACTCTGCACCCCAAAAGGTGGATTTTGGGGACCTGCAGTTTTCCAACTATCTCTTCCTCTACTGCAGCTGTTGGACCGGCAGACTAGGGGGTGAGCCAAGCATGAAAGCAGTACTGCGTTGCCATTTAGATTGTCATTTAACAAATTTGTTCGCCAAAAATGCTTGCTAACAATCCTTAATTTAATTTCAATATTTTTTTAATCAATATCTTAGCCAAAAACAGAAAATTAAGTTGTTGACAATTATTTGTGACAAGTTTGGTATGGAGAAGGGAGTGGGCCAGTTTTCATCAGAGAAACAAAAAATGTTGACTGACTTTCCTATAGTCCTGTTACTGCTAAATAAAGTCCTCGAATAACTTTAATATGCTCATCTCCTTACTAGTGTATAGAGCAGGGGTCGGCAACCTACGGCACATGTGCCAAAGGTGGCACGTGAGCTGATTTTTGATGGCATGCAGCGATGGATTGAGCAGCTCAGCCCGCCGCTGCCCTGGGGTTCCTGGTACCCCATTGCCACCCGGTGTCCTGGCTGCCAGCCCCACTCAGCACCCGCTGCTGGCCTGGGGACCCCCAAGGAACCCCAGGCTGGCAGCGGGCTGAGCAGGCCGGCGGCTGAGACCCCGGCTGAGCCACTCAACCTGCTGTCGGCCTGTGGTTCCATTCACTCAGCTGGAAGTGGGCTGAGCAAGACTAAATTCAGCGAAATAGGAAAACAAGAGCAACTAATGACGAAGTGCAAGAACCTAGAGCAGTGGTCCCCAATCTTTTTCGTCTGACAGGCAACAGACGAAGGACCGTGGTGACGGATGTGCATCCGCTGAAATGCTGCTGAAATGCTGTCAGCGGCAAGCAGTGTCATCCAGAGGCATCGGCGCCGAAATGTCGCCGAATTTTGGCGGCATTTTGGCAGATGCTCGTCCTCTGGCCAGTATGTGGGTGCCATGGCGCCTGCGGGCACCACGTTGGGGACCCCTGACCTAGACAGCCTCCTGAAGCACGGTGATCATTTTGATTTAAATGGACTTGAACTGTATGAAGAATTGAGTTGTTGCCACATGCAAAATCGATGATGGACATTGTACAGTTTATTCATACCAGCAAACTTGTTGACATATATCCTAATGTGTACATTGCCACTCGTATTCTACTGACAATTCCTGTAACAGCAGCATCAAGAGAACAGAGTTTCTCAAAACTAAAGCTCATTAAAAACTCTCTCTGCTCTACAAGAAGTCAGGAACACATGACTGGTCTTGCTATTCTTGCAATCAAACAAGACATCACTTTGTCCTTATCATACGATGACATTATTACTGATTTTGCAGCCAAAAAAGCCAGAAAGATTGCTTTTAGTTAAAAACTAATCCTTGTTTCAATACCTCTTCATATAAATTTCCAATAAAATGTTGACAAATTTAAAAAAATATATTATTTGCATCATTCTGTCAAATCAGAATTTTTTCTATAGTGCTACTTTTTAGTGCTAGTCCATCAGCATGACAGTGTGCTTAAATAACTTAAACTGTTTTTAATAACATGCACATGGCAAATTTTCCAATACTGTAAGCTTATGTTTGTGTTGCTAAGAGCAAGACAGGCACAGGGGCACCATTTTCATAATCCTGCCTAGGGCACCATAAATCCTAAGGACGGCCCTGTCTAGGGAGTTGGCTTCACTGCAGAGTTAACAGTGTTCTGACTTGAGCGTTGCCCCCAGATCAAATCCCATCCACACACAAAATCTCTGAACTCAAGCATGGGAGTGCTTTAACTTGATTTGGCTGGCCGGTCAATGGAGCTCAAGTGAACACAACTCAGCAGGCAATTCAATCACTACGATCTGAATGTTATTTCACTGTGTAGCTGCTCTCATCCGAGTTAGGCTAATTTGAGGTGTCAACTGCAGTGAAAACCTGGGTTAGAAGTTAACAGACTGTACAGAGGTGGACACGTGAAGTAGGATCTCTTATTACTGGAGCTAGGTGGGAAATAGTTTTTCCATCCCTTGAAAGTTTTAAAAATTCTGAAATTTATCCTACCACAAATTGTGACAAATTGTAAATCTCATATTTTTATGAACTGAACCTGAATTGTTTTAATTAGGTAAAAAGAAATGTTTCTTTTTGATACTTCCAAAACTTTTTATTTTTATTTCAACCTTTTGGAACCTTAATCTCCAAAAAGAAACAAAAATTTTCAAAACAAAAAGTTGTTTCAAACCAAAAATGAAACTTTTTTAGATAATGTTGAAACAACATTTTGACAATTTGAAAACATTTTTTAAAATAAAAAAAATTCAAAATTGGGAAATTTGTCAAAACCAACTCTTTCCACAGAGTTTCAGTTTGACAAATTTAGCATTTTCCATTGAAAAATACTTAGTTGGAAAACTCCGGACCAGCTCTACTTATTACTTAATTGTTCTAATGTCCTGACAAAAAAAAATATTGTTTGTATATCATTCTAATATATTGGATATTATCCTCCTTGCTCTGACCTGAGCTTTAGGTTGGGATGGAGATGGAAAAGATTTCAGATGATTCATTAACACTTTATAGAAAAAGAAATGATGTGCTCTACCATGTTTACAGTGCCTACTCCCCAAAAATTTTTCAGGTCTTTAACTGCTGGGACACTGTTCGTATTTCATCCTGGATCATCTAAAGACCTATAACCTTTTGATTTCCTATTATACGAATCTCTGAACAAGTTTCCATTTCTCTTCTGTGGATCAGACACTCTAGCCGTTTCTAAGCATTAATATTTCCATTCCAGGTCATGGCATTTTCATCGTTTGTAGTTAAAGGAACAAGCTTTGATACGTTTTTACAGTACTAATATGAATGGTTTTCAGTTTTTAGGGAAAAGGACTGGTTTGCTCTCTCGTTGTAGTATTCTGGTCATCTTTTTGTACTGTTTTCTACTAAACCATCAGAGGCCTCTACATTTAGGGGGAATCACATGGCTTGTGGGCTCTGGAAGTGCATTTAGTTTGCCAGTTCAAATCCAGCCCTAAATAAATAATAAACAAATGTTTCAAAGAGGATTATTTGAAATAATTTACTTTAATTTAAAGAAAAACAAAACCATCAGCATAAAAGCATGCGCATCCAGGCTCGAGGTGAGCTCCACAATAACTGAAGGCACAATCCAAAAATAATTACAAAGAAAATAACCAAACCGAGACACCACCCTGCAAGCTGCTCCCAGTGGAGCTAGCCTCCTATGCCTCTGTGGAGAAGCTCACAAAATCAGCCCATAACAGTCACCAGTCAGCAAAATTAGTCGAGTTCCTACTCTACCCTTTCTCTTCAAATGAACCTCACTCCTCCTCAGACAGGCTTTGCAAAGGAGTTTCTTAGGCCACAACAGGAAGAGGGGCCCTCACAGAACATATTAAAAATCCCCACTCCAACTGGTAGTATCAAGAAGGACCCGCAGGATAGACTAGGCATGCACACTAATGTTCTTCCACCTGGTGCTGGTACATTGTTAGTGTGGTGTAAGGCTTGCACGTCCACTGCCCTGCAGTTTTGTTCTGCAAATAAATAGAAGTCATCAGCACTCTCACCATCGGCACCTACAGGAGCATGGAAAAAGAGTAAGAAAGACGAAAATGCCAGCAAGCGGGCTTTTAGAGGGTTTTTTTTCCAGAATGATTGGCAATACCACCCATCAAGCAGATACTTAAAAACTGGAGCAGGTTTAATTGTAAGAGTTGTGAGCCTTGATGCTATTGACACAGACTATTTTGTTCCTACTACTAAATAATCAAGCAATTGTGCAACTGGTCTTAAATGTCACTCCATTAAATACTGTTTTGCCTAAAATAAGTTTTTGGTTTTTTTTAAAAAGCTCTGCAGCTAGGTGTTTGATGTGTAGTTACATCCCTTATTAACACCTGAGAAACACAAGTGACAGCTGTCTTCAGAATCAAAGAATTTGTATTTAAATACTCACTGTAACCAGTTTACCAGCTGTCCAATGGCACAAGAGTGAATTTTTCTAATCCTCAAACATTTTCATCAAGGAGATTTTCACTCCCTAAGTTGGCAAAGAAAACACAGCTTGGTTAATATTTACCATTTTAGACCCAACTCCTGCAAGACACAGAGCCCCTATGAAACTACTTAGCAGCTTTGGCTGAGTAGGGACTGAAGGATTGAACCCCCAAATTGCCACATTCTATTTATACTCATATATAGGCACATCAGGACAAAAAAGCTCTAAACTTCAACATGGACTCAGCCTAGCATGAAATCCCTTCTCTCTCTGGGGTGGGATGAAGAACTAGAGAGCAGCTGTTTCCAGGATTTTAGTGATCTTTCAGTCAAGCCATTTCAAGAACAAAACCCCATATGGCCCCTGAAGCTGCATATGAGGAATTTGCCGTGGGAACAGTGCCACTGAGTTCAATGATTTGCAGGATTGGGGCCTACAAACATAAACAAGAAAGCCAAATGCTTTTTACTGACTTGCACTACATCTCCAGGATCCTAGGGCAGCTCCATGTGCATGTTCTCCTCGCTGCTGCCTCCTTGGCTCAGTGGAACTGAATGGCAGCAGCTCTGTGGATTAGGCAGAAAAGGAGCAGAAGCGCCTTGGCACCTGCTAGGAGGCAGATGTGAAAGGGGACTATACCCACCCCCAGGCCAAAGCAGAGCAGTCCAAGGAACTGCAGCCTGGGACTGGCTCTGGGGTTCGAACCGGATTCCATTTGGATGCATTCCACAGGCAAGTTAGCGCACGTGTGCAAACAGCCCCCAGCCAGCTTCTGCTGCGGGCGCAGGAAACGCTCCTCGCGGCGCGCATTGAGCACCAGGCCCGCTGCTTGGAGCAGACAACGCTGCAAGGAGCAGCAGCCCCCCAGCCCCGAGAGCTAGCTCTGCGGCCTTGTTTAAACTTTCCCGCGCAGCACCATGGCTGGAGCTTCGCGCACCAACTGACTCCGGGGAGCTGCGTGCGCGCAGCACTCCCCAGCGGCGCCTCCCCTTCACGCCAGTCCGCGGGGCCAGCGCAGCCGCCCCGGCCGAGGGCTCGCCAGGCACATCGCAGGAGTTCTCTGCTGGCAAGATGCAGCCGGTCTGGAACAAAGACTTCGGCCAGAAGTCCGACAGCGAGATCGCCATGGACGCGTATCTGGCCAGCCAGGGGCTGTACCGCATGCTCACGGCCAGAGACGCCTCCTGCCTCTTTCGGGCCGTTTCCGAGCAGGTAGCAGGAGTTTCACCCCCCCCCCCCGGTGGTCGCTCGTGGGCCTGCCTGGTTCCCCCCATACCCAGGTCCTAGCAGGCACTTCAGAACTTCTCCTCTCCCTGCCCCTACGTTTCTGGTCCCCTCTCTCCTCAACAGGGCCCGCTCAGCTTGCAAGTCCAACCCCACTTACTTTCTTTGAGGGGGGGGCTGGGGTTGGTGAGGTAAGGCCCCATTTGGATTTTGGAGCAGAGGGGGAGCTGGGTTAGGCTGCAGCTGTATAAAGCAACAAGGGTGCCCGTGACACCTTGTAGGCTAACAGAAGTCTTGGAGCGTAAGGGTGCATCTGGCCAAGTGGGTGTTCACCGACAAAAGCCCCTGCTCCAGGACTTCTCTTAGTCCAGAAGATGCCACAGGACTCTGTGTCAACTGGTATTTTTGGCTTTGAAGTATCCACCTTGGAGACATCTTCATCTTTTCTCTCTATTCCCAAAGCTGGAGCAGCAGGAGTTGCATCAAAGTTTCCAGTTCTGGTCTCTCTCTTACAAAATGGGGGTTGGTTCTAGTTTTGCAAAGTGAGCTGTAGCTAGGGTCTAGTTTCCCTTTTCTCCCAGCTGCCAGAGGTTGGGGTAAAGGGTCTCATTTGGACTAATACTCTACTAGTGGTTACCTAATTAACAATAATTAATTTTCTTTTAGCAACTTCAAATTCTTCCCCTTACAAATGCATGGGTAAATAACAGAAGGCACAGATGTGCATCCAAAAAGGAGCCCGTTATATACTGAGGTTCTATTTATGAGTAGCCTATAAGGGTTTTATTAAATGATTAATCACTTTCTATAGACTGTTAGTTGTAATCGACCTATAGAACTGTTGGACTGTCTATCACAGCAGTTTGCAAACTTCTGTACTGGTGACCCCTTTCACATGGCACAGGGCCCCCTTACACATTAAAAACCACTTGTTTATATATTTAACACCATTGTAAATGCTGGATGCAAGTTGCTCAGGCACTGGCTTCCACCTCAGGTGGCAGGGCTCAGGCCTTCAGCCCCATTCAGTGGGGCTTCAGCTTCCTGCTCTGGGCCCCAGTGAATCTAACGCTGGCCCTGCTTGGTGGTCCCCCTGTAATCTGCTCACCGCCCCGCAGCAGGCCCTGGACCCCTGGTTGAGGGCCACTGATATGAACTATACGGAAAAGGAGCCTTAGTGTAAAAGTACAATTTAAAATGAGTTGCAACCTTTTTGTTTCGGTGCCTTTTAACACCGTCTCTATTTTCTAGATGTTTTCTTGTCAGAGTCATCACAGGGAAGTCAGGAAGGCTTGTGTTTCATTTATGAGAGAAAACCGAGAGAACTTTCAGGCTGTAAGTAGACTTGTGTTTATGAGATGCAATGTTTTGTGTGTAAACTTAGGAAATAATGGGGGTTACACATCAACATTATTTACATAGATCTATGCGCTGAAATCCTACATCGCACTGTACTGTGATTTGTTGTTAGCATCTACGTTTTGACCAATCACGGGTTTAAGCTAGTACTAAGCGAGATGAGAAGTTGAGGGGAAAATGCTTGCTCTTTTGCCTCACTCTGTATACTGTCCATTAGCTTCTAGTCAACTTACATTTGTTTTTAGACTCATAGACTTTAAGGTCAGAAGGGACCAATGTGATCATCTAGTCTGACCTCCTGCACAAAGCAGGCCACAGAACCCTACCCATCCACTTCTATAACAAACCCCTAACCTATGTCCGAGTTATTGAAGTCCTCAAATTGTGGTTTGAAGACCTCAAGCTGCAGAGAATCCACCAGCAAGTGACCCATGCCCCACACTGCAGAGGAAGGCGAAAAACCTCCAGGGCCTCTGCCAATCTGACCCGGAGGAAAATTCCTTCCCGAACCCAAATATGGTGATCAGCTAAACCCTGAGCATGTGGGCAAAACTCGCCAGCCAGCAGGAAAGAATTCTCTGCAGTAACTCAGATCCCATCCCATCCAACATCCCATCACCGCCCACATGGCATACTTATCTGCTGATAATCAAAGATCAGTTGCCAAAATTAAGCTATCCCATCATACCATCCCTTCCATAAACTTATCAAGCTTAGTCTTAAAGCCAGATATGTCTTTTGGCCCTACTACTCCCCTTGGAAGGCTGTTCCAGAACTTCACTCCTCTAATGGTTAGAAACCTTCGTCTAATTTCAAGTCTAAACTTCCTAGTGTCCAGTTTATACCCATTTGTTCTTGTGTCTACATTGGTACTAAGCTTAAATAATTCCTCTCCCTCCCTAATATTAATCCCTCTGATATATTTATAAAGAGCAAGCATATCCCCCCTCAGCCTTCTTTTGGCTAGACTAAACAAGCCAAGCTCTTTGAGTCTCCTTTCATAGGACAGGTTTTCCATTCCTCGGATCATCCTAGTAGCCCGTCTCTGAACCTGTTCCAGTTTGAATTCATCCTTCTTAAACATGGGAGACCAGAACTGCACACGGTATTCCAGGTGAGGTCTCACCAGTGCCTTATATAACAGTACTAACACCTCCTTATCTTTGCTGGAAATACCTCGCCTGATGCATCCTAAAACTGCATTAGCTTTTTTAACAGCCATATCACATTGGCAGCTCATAGTCATCCTGCGATCAACCAATACTCCAAGGTCCTTCTCCTCCTCTGTTGCTTCCGACTGATGCATCCCCAATGTATATCTAAAATTCTTATTATTAATCCCTAAGTGCATGACCTTGCACTTTTCACTATTAAATTTCATCCTATTACTATTACTCCAGTTTACAAGGTCATCCAGATCTTCCTGTATGATTTCCCAGTCCTTCTCTGTGTTAGCAATACCCCCCAGCTTTGTGTCATCCACAAACTTTATTAGCACATTCCCGCTTTTTGTGCCAAGGTCAGTAATAAAAAGGTTAAATAAGATTGGTCCCAAAACCGATCCTTGAGGAACTCCACTAGTAACCTCCTTCCAGCCAGACAGTTCACCCTTCAGTACGACCCGTTGGAGTCTCCCCTTTAACCAGTTCCTTATCCACCTTTCAATTTTCCTATTGATCCCCATCTTTCCCAATTTAACTAATAATTCCCCATGTGGAACCGAGTCAAATGCCTTACTAAAATTGAGGTAAATTAGGTCTACTACATTTCCTTTGTCTAAATAATCTGTCACCTTCTCAAAGAAGGAGATCAGGTTGGTTTGGCACGATCTACCTTTAGTAAAACCATGTTGTAATTTGTCCCAATTACCATTGACCTCAATGTCCTTAACTGCTTTCTTCTTCAAAATTTTTTCCAAGTCCTTACATACTACAGATGTCAAACTAACAGGCCTATAGTTACTCGGATCACTTTTTTCCCTTTCTTAAAGATAGGAACTACGTTAGCAATTCTCCAGTCGTATGGTACAACCGCTGAGTTTACTGATTCATTAAAAATTCTTGCTAACGGGCTTGCAATTTCATGCGCCAGTTCCTTTAATATTCTCAGATGAAGATTGTCTGGGCCCTCCGATTTTGTCCCATTAAGCTGTTCAAGTTTGGCTTCTACCTCAGATGTGGTAATGTCCACTTCCATATCCTCATTCCCGTTTGTCATCCTACCATTATCCCTAAGCTCCTCATTAGCCTTATTAAAGACTGAGGCAAAGTACTTATTTAGATATTGGGCCATGCCTAGGTTATCCTTAACCTCCTTTCCATCCTCAGTGGTTAGCGGTCCCACTTCTTCTTTCTTTGTTTTCTTCTTATTTAGATAGCTATAGAACCTTTTACTATTGGTTTAATTCCCTTTGCAAGGTCCAACTCTAATTGGCTTTTAGCCTTTCTCACTTTATCCCTACATGTTCTGACCTCACTAAGATAGCTTTCCTTGCTAATCCCACCCTTCTTCCACTCCTTGTAGGCTTTCTGCTTTTTCTTAATCACCTCTCCGAGATGCTTGCTCATCCAGCTTGGTCTACAACTCCTGCCTATGGTTTTTTCCCTCTTTCTTGGGATGCAGGCTTCCGATAGTTTCTGCAACTGCGACTTAAAGTAATTCCAGGCCTCCTCTGCATTTAGATCCACAAGTTCTTCAGTCCAATCCACTTCTCTAACTAATTTCCTTAATTCTTTAAAGTTAGCCCTCGAGAAGTCAAAAACCCTAGTCCCAGATCTATTTTTGTTTATCCTTCCATCTAGTTTGAACTGGAAACATATGGCGCAACATTTTTATTTGTAAAAGATAATATACATTTACTCTAAACATCTGAGCTCTTGCTTTAAGGAACTGTGATTACAGTACCATGTAGACATTAATAAGCGGTCTTGTGAAACTGAACCTTCGTGTGTGTGTGTAACACTCAGTTCTGAAGTAAAACATGCATCTCTAAGAACAGTGGAATACTGCATGGCTCTTAAAGCTCATAACACACCATGGTTAAATGTCACTGCGTATTTTTAGTAGATGACCACTATTTTCTCTACTATAACTGAAGTGGTAGAGGTCTGTGGTTTTCATTCAGAAGATCACAAATTCAACCCCTGCCAACAACTTTGGTGCCTTTATATACCTAGTTTGTTACAATACTACTGAATATTCAGAAATGTGCTTGTTGCTCTGATAGGTCAGTGGTTGTCAGCAACAGGTAAACTTACCAGTATAGACAGGTCCTGTGAATCCTTTGAAACAACTTGGTTCTGGAAGAGCATTCTGAATACTCTACTGGCTATCAGAACTCTAGTTCATAGATGGCTTTCCCTGCCTCTTAAGGGAACAATTCTGAATGTTTTATCCACAAAATAGATGTTGAAAGCAATAAACTTGCTTCTTCAGTATTATAATACTGTGCAGTCTTTCTCATCAAGTGATATTAAAGTGCTTTGTACGCTGTGGACATGCGGCACTTAATGACAGGTTTCAGAGTAGCGGTCGTATTAGTCTGTATCCGCAAAAAGAACAGGAGTACTTGTGGCACCTTAGAAACTAACACATTTATTTGAGCAAGAGCTTTCGTGGGCTACAGCCCACTTCATCGGATGCATAGACTGGAACATACAGCAAGAAAATATTTATACATACAGAGAACATGAAAAGGTGGAAGTAGCCAGACCAACTGTAAGAGGCCAATCAATTGAGATGACCCCACTGAAATGCAGCTACCATTGGGGTGGAGGGAGACATCCAGCTGGTCTCAGAACATGCTGTATAATAGTGAGATGAGAGATTTTTTTGGTGACAGGCACTTGCACAAGTTCCTACTCACAATTATTGCTGTGCTATTTTAACTTCCATACAGAGCAGATAAAAGGAAAAGACAGTAAAACTATGTGGCATCTAACGGATTGGCCTCAGGAGGAAGGGCTGGGGTGAGCAATTCTGTGTATTTGCACTTGTGTATTTTAGGCTAGCTACCTTCCCAACCTTAAGCAATCCCATGGCAACTGGAGGAGCAGATATAACATTTCATAATCGCTAAAATAGTTACCCTGCCATTTAAAAACAAACATGCTTGAAAAGTCACGTCTGCAATGCACTGAATGGGAGCAGGTGGGGCAAATTGTTAAAATTAAACTATTTTCAGACCAAACTATTAGTTCCAGATAACCAAATTGTACATTTAGTTGTGCATGTGCGTGAGGTATCTGGACCGTCCAGACCTTATGTTTGACACAAAGAGCTTGGCTTGTTTAGCCTGGCCAAAAGAAGGCTGCGGGGGGACATGCTTGCTCTATATAAATATATCAGGGGGGTTAACGTTAGGGAGGGAGAGGAATTATTTAAGTTTAATTCTAATGTAGGCACGAGGACGAATGGGTATAAACTGGATATTAGGAAGTTTAGACTTGAAATTAGACGAAGGTTTCTAACCATTAGGGGAGTGAAGTTCTGGAACAGCCTTCCGAGGGAAGTAGTGGGGGTAAAAGACTTTCCTGGCTTTAAGACAAAGCTTGATAAGTATATGGACGGGATGTTATGATAGGATTGTTAATTTGGGCAATTGATCTTGGATTACCACCAGATAGGTCTGCTCAATGGTCTGCGGGGAGATGTTGGATGGAATGGGAACTGAGTTACTGCAGAGAATTCCTTCTTGGGTGCTGGCTGGTGACTCTTGCCCACATGCTCAGGGTTTAACTGATCGCCATATTTGGGGTCGGGAAGGAATTTTCCTCCAGGGCGGATTGGCAGGGGCCCTGGAGGTTTTTCGCCTTCCCCTGCAGCGTGGGGCACGGGTCGCTTGCTGGTGGTTTCTCTGCAGCTTGAGGTCTTCAAACCAATTTTGAGGATTTCAATAACTCTGTCCTGGGTTAGGGGTTGTTATAAAATTGGATGGGTGGGGTTCTGTGGCCTGCCTTGTGCAGGAGGTCAGACTAGATGATCAGATTGGTCCCTTCTGACCTATGAGTCTATGTGCTTCCTTACTATGTTTGAGGAAACACTGCTATAATTCTGACTTGGATTTTTTTTTCTGTTCGATCTAGTGCAGGGTTTGGCAACCTTTCAGAAGTGCTGTGCTGAGTCTTCCTTTAGTCACTCTAATTGAAGTTTTTGCATGCCAGTCATACATTTTAATGTTTTTAGAAGGTCTCTTTCGATAAGTCTATAATTTATAATGAAACTATTGTATGTAAAGTAAACAAGGTTTTAAAAATGTTGAAGATGCTTCATTTAACATTAAATTAAATTAAAATGCAGAGCCCCCCGGACCGGTGGCCAGGACCCGGGCAGTGTAAGTGCCACTGAAAATCAGCTTGCATGCCGCAGGCTGCCTACCCCAATCTAGTGCATATAGATAAAACAGCTTTTCAGCAAGAAGTTACCTCCTTTACTAAGCACATACATACACAATTGTTCCTAAATGTAGGGGCAAGGGAGAAATCATTCATGATCAGGAAAGCTGCTTATTTGCCTTATGAACCTGAAGGCTGTTGAGCTAAGACCACTGCCTATATGCTGACCAATATAGTCTCATTGTTTCTTTGTACTCCTTCCTCCCCCAATTGTCTAAGGCCTTGGCTACACTGGCGCTTTACAGCGCTGCAACTTTCTCGCTCAGGGGTGTGAAAAACACACACACCCTGAGCACTGCAAGATACAGCACCGGAAAGCGCCAGTGTAAACAGTGCCACAGCGCTGGGAGTGCGGCTCCCAACGCTGCAAGCTAATCCCCATGGGGAGGTGGAGTACGTGCAGCCTGGGAGAGCTGCGACCACATTCACACTTCAAAGTGCTGCCGCGGCAGCTCTCCCGTAGCAGCACTTTGAAGTTTCGAGTGTAGCCAAGCCCTAAGACAACAGATGGATATAGACTTGGATTGTAAGCTCCTTGGAGCAGGGCCTATCTGTTGTTTGTATGTTGCCCAGCACAATGGAGTCCTGAGCCATGACTTGGTTCCTAGGCACTATTTAATACAAATAAGAAAAATATTTTCAGTTTTCTTCTAAACTCTTTAAATACAAAGTGCATTTTCTGACTCTTAATGTTTCCAGCAGATTGAATAATGATATGCATCTAATTAAATCAATTCTATCTTTTCTTTTTAAGTATGTGGAAGGATCATTTGAAGAATATCTGGAACGGCTGGGAGATCCAGAGGTAAGGCCAGATTCGTATTCCTGAGGCTGAGCCCAGAAAGCTCATGATGTTTGCTGGAATGTGGGTTTGAATATTGTTTCTATTGTACCTCAGTCCTGCTGTCAGATCCACGTGCACCTGAACAGAGCTGTCTTGATTTCAGTAGGACGTTGCGTGGGTGCAGTAGGACTCTAGATCTGATGGCATGATCAGGGCCTTGGTTCTTGCTTGTGGGCAAAAGAGGGGCATTGTCAAACCACAACAATGTAACTTCAGCTGAGGGAACCAAACTTTGGTCCTGTCAGCCTGGACCTTTAAAAGGCTGTTACAAAATTGGGTGCAGAATTCATAGCAAATGTTTGACAAATTTTGCATTTTTCCCAGTTTTTTGGGGGAGAACCCTGCTTTCTTACTGTAGCAGGGCGGTCACCCGCTCCTGCCTTAAAAGGTTTGGAACAGCCCCGGGGGAGCGTAAGGCTGGGCTGATGGGGAAGCAGCCACAGCTGGGCCATGCCTCAATCAGATCGTAGCTGGCCTTGTAGAAGGCTGTGAGCCAGGCACTCAGGCAGGCTCCCTGCAGGCTGGGAGAGAGCAGGGGCCAGCTGATGGTATGGAGGGTAGAGCTAGGGAGCTCAGGCCTGGTGACCTCCCAGGCTTCAGGCCTGATATCAAGGCCTAAAAAGGTACTGGGTGGCAGGGGAAGACAGCGGGCCCGAACGCCCTTTCCTAGGATGAGTGGCTTTTACACTGCAGTCTGCCCCAGGGAGCGGGGACTTGGTGATGACTGGCAGTAGCCCAGACTAAGGCAAGATGGGGATAGTGGATTGGGGGTTCCCCAGGAAGGGGAGAGACAGAGGCAGAGTGTGTGTGGGGGGTTACTGCCATGGGGAAGCACCCCGGGGTAAAGGGGCATCGGGGTCTGGGAGGGACATGGAGGCCAGCGGCAGCAGGACACCGGCCTGTGGAGGGTGCTCTGGTCTGGAAAAGAGCTAATTCCCAATGACCAGCAGGAGGTGCCGCAGGGGTGAGTCGCCGCACCTTTTATACTTACTGTTTCTTTGAAGATTTTTAACTAGTGAACATGAGCAGGATATAACAGTATCTAAAGCAAATTTAGCATGTTTATCAAAGAAATATTTAAAAATATATTTGAGACTGCCTCAGGTCTAGCTAGTAGAGTTTAGCTGCAACTTTACACAGGATTATTGGGCCAAAACTTGAATACTTAATTGTCCCATGTACATGATCTGCTCTTTAGGAATCCTCACATTTTACAAATTTCCAGATGCAGAAAGAATCAGAATTTTCAAAAAGACAGAACTTAATATTTTAGAGGTACATCATCACTTCACATTGATTCTCTCCTCCCACCCCTTGTTGAGTTTTCTTCAATGCCCACAAATATTTAAGGCAGCCTCTGAGGGGTTTTACCCTTACCACTAACTTGTAAGGATTGAGGAGTAGACCCGTCTCCTTTTCACTATGAAACACTGTTATTGCAGAGGGAAATATATTTAGATGTATTCCTTTGCGTAGGCGTGCGCAGCACATTTCATTAGGGTGCGCACCCAAGGAATCTTATTTTAAAGGCAAACATTTATTGAATACTCAATCATAAGGATGTTATTTTTATTCATCAAACAAACTAAAGAAACTAAAACTTAACTAAACTTAATTTTAAAACAATTAACAACTAAACTTTACTTAAAATGAGACACAAAATACCACATTTTTGCTGTAGTGATAACCAGGCGTATACAAAGATGCAATCAATTTTCATGATCTTTAACCAGATAATGAGCTAATCCAAAGTGACCAAAACAGATTAAGGTTTCTTCATCTTCCTTTCCTAGAGAATGAGACATCGCTCACCAGATGTTATGGATGTAAATTCCTCAGTCACATCATTGTAATTAACTGACACAGCCAGTTCTTGTTCAATGTACAAAACCATGAGTCACGGCGCTATTGGGGCAGTGTACTTCTTAGTTTGTTTTTTACATGTGCTAGTTTCGAAAAGGCGCTTTCACATGAACAGCTTGTCTGCTCCTTTTCTTCTCTTAACAACGAACGGATCCATATTTTAAAATGAAAAGGAGGTATCATACGATTAAATTAAAACGTAAAGCCACGGGCTTGTTATGCTCTTTCAGTAGGGTACACGCGACAAACACTGTAGACACTGCACTGTGCACGCCTGACGTGGCCGCTGATATAGGTCTAAGAATTTTCTAGAATCGTAGCTGGAGGGGAGGGGAGGACCAATGGCGATGTGGAGCCACAGTAGTAGGGACGCCTGCTGCGAGCGAACGTGAGCTTTCTATATAGAGTATCATGCCATTTAAATTAAAACACAAAGCCATTTTTTTTTGAGACATTAGGGCAGGCATGGGCAAACTGTATGGCCCGAGGGTTCCAAAATTGTATGGAGGGCCAGGTAGGGAAGGCTGTGTCTCCCTAAACAGCCTGGCCCTGCCCTCTATCTGACCCCCACCCACTTCCTGCCCCCAACTGCCCCCCTCAGAATCCCCGACCTGTCCTGCTCCTTGTCTGCTGACAGCCCCCCTCAGGCCCCACCTTCCCCTGCTGCCTGTCCCCTAACTGCCCTGACCCCTATCCACCCCCCGTCTGAGTCCTGACAGACCCCCGGGACTCCCACAATCCAACCCCCCATTCCCCATCCCCTGAACGCACCCTTCCCCCGGCTGAACCTCTGCCCCATCCAACCCTCCCCCCCGCTCCCTGTCCCCTGACAGTCCCCGGGACTCCCTGCCCCTTATCCAACCCCCGGCCCTGGCCCCTTACCATGCCGCTTTCCCCCTCTCCTGGAGTCTCAGCGAGCCATGTCCAGGAGCTCCTGCCGCTCGGCCCACCAGAGCTCGCAGCCCCACCCCCTGACCACACGGCTCCGTGCAGCAGGAGCTCACGTCCCGCCGGAGCCACACTGCTGCCGTGCTGTCCAGGGCTGCTCCTGGACACGAAGCGCTTAGGCACCGGGGTATGAGGTGGAAGCCTCCTTGGCCAGGAGCTCAGGCGGGCTGGGCAGGACGAGCTTGCCCACCCCTGCATTAGGGTTTGCTTGGGCACACCCCATACGCACGCCTATGCTCCTTTGTAGAGCTTGGTTTGAGTCTTTTCGAGCTTTGACGACAGGGGCTTAGAAGTTTACACTGTAGTTAGAGCTGGTCAGGAAATGCTTTTTAAAAAAATCATGAAAAATGTTGACTAGCTGAATGAATGGTATATAGAGAACCAGTATAGCATTCCAGGGACTGCAGGGCAGGCTCGGTGGTCAGCTCCACTCCATGTTTGATGAAGAACAGTTCTTTTCGTACCTTCTAACATGATCTTAAAATATTTGTGTACACATAGGGAAGGGCTGGCCAGCTGGAAATAAGTGCTCTATCACTGATGTATAAGTAAGTCTCTTCCTTTTTTAATTTTAAATTAAAATTAATTTTGTAATGGGCTTTGGATGTTTAAGGGTACTAGCTGTGGGGCCCAGAATCTCTTGATTAATAGATTTTTAAGGCTAGGAGGGACAATTATGATCATCTAGCTTTGAGGCCAGCTTGGCTTAGGAGTGACTGCCGGTCAATATTTATTACATGAATGGGTGGCTGCAAACCAATTCCAGGTAAAGACGATCCCACGTCCTGAAATGTACTCAATTGGCATCCCAGGTAAGTCTCCCAAGAGGAGAAAGATCTGGTGGCCATGGAGATTGAGCTAACCCCGACTACTGGAGGTTTCATTGCTGCTGCCCAGGCAATACTGGCTCTGTGAATTATCAGAGGGCTTTGGTCTCTAGTGATATCTATGTGGCATTTTTCGTAACTATTAAACTCTTTTTAAAAAAAGTATACGGTGAGAGACTTACTGATAGGAAGTGTGTGAAATGATGTGGAGTTGTGTGCATTGGAAACATCTAATGCTGGCTATAAAAGTTAACTGCCAGCACAAAAGTAAAACTCTGTGCTCGCTATATGAGGTGGCCTTGAAAATTCAGGAAGTGAGAAGTGCTGCTCGGTGTACATGCCTGGAAATGCATTTAAAATAAATTATCATTTCAACTGACATTTGCGTCTGCTGCAGGTACTGTCTGTCTTGCTTAAAAAAAAATACTGCCACTTCTGAACAAACAGTTTAGGAGCCTGGGGCAGAGATGCTAAAACACTCTGCATGCTGTTCCAGTCCGAAATAGACAATTGGATTTCTACAAGGTTCTAATGGCATCCTGTACTGAGGTTTTAACCCGTTTGGGAACTACTTTGTTAAGGGTTAATTACCTCACTATCAGAGCAATCAGTCTTGAGATCAGAAATACCTGAACTAATAATAAAAAGATGCATCTTATCTGAAACCAGGTCTTGTAGGTTTTACCAAATATTTCTTCTTTCAAGTAAATGGTTCCTCTTTGTGAATTTAGTTATTGCTTAAATTTAATGTCGGCATTCACTTGTTAGGAAAAATATTCTGCTCCCATTCTCTCTATTAACCAACAGTGGATTCTCTAAACTATTCCTTCCAATGTCTTCATAACAAGCACTTGCATTAAACGCCTGCTGTCTCTCAATTCGCTTGATTTTCCTCTTCTTGCCTAGCCGAGACTTTATTCTGTACCAGGAACCTGGACAGCCACCCACCTGTGCTACAAACAATGGCTTTGAAGACAAGGTAAGGAAATGGGAGCCAATTTTCTATCCCCCCACTCCTAGATGGCTCTAATTTCACCCCGTTCGAATGAGCTTATCACTTCCGTTTTGCTCTTGTAACTCCTGTGAAGTCTCTGCACGTTTTGCCCACTTAAAAAACAAAACCAAAGCTAACTTCAGCAGGGCTGATGCTTTCACAGCTGAACACTCTCATTGAACAGTCGTTAACATTTTGCTAGACTAAGTTCCTGTTGGCTGCAGGAGTTATGATATTACAGCCCAGGAATCTTCCCATTTGATCAACTGTGATTTTTCTGGGTTGATGGTGCCTGAATAAGAACATAAGAACGGCCATACCGGGTCAGACCAAAGGTCCATCCAGCCCAGTATCTGTCTACTGACAGTGGTCAGTGCCAGGTGCCCCAGAGGGAGTGAAGCTAACAGGCAATGATCAAGTGATCTCTCTCCTGCCATCCAGCTCCACCCTCTGACAAACAGAGGTTAGGGACCCCATTCCTTACCAATCCTGGCTAATAGCCATTGATGGACTTAACCACCATGAGTTTATCCAGTTCTCTTTTAAATGCTGTTATGGTCCTAGCCTTCACAACCTCCTCAGGTAAGGAGTTCCACAAGTTGATCGTGCGCTGTGTGAATAACTTCCTTTTATTTGTTTTAAACCTAGTGCCTATTAATTTCATTTGGTGGCCCCTGGTTCTTGTATTATGGGAACAAGTAAATAACTTTTCCTTATCCACTTTCTCCACATCACTCATGATTTTATATACCTCTGTCATATCCCCCCTTAATCTCCTCTTTTCCAATACAGTTCCCTGTGGCTATTTTTTATAATCTCACTAGCTAGAATGAGACACTTGGATTGAGTTGTGAATGAGCAAAGTGAAGGTGTCAAGATTAGACAAATATATGGGTGAAGAAAGGGCACTCTTCTCCCTCCCCCAAAAGTGAGCAGAGGAGATTTTTAGGGTGTATTCTTTTTTCCTTCCTGGATAGAAATTAATTAGCTTGATTTTTTTTTTCATGGGGTTTGCATTATGTAAAGCAGTAAATAGTATAAACCCACTTGAGGTTTTGACACAATTACAGGGTGTAGGGAAAGTTCTGTATTTAGCTTTTCCTCTAGTTTGATACTAGTGGGCCAATAAGTTTTTGCAGTTTGGGGATTTGAAATGCAATAGTGATTGGCATTTAGCGTCTAGACCATTAGTTGGTCATAAGGTAGCTGACTCTCAGTAAAGTCTCTCATATTTGACCTTTAACAGTTCATGAGATAACTAAAGAGTGTCCATGGAGGTAATAGGCAAACTTATTTGTACACCTGCTACAATCTCTTCTGTAGGGATCAACTCTGTTTCTAACACTTTGTTTGTATTTATACTAAGCACTGCCATTGTTTGGACAGTGAGTTAAAGCCCTGGCCTTAGAATGAGTAAAGGAGTTGTAGTCTTGAGCTAGAACATGTTTAGTTTTCTTTGATTTCTTCCTCAAAGTTTTTTGTTTGTTTGTTTGTTTTTTCAAGATCTTGCTGTGTTGTTCCGATGACTCCCATTACGACTCTGTGTATACAGAACAATCTCAGGCAGATGCTGCTGTTTGTCAGGGTAAATTAACTCTCTTACTCTTTCCGTTACAAATAGTGTATTTGAAGTACTTCTCAACATTGTTCTCTTTCTTGGGAGGAGAGGAGTACTGAAGGGAGAAGAAAGTGGAAAGCTCATTAACCATTTTGAATGGCGTTTAGTGTAACTGATATGTTCTGGAAGTCCACAGTGAACACATCCGCTACTCTAAGGTCACCTATCAGACTCCAGGTGTTCTTTGTCTGGCACCGAGTCAAAACCATTGGGTTCTATGTGCTTTGTTTTCCCAGCTGTCTTGTACGAGATCCTGTACAAAGATATGCTTGGCGTGGAGAAGAAGGAATTGAGAGGTGCAGTTGACAGTTTTCGAAGTGGGGACAAAAAGAACAGAAACAGTGCCTCTGTTGGAAGTGAGGATGCAAACTTTGATAGCCTTCCCAAGGAAGGGTCCAACACTTCATCAGAAAGGAGGTACTAGTTTAAAAACAAATTATCCTGTGAATAGTAACTGATCACTTAAAGGTGTTTTTTTTTGTTTGTTTGTATTTTTTATTGGAGGGGTGGGGAGACTAGCCTACCAGTTGTGTTCTGAGCTGCCACATGGAACATCTGCCTTCATTCTCCAATGTCCTGGTACCGAGCCAGAGTCTGAGCATATTGTGGAAAAAGCAGCGTGCTTTCCCTGGGACTGGGAAGTGACGTGTGGTTGAGCAGCCACCTCTCACACTGGCTTGAGTCAACTGGCACTTTCTTACTGAACAAATCACGAGTAAGCAGAAACATTGGCTTCCTTTAGCGAGAAACTATTAGGCTACTTTAATTCCTATTAGTATGGCAGCAGCAAGACTGCTAATACTATGAGAAAGTGAGCTGGATTCTATTCTGGCTTGTACTTCGCTAACAAAACTATGCCCTAAGTTTAGGACCAAACCCTGCCCTCATTTGCAGTGCCACTGTGGAGCCCATTTATTTCTGATGGGGTAGGAACCAGTGGGATTGTACAGATGAGACAACAACATTTGACCTAATTAATTGTGATGACGTGCAAGCCGGAAAGAACTCAACTTAAGTTGCTGGCTCTGGCAGTTCTTAAACACTTTGTCACGTAGACACCCTTGTTAAGGAGTCCTTCAGATTTAAAAAAAAATAAAAAATAAGGGTGGGGGGGGACTCCATAATGCCTATGAGTGGAACAACTGAAGGAGTGTTTAAGTTTGCAAAATGGAACTGGGCTGACCTTTCCTTAAACATAAAACAGTGTTGCATGAAAGACCTCAATTGAAGGGGTTGGAGTGGGGGGGAGAGCATTGTATTTACAATCAGAAAAAGGTTTAGTGTGTTTGAGTGTTGCAGGTGCACAACTTCATATTTGTAGTACATTAGAATAGTGTTTGGTTCTTGCTTGCATCTTATCACTTGATGGCACCATAATTCTTCTGTAAGGTCATTCAGCCACTTTGATCTTGTTGATTTCAGTGCTGGCCAGAAATCTTGCATTGTATTTTGTAATCCTATTTTTAAATTGCTTAGAGAGGAAGACTGGGAAGGCAACAATACTGACAATCCGCCTGAAGATAAACTCAGACAAGGCACTGAAGAGGCAAAGGTTTGGCAATTAAGGGAGAATCCTTCAGTTCTTTCTCATTAGTGTTCATGATACTGTGATTAAGGTTGAACCAGCCCTTCCTATTCTAAATGCTGCTGTTGAGGAAATAAAACAGGTGTAAATCCACAGACTTACATGTGCATGTTTCGTTTTTAGCCCTGGTATTCTTTATCTCGTCTTCGAAATTAATTGTTGAGCCTCTCAGCAGTAAGCTTTTTATGAGATAATACTCTCTTGTTCTCTAGCTAGCTTAAAAATAAACAAGCAGTTTTAAAAACAAAATTTGGCAAACCAACCCTCATCTGGACTCTTACTTAGAAACCATCTAGTTTATCGTATTTAATCTAATTTTATTTTAGGCACATGAACAGTGCTGCTGTTCCATTTTACCAGGCCTGGCTCAAAACGCTGCTCTAGCTAACATTCAAGGAGCGTGTGTGTGTGTGTGTGACTTTGATTTGGAGTTGTGTGGTCAGCCGCTTTTAAATGTCAGCCCCTAGTTAGTTTCCTTTCCTATTTTTATCTCCTCACTAAAAACTTTCTATCCTGAAATCAAACAGCTCAGTATAGAGCCCGTGGTTAAATAAAGATCATTTTGAAGTTATGGCTTCTGAGGCTCATGGACAAAGCAATAATACCTAAAGACTTGTTCATATTCTTCTTTGCTTCTCTACTTGAAGCAAACAAACTGCCTGTCCTAGTGGAACTGAAAGAGGCAGAGAAGACAAAGTGTATATGCCTGTTTAAAATAATTTGAATCTCTGCAAGGAAAGGAAAGGCTTGTGAATATATGGCACGCTTTTAATTGTTGTCCATTTTAACTCTGTTTTAGCAGCCAGAAAACCCACAAAAGATATGTTTTGCGTATAGAGTGATGAAAGCCCTGGACCCTCGGATCTATCGAAATATAGAGTTTGAAGTTTGGTTGGACAGCAGAAGAGGTACCCAAAAAGCCATGTTGTATATGCTGTAAATTCCTGGCTAAAAGTAAAAGTTATTGTGGCCCAATGAGGTTATTTCATTGACTGATTTACAAGTATTTTGGACCTGCACAGGGGCTTGAGCAGATAGCCATGTACCTGAAACGTAAAGGACATTGTCTAACCCAGCAGACATATCCGTGGAGCATACATCCTGATACCAGCCAGAGATTTCTTATTATCATCTCTAAGCAACCATTAGAGTACTTCCGGTCTTCTATGATGTCCATCATGCTCCTGAAATCTGATCTGCTGAGAAAAACATACTGGTTCTGGACTAGAATATAGGGGGATTCAGAAAAGCTAAGTGCAATAGCAGAGTATCGTCTTGTAACACTATTTTCAGATAGTGTTCAGATGTAAAATGGGGGGGGTATGTTTTTACTTTATAGTAGCAGTGTCTGCAAAAGGCTCATGTTCCATAAACGTGTTTGGGTTCAGAGTAACTGTAAAGGAGCAGGGTTGGTTAGTGTGCACTCTGAACTGTCAAATGAGACAAGTGGTCCCTTCCTCTCCAGCTCTCCAGGGGCTTGAGCACTAGGGAAATGTTACCCTCTCCCCCCACATCTCATCGCACACGCCAAAGAATCCCAAATCGTGAATGCAACACTAGGTTCACTTCACTCATCACGGACTTTTTGGGACTAAACAAAGCAGCCAGTTCCCAGTGTGCGACAGCGCTATACAGACACTTGGGAGTGATAAAGGAAGAATAACTTTTCAGAATTTCCCAGTCAGGGCGATTTAAGTAGATTACAATTATCCAGCTACATCCCATCCCGCCTTACAAAATGATCACAACTGGTCAGCATTTTGTGTTTTCATCTCTTCCGTTAGCCAGGCTGGGATTTCGAATCCCAGTACAGCAACACTGCCTGCTCCTTTTGGTGAGGTGCGGAGTAGATACACTGCACACACCTCTAGCATGGGTATTCGTAGCAGTGTAGACAGTGAGGCTCTGCTTAGGCAAGTCGAGTGAAGACCTGCCTGAACCCGGTGTGTGTGTACTTACACAAGCAGTGCTTCTCCTGTCTCTCTGCTCGCTGCAGGGAAAGGCTCCAGGAGCCGGCCTGCCAGAGCCTTTTCTCACAGCAGGGAAAGGCTCTGGCAGGAGGGCGGTAGTGGAGACAGACCCTGGCAGTTCCCTCCTGCCAAAACTTTTCACTGACGCATGTAGCTCCGTGCAGCTCTGTAACTCACTCCCCATCCACACTGGCAAGGCACATATAGCGCTGTATCTCCCTGGCTACAGCGCTGCTTATACTCCACCTCGACGAGAGGACTAAAGAGAGCAGTGCTGGTGTTGCAGCACTGGGGTGCCAGTGTAAACAGGGAATAATCTTATTACGCTGTAACTGACCTCTGGAAGCCTCTCATAATGCTTTTAAGTAAAGATTACGCTCTTCGTTTTGTTGTGATGCCTCTGTTTGTTTCAGTGTGAACTCTGGGCTCTTGAAGCTGCTTATCAAAAAAACAAACACAGCTCCTGTTTGCTGTGAATGAGCTCCCTTTGGAACGCCCACAGCTAGTGTTTGCTTGAAGAGAGAGGGCTTGACAAGAGAAGCAGCGCGGCGTGCAGGAGGGAGGTAGGGGAGGAGGGGTCCGTTTCAGGGAGGCTGCTTATCTGATGCTTTCAGTGAGCGAGAGAGGGTCGGGGAGGGGGTTGTAACTTGCAAGGCAGCTGCTGACAGAGTGTCAGCTCCAAAAATCCACTCTCGCTCTCTCCCCCACGCGCCCTGTCACACTCCACCGCACCCCCTTTTCAAAAGCACTTTGCAGCCACTTGAATGCTGGGATAGCTGCCCATAATGCACCGCTCCCAATGCCGCTGCAGATGCTGCAAATGTGGCCAGGACAGTGCGCTGTCAGCTGTCAGTGTGGACAGACTGCAGCGCTTTCCCTACACAGCTGTACGAAGACTGGTTTAACTCCCAGCACTGTACAGCTGCAAGTGTAGCCATACCTTCAGAAGAAAGGGACGTCCTTTGTTTCTGGCCCAACATTTCTGTATAGCATTGCTGCACGCTGGTCCCAGAAAAGACTGAATTTCAGTGATGAGCAAAGTGATCCTGTTGTTGCATATGTATTTTGTAAAGTGCTTTTGGATTCTTTGTGCCTTCCAGATTGTCTTGCATGCCAATCTTCCTCCAGAGCTCGACTGCCGGCAGTCACATGGGAGTTGTCACTATGCTTTGTGGCATCCCAAGTTGTGGGGAGAGTGCAACGTTTCCCTAGTGCTCAAGCCTCGGAAGGGACTACTTGGTAGTTCAGAGTGCTCACACAGTGATGTCCAGGAAAATACAGGAGATAATTCACTCATTTCAGCTATAATACTTGAGTGCAATTCTGGGTAATGGTAAAAAATGAACCTAGCTTAAACTTTCACTTTGATCTCTTGTAGAACTTAGAAAAACTGATTACTTCATGTTTGCTGGGAGAAAGTACTATGTAGGAGACAGATGTCAGGTTAGTACTTGAAGCAGATTCAGTAATGATGAATGATTAAAGTTGCTTTAAATAAAGTATATTAAGTCATAAAACTATCTGAACTCATAGGGTCTTCAGAGATTTCTTCTCTCATTATAGCTATTAAATATGATGGGGTCATCTTAATTAATTTTTTTTTTAAATTAACTTTCTGTAAATTCAAAACTAGCACAAGATAGTACATGGGAAAGGCTGCTTGGAAGCTGACCAGGAACCAGTGCTATAAATCCTGACAGTAGAGGAGTTTAAGGGTATGGCTACACTTGAAACGTCAAAGCGCTTCCGTGGCAGCACTTTGAAGTGCGAGTGTGGTCGCAGCGCCAGCGCTGGGAGAGGCCTCTCCCAGCGCTGCACGTACTCCACATCCTCTACGGGTGTAGCTTGCAGTGGTGGGAGCATGTGCCCCTGAGGCTTTACAGCGCTGTATCTTGCAGCTCTCAGGGGTGTGTTTTTTTCACACCCCTGAGCGCGAAAGTTGCAGCGCTGTAAAGCGCCAGTGTAGCCATGGCCTAAGACTGAACTCTTGAAATGCACAGATGCCACAGTGACCGGCACTGTATACGAACCTCAGCAGAATGGAGATGAAAGATGGACAATAAGGGTTTTTTTGTTTTGTGTGTGTGCAGTGCCTAGTGCAGTGGGTCCTGTTTAGTTTAGTTGTTGAATCGTACAAGGCAGTTCTGGTTCTGACCTGTCCCCTCCCTGCCTTTGTTCCATCCATGAGGTCATCTCTTCTTCTTTTTCTTGCTGTTGTTTGTATCTGTTCCTGCAGTCTCTCTCCCTCTGCTGCCCACTCTTCTACTGTCTCTGTCGGGTAGGGCGGGGAGTGCTGGACTGAGGTTTTCCAAGACTCTGAAGCTAGCTCAGTGGTATGTGAGCAGCATGAAAACAGCTCCTATGTTACCAACCATTGGGGGGAACCAGAGCCCCATTAATGTGTCACCATTTGGGTTTACCTACTCCCCCTTTATTTCCTCCTCAGGTATGTCTGGAGCCTGGGGGTGAGTACTACAGTGCTTATATCCAGGATGTTGGACCTGATGATACCACGATGCTCGTGTTCATTGAAGAGCTGGCAGAAAAGTAAGTAATCTGGAGACAGCCTTAAAGCTGTGTCTCTTATTTGCTGAAATCCTCCTTTTTGGTGACTCTGCGCATACACACCTCTCTCCCAACAGGCATTTAAATTGTGGCTGTCGGAATGTTTTGAAACTCTGGGTTCAGTTTTGCTTCAAAATATAAGATAAAAACCAGACCCCGTTCCTTACCAGTTTAACAGCATGGCAGTAGCTACCATTCCACTGGTAGCAGATGGCAGGGGTAATACCTCTTGGGTTTTCACTGAAAACATTCCAGGTATAATCTAACTGCCATACAGAAGAGTCTCCTGCTTGTTGGGCTGAGTTCGTGGTGAACAATGAGTCTATACAGCTGGCTTCTAGAACTTCTTAGGAGTGGGACTTACATCACAGCTAAATAACGGGTTCTGACAACTCTCATTCAAGTTCTCTCCTTGCCCTTCCCCCTTCATTTGGGGAGTTTTGTAAATGCCATACAATAAATGTCATACCTCTCGCAAAAATGCCATATGTTGGGACATCCCAAAATTACCTCTGATAATCTGTCTGGATTGTTATCTGTAAGATTAAAAAGCACAACTCTGGTGCTATGTGCACATTATAAGTGACAGGTATTGCAGCGTGTCCTTGAGTGAAAGAATGTGCAGGAGTTAAAGCCTGGATTAAAGATAAATTAAAAACAATCCTGAGAGTAGCTAGCTAGTCTCTGAAAGCCAAGACAATGCTGGGATCCAAATTTTTATAAGTGTGGAAGGGGGGACATTGACTAGTGTACACATTACTATGCATGTTACTAGTGCTGTTCCGGGGATGATTCTGCCTCTGACACTGGATCTGTCTCTAAAGGATGGCGTTGCCATCGATGCAAGTTACATGTCTATAGCAGGGGAGTCTTTTGTTGTGCCCTCATCTAGCTCTGAGAAATCTCAAGTAGGGTTACTATACACATGGGTTGGAAGGCTAAAAAAAGCTATATTTAAATGGTCCCCTGGCTTTGGCCAACACAGATGTACATAGTTTAGAAATGTATGTCTTTGTTTTTATGAGCTTCTTAAATAAAGAAAAGTCTGTTTAGTAAGATCTGATCACACTTGATGGCAGTGTTTTTTGTCTAACATGGCACTGATCTGCATTAGCATGCATTCCTTGGGCACTACTTACACTAGTATTTTTCATGTAGGTATATTGTTCCATTGGCAAACTTCAGACCAGTGACACAAGTGACTCCTGACCCTGCCTGCGACTGGGTTCCCAGTCAAAGAGGAGGAAACAATGAGAAAATCACTCGTTCCCCATGGGAATCGCAAAGTAAGGTCTTAAGGGAGGGGTTTGAACGATGAGAGTACTGGCTTGGCCTAGCCAAAATTGGGAGGCCACTCTTTGCGTACGAAGCTTATTAAACATTCTGCTCATCTACCTCTAAAGGCTTAAATTAGTATTTTAATAAGATCACACATTTGGTTGCATTTTTCTGGGTGGGTGACTTCCCCCCCCAACTCCATATGCAAATATTAACTTACATAATTTCTCATAAGAAATTGTCTAGCACTACTTCATAATCTGAATGTACCTCTGGAGTTTTTTTCCATTTAAGGCAGTCACGTAGATCCGTACAGATGTTTAACTGATCTAACTTCTCTTTTCCATTTGCACCCTCATTATTTTTTTTCCTGTGCTTCTTTGAAATTGCAGGAATGGGTATGAAATCATGGAAGAAACCGTTTAGGAGAGTCCGTGGGAAAGAAGCTTACACGACAATGGCTTATAATAGGAGTCAGACAGTTCTTCCACCGTGGCACAATGTTCCTTCAGGTCACCCTTCTCCATTTAATTACTCTCAAACTTCTGGGAATACAGCATCCTATGGTCACTACCGTCCTCCGAGGCGTGGCAGGGGATATAGAATGCCCAGGTATGAAGGTTTGGAATTCTAACAAAGACCAGTATTTATTCCCTGTTCGGTCTCCCACAGGTTTAGCCCTAGCTCATCTTGAGATATTTAATAAATGATTCTACAGGTGAGTTTCATCTGAGAGAATCTGTAGGCGCTTCTTGGTAGCTGGATTATTTTTTAACCCTTTAAACTTAGGGGGTCTGCCCAATTTACAAAGAGGAACAACATGGTTGGCCCTCAGGTACCATTGTACCCTGATCCAGGGAAGAGATGTTATCACAGCTATGGCATTTTCTTCTATGTGTCACAGTAAGTGAATATACATTTCTTTACAAAACATTGTACTACGAATAAGGGCAAAATAAGCGTTTAAAATGGCATGATACTAAACAGTGGGTAAATAGCACTTCTGCAAACATATGTAAGGGCATTTCCAAAAGAAGTATAATTTAAGCATATTTCCATTAAGTTTTAACTCCCATGTGTGTGTCTTGATTTTTCTCTGACATTTATATAGCCATAGTCACCAGCAGTTGCAGAATTTCCATCAGGCAGGTCCGCATGTACCACAGACTGGGGAGGAGCCTCAGGCTTTGGAAGAAACCGTAACTTCCAATGAAACTGAAAGAGGAGATGAGTCCGCTTTTCCTGCTGTCCCAGTAAGTCATGAGCTAGAAGTTCATGTAGAAATGTTTGTGAAAAGGAAAAGCCAGTACAAGTGTGCAATGTTGAAGTGGGTTGTTAACACACCACTCATATTTCCTGCAATAGGCTTTTCAGACTTGCATGTGCAGCTTTGAAAGATGCGGATGGGAGCTCTCCTCTTGTGTGCCATGCTCTAGTTAGAGTCTCTTAGTTCAATAACTATGAAAGCTTTGTAGAGATTCAACTCTTAGGAATTTACTCCAACTTTCTACAGAAAGTCTTGCCGCTCCCCTGTTGCATTTCTGTGTAGTATGAAGTGACACGTTGTGATGTTAGAGAACAGCACCCTAATACTCAGAAGCTACTTTCTTCTGCACAAGAAAATAGCAACAACCTCCAAATGGACTTTTTCCTGAAATCCCCTTTGCACAGCAAGTTTCTATAAAAGGAAACGTACTACAGTATAGGAGAATGAGCTTTCATGGGTGAATACGCACTTCGTCGGGTGCATCTGACGAAGTGGGTATTCACATCCGACGCAGTGGGGATTCACCCGCGAAAGCTCATGCTCCAAAACGTCTGTTAGTCTATAAGGTGCCACAGGATTCTTTGCTGCTTTTACAGACCCAGACTAACATGGCTCCCCCTCTCATACGTACTACAGTATGTGAATCCCTTTGTAAGCACAGTTATTCCCCAAACTGAGACCAATCCAAAATGAAAAGTTCTCAATTCTGCAAGTGAAATGACAGACTTGAGCCTCCAGTCTAAGTTGTGAAGCCCCTTTGGTGTCTGCTCTTGAAAAATCACCCTTTGATCACTCTACTTCCTTTTCCAAACCCTGTTGTAGGTTTAGACTAAACCAAACGGAGTGTGTTAAAAACAGCCAGTCAGTATTTAGCTGTCTGGACTGGAGTTCAGGTATAAGCCTGCTTCAATGCTGACAGTTGTGAATTCAACCGTCCTGTCTTCCAGAATTTGTTCGTCACCGCCATTTGATATAATGAATTTTGCAAACATAGATTTGGGGTATAAATTGGTATCTTGGGTGTTTAAATGACAGAAGAGAAGGAAAAAACTCAAAATTATGCTTCAGCAGCCGTACATTAGTCCCTTCTTCTGTTCTGGGCTCAACCTATGACCTTTGCTCAGCGTTCTTGGAAGAAGTTATTCGTTAGCAACTTAGATACACTATTCTGCTTCCTTTTCAGACTCAGAATCATGAGCGTTTAGCAGGAATGTGTGCATCCCATTTTCCCTTTCCCCCTCTTCCCCTGCCCCCCCATATGTTTGCCTGGAGTTATTATTGGGTTATTTCTCATGTTCAGCCAACTATTTTGTATTTCCTTTTCTTTTGTATTTCTTTTCTTCACTTGCAGTACTTAACAGCAGTGCTGCAGCACTTTAGTGTAGACATTACCTACACCAACTGTCCATCTCCCCGAGAGGTGTTAGCTAAGTTGATGGAGGAATTCTTCCATTGACCTAGTGCTGTTTACGGTAGGGGAGGTAATCTTAACTATGCCGCTCAGAGGGTGTGGATTTTTCACACGCCAGCGTGAAGCCGACTTAATTTTCTAGTGTAGACCAGGCCTCATTCTCCAGCCCAAAGTTACACAGCTGTGTGCTAAGGCAGGGAGCTTAGAGATCAGAGGGGCATGCAGGCACTCCCACCAGACCCGTTTCTGTGTCTCTCACGAGAAACACCACACTCGCAATTCCTCCCCCCCGCACCAGAGTATTTTTTAGTCACTTAATGTCCCTTGGATCTCTAAGCTCCAAGCCTTGGCAAAATAGGGGTGTAACTTGGGCTGGAACCTGACATATGCCATTGTCTTGAAATTGCCCCCCACTTGTGGGTTTGGAAGGTTGTTTTATCTAGAGCCATGGTGCTGCTTTTCTGAAAGGCTAATTACCCTGTATGTGGTAACTTTACCTCACCAAGCATGTCACATACAGTAATCTGTAAAACGATTACATTGCAGCTCCATGTCTGCCCAACTGCCATCGGAAAGCTTCTGACTCTACTGCTTACTATGCAATAGTAGTGTTTGCAGATTCAATGTAATGAAGAACCCCTTCTGCCCAAGCCAGAGTTAATATAGTTTGTAAATCTGGAATTCAGCAAAACCTTTTCTGTGAGCAATGTGGCCCAGTTCCAGGCCTCTTGTTCTGAGTCCCCGTCAGGGGCCCTAACCACTGACCGTCATTCCTCTCCTCAGTAACCAGGCAGTACTGAACGGGACGTGTCATGACATTTGTGAGCTCCGCATCACAAAGTGAATGGCTCGCCACGAAAGCAGCACAGGCTTTGGGTCCCGCTACAGTTCAGTTGGGAGAAAGGGGAGCAGGTTGCGTAACCACCAGGAGGATTTTAGGGTGGGATATCTCGGATCTTGTCACTGGCGAAAGCAGTTCCCTTTAACTCTGCTGTTGAGCCTCGTTGCCTTACAGTGATGTTCACTGGGTACACAGAGATGTCTTCCATTTTTCTCTTGGGAAGCCCAGCTTTAGGGCAGATGTCTATTTCAAGTACTTTGAGGTGTTGCACGTGGGCATGCCTCTGGTTGCATAGCATGGCAAAAGTGTTAATCCATTTCATTTCATAGTTTGCCAGACTAGTGCTGATGTGGCTCTGCAAGTTTGTAGCATGACAACTCATTGCTTGAAACATGCAACCAAATTCCATTTGGTGACCGTTACTATGGCCTCTGGTGGCATGGAATAAACTAGTGTTTTTATTTTTTTCTGACATTCCTCACAAATTAGTGAACTTAGTTACTAATGAGATACAAACTAAAGCAAAGTGTATGCTTTTAGCAGTAGCCTTGGGTATTAGCATTTGCCTTATTGACAAAAAGGAGCATTGTCCAAGACACCTTAGTAATCTTTCTAAAAGTGCCAATGACTCCTTTTTTTCACCTATCACGGAAGCCAGGAGGGCACTCCATTTAATATCTCTTGATTAAAAATGAGCGGTATTGGAGAGTGTACCAGTATAGTTCTTCTCATTTCCCTATCCCTTAGTCCTCTCTCAAATGCTTTGCCTGTTGATTACAGCGTATAGGGAATAAAAGATGCATTTTTCAGATACCTCGCTGTAGATCTCCTATTTATACATAAAACACTTCATACATAGGGACTAGAGGATGGTAGGAATATAGTGTTATACATAACTATTGTTTCAAGGATTTTGCATTTGAAATTATTATGGGAATGTAACTCCTTTTGGGGGGGAACAGTCCTGTACAGACTTGAAACACTCGTGGCTTTTTTTCTCCATGTGTTCTTTACTTAACTATCTTAATATACCTCTCTGTAATAGGAGTTAAGATTAAGTCAAGCTATAAATTTAGCACTACTATTCAAAGTAATGTAAACTAGGGTTTCCAGTCTTGGATATGTCTAGCTACGCTTTGTTCTGCACATCGAGACTCAAATTTCGGTTTTCAGGGTCTATAGATGATGTGTTTGACTTTGGGCTATTTCGATAATGTCACTTGAGCGTGAAAAAGCTGACCTTGTGTCACGGAGTCCCCGGGTGATGCTCTGGAACTGCTCCCCACAAAGTCAGGCAGGACTTTGGGGAGCCTCGTCTCCCGTGGAGCAGACTGTCTTCAGGGCAAGAAGCTCACACGGCTTCACGTCCTTGGTCTCTCCTTGGAGCACTCAGCATATGCCCCTCCGTGCGCTTCCACAGCGAGTCCGCCCAGGCGGGGTCCTGGGAAAGCCAGAGGGTCCTTCACCCCCACTTCGCAGTCAGACGTGACTCTCAGCCAGTCAGTAACACAGAGGTTTATTAGATGACAGGAACATGGTCTAAAACAGAGCTTTTAGGTACAGCAAATGGAACCCCTCAGCCGGGTCCATTCTGAGGCCCAGCGAGCCAGACAACCTGCACTCACTTCCCGTCCCCAGCCAGCTCCAAACTGAAACCCCCTCCAGCCCCACCTTTCTGGCCTTTGTCTCTTTCCTGGGCCAGTAGGTCACCTAATCTCTTTGTTCACCTTTAGCATCCCCTTGCAAGGGGGGAAGGGCCCTGGTCATTTATTGCTAAGAGACAGACTGTTGGTGATTTATGCACACTGGAGACTTAAGAAATGCATAGGGGAAACTGAGGCACCCACACAATATTCAGAGGAAACATTAAGAACAGTCCCACTGCGTCGCACCATGCAATGGTAGATGTTTGTAGGAAAAGCAGAAATGGTGCAAGACTGGTGTATCCCATTCTAGTAATCCTTTTTCTTATGACGGCTCAATTCACCTTTTGCTGGTGACCGAAATGTAATTATGATCTTTTCAATGTTTAACTTCTTGCTGAAATGAAGCTATCCATTTCCTCTTTCCTAAGGGAATTTCACAAAGAATATATGTACACCCCTTCCGGTTGGTAAGAGTTGGACTCTCCCATATTACACACAGTGAATGTAAAACAATCGTTTATGATCTCCCAAGTTTTTGAAGGATTAGATTTAATGCTCTTGTTTCAATTAATTTTGCCCATGCCCTCCAGATCCAAACTGTGGAACTCCAACAGTATTTAGTTCAGCAGGGACTACAGCAAACTTAGTAAACTTTAGTCATTGTTTGGATTAGGCTTCCTAGAGACACATAACATCCTTCAAAGAACTCGGCCCTGGAAGCAAGCTTAGGCCTGGTTTACGCTACTCTGCTATTTCGAAAAAATGATTCAGTCCACGCGACCAAATGATTTTTTTCAATTTAAAGGGCTCTTTAATTCGATTTCTATACTCCACCTCAGCAAGTGGAGCCGCTCTTAAATTGAGATCGCAGTCCCGGGTTAAAGGTATTGTGGACACAATTCAACGTTATTGGCCTCAGCTATCCCAGGATGCTCCCTCGTAACTGCTCTGGACGACGCTCTCAACTCCAATGCACTAGCCAGGTGGGCAGGAAAAGCCCTGGGAACTTTCTGAATTTAATTTCCTGTTTGGTCACCAGCAGCACAGGTGACCAGCAGCACAGTCCACCATCACAAGAGATCACACAGTCCTGGATTCGTAGACGAGCTCCAGCGTCGTCCGAACGGGAGATACTGGATCTCATCGCATGCTGGGGAGATGAGTCTGTTATGGCAGAACTACGTTCCAAAAAAAGGAACGCAAATACCTACGCTAAAGTCTCCAGGGCCTTGACGGAAAGAGGCTACTCCAGGGACACAGAGCAGTGTCGTACAAAAATCAAGGAGCTCAGGCAAGTGTACCAAAAAGCCAGGGAGGCAAATGGGTGCTCTGAGTCACTTCCCCATACATTCCGCTTTTACCATAAGCTCCATGCAATTATGGAGGGTGATGCCACCACCTTGGACACCTGTCTGTGGACACCTGCAAGGCGGGAGTTGCACGGAGCAAGGAGGAAGAGACGTTGCGGGATGAAGAGGAGAACGGTGCACAGGTGGCAAGTGGGGAATCCGTTTTTCCCCCTAGTCAGGAACTAATCTTAACGCTGGATCTAATAGCCTCCCCTCACTCCCAAGGTGGGCTCCTGTTCCGTGACCCTGGAGAAGGTACTTCTGGTGAGTGAGAGCCTGATGAGAGCCACGTGGTGGAGGGCGGGGTTGAGGGGAACTCAGCTGCGCTGGGTTGTTCACGTTTAGTGTAAAAGGCTCATCCCTGCTCTGAGCCTGATTGGAGCCACTCAGTGGGGAGCAGGGGGTGATGGTTGTTGTGTGAAGTGATCATCCCAGAGAGCCCACAGACCCTCCTTTTACATGTCAAACCCACTAGGCATTGCTTGCTGGGAAAGGGGGCCCAGCAGTGTGAAAGCATTGAAATTAATGTAGAAGAAGCAGAACCCTGCATGCCGTTTGGCTGCCTGCAAGCTGAATTCTGTTGCCCGGTCGTGTATGATGGCTTCCTCATACCAAAGTGCCCCCTTTGTTCTCTGCAACATATTTTTTAAAGTACTACCCTCCCTTTTTCTCCTCTCGCAGGAGCCGCGTTGAAACATTTGCACCTATCTACTCCATCTCAGAGGTTGGTCCAGATTAGAAGATGGAAAAAACGAATTCGGGGCGACATGTTGGCCAAGCTCATGCAGTCCTCCCGCCCTGACAGGGCCCAGCTGAACGCGTGGAGGCAAACAATTGCGGAGTCCGATAAAGCATTACAAGCACACACAGAGAGGATGGATGCGTGCGATGAGAGCAGGCAGGATGCTATGCACAAGCTCATGGGGGAGCAAACTGACATGCTCCGCTGTGTGGTGGATCTAATGCAAGAAAGGCAGCAACACTGCAGACTGCCTGTGTAACCGCCCTCTCTCCTCCCCAAGTTCCATAGCTTCCTCACCCAGACACCCAAGAACATGAGGGGGGAGGCTATGAGGACTCACACAGTCACTCGCAGAGGATCACCCACGCACCAGAAAGCTTGGATATGCGAATTTTTGATTTGGTTTCTGGACTTGTCCTTCCCTCCTCCTCCACCTCCCCCCAGTCTACCTTCTAATTTCTCTCAATACATTGTGCATCAAATAAAGAACAGTTTTTAAACAATTTGGACTTTATTTCCTTTCTCTCATGTAATATATAGATGTTTGTTTCTCTTGAAGTTACCTACACCAACTGTCACACCGTACCCTGGCCAGTCATGGAACTGGCTTTCAAAGCTTCTCTGAGGTGCAGCGCTTCCTGGTGTGCTTTTCTAATCGCCCTGTTGTCTAGCCCTGCGAAATTGGCAGCCAGGCGAGTTGCCTCAACCTCCCACCCTGCCATAGAAGTCTCCCTCTTACTCTCACAGATATTGTGGAGCACACAACAAGCAGCAATTACAGTTGGAACATTGGTTGTGCTGAGATCTAACCGAGCCAGTAAAAGCAGCAAAGAGTCCTGTGGCAACTTATAGACTTACAGACGTATTGGACCAGGAGCTTTCGTGGGTGAATACCCACTTCATCGGATGCATCCACGTGAATACCCACGAAACCTCATCCTCCAGTACGACTGTTAGTCTATAAGGTGCCACAGGACTCTTTGCTGCTTTTACAGATCCAGAGTAACACGGCTTCCCATCTGATACGAGTCAGTAACCTGCCAGCACCCTTTCAAACGTCCAAAAGCACACTCTACCACCATTCTGCACTTGCTCAGCCAAGAGTTGAACTGTTCCTTACTACTGTCCAGGGTGCCTGTGTACGGCTTCATGTGCCATGGCATTAAGGGGTAGGCTTGGTCCCCGAGTATAACTATAGACATTTCAACATCCCCAACAGTAATTTTCTGGTCCGGGAAGGAAGACAGCTGTTCAAACAGACCAGAGTTCCTAAAGATGCGAGTGTCATGCACCTTTCTTGGTCATCCTACGTTGATGTTGGTGAAACGTCCCTTGTGATCCACCAGTGCGTGCAGCACCATGGAAAAGTATCCCTTGCAATTTATGTACTGGTCACCCCAGTGTCCCGGGGCCAAGATGGGGATATGCATTCTGTCTATTGCCCCGCTGCAGTTACGGAACCCCAGTGCATTAAAGCCATCCACAATGGTCTGCACATTTCCCAAAGTCACTACCCTTGATAGGAGCTGCTCAATGACTGCGTTGGCTATTTGCAGCACAGCAGCCCCTACAGTAGATTTGCCTACTCCAAACTGATTCCTGACTGACTGGTAGCTGTCGGGCATTGCAAGCTTCCACAGTGCTATGGCCACTCGCTTCTCAACAGTCAGGCCTGCTCTCATTTTGATGTCTTTGCGCTTCAGGGAAGGGGACAGCAAGTCACAAAATTCCATGAAAGTGGCCCTACGCATACAAAAGTTTTGCAGCCACTGGGAATCTTCCCAGACCCGCAACACTATGCAGTCCTACTAGTCTGTGCTTGTTTCCCGGGCCCAGAATCGGCGTTCCATGGCATGAACCTGGCCCAGGGCCATGATCTCCAACTCGCCACGTGCTGTGCACCTAGGAACATCTGTGTCCATGTCCTCATCAGTATAGTAATCGTACTGTTGTCGCTTCCTCGCCCAGTTTTGCAGGTACTGAACATACTGCTGGATAATGCACGAGGTATTTACAATAGTCAAAACTGCAGCAGAGATCTGAGTGGGCTGTATGTTTGCTGCACAATGGTGCCTGCATGGGTAATCCTTGAAAAAGTGTGCGAAATGAGCTGTTCGATTCAAGATGGCCGATAAAAGACAGTAAATGGTTGTCTTCCGTAGCTTCCATGGGAGCCAAGGACAACTTCCGCCTCTTTCTCCAGATTGTCTATGCGGCTCCGTTCACGATGGGTGAGAAACAGCAGGGAATTGTTGCCTTCAGTAGCTTCCACAGGAGCCCAGGACTGACAACATGGAAAAAGCGGCGAGAGCAGAGTGTGCGGCGGAAGTGTGAGCAGAGTTTGCGGCGGAAGCTGTGTGGCTCTGCTCACGATGGCCAAGAAATGGCGGGAAATGGTTAGATGAAAGAGTGGATAGAAAGAGGAGAGGACATTCGAAGTGGATTCGACATACCAGGAGACGGGGTGCACTGTGCTGCACTATCTGCTGGCAGTATGGTGCCTGCTGTAGCCTTCACGGAGGGAGGAGCAAGTGATGGCACACACCCAGAAAAACCCGCAAGAAAGTTTTTGCCCCATCATGCACTAGGAGATTAACCCACAATTCCAATGGGCAGCAGAGACTGCAGGAACTGTGAGAGACTGCAGGAACTCCTCCATTCGATGCTAGCCTCGGTACTGTGGACGCACTCTGCCGAATTCACATGCTTTAGTGGGGACACATAACATCGAATGTGTGAACTTGATTCAGGAAATTCAAATAAAATAACTCTGAATTTCGTACTGTAGACATACCCTTAGTGTAGATGCTCAGGGGTGGTTTTTAGGAGGAAGGAATAATAGTTCCATTTATATTTCACATTTCTCCCACTCCCCACCCCTTCCAGCTACATAGTGAATGCTTGTCTCAGAAGGGGATCCTGTTGAAATGTGGCCTCATTACAGTATCATTGCAAAGTTGGTCTTTAAATCAGTGCATAGTGCTTATCAAGTATAAACAGAGCCTGGTGGTGGCTTTTAGTCTGAAATTTATTTGTAAGAGTTCTGCTCCATGTCTCTCTTCACACTTTTGTGGGGAGAAGGCAGGTGGAAAACCATCTATGTTCTTTGTAAAGCCCTGAATCTCCTCGCTCCTAGTTCTGTTTTATGTACGACTCTTCAAGTCTCACCCCAGTGTCTGCTAGCCTTCAGAGACAGGACTGGACCACACCTTGCCTTTGTTAATGGGCTTGGAGAGGCTACTGTTGAGTGAAACAAGGTGCTTTCTCTTCTCTACCCCACCTCTACCCCTGCAGCTTGCTGGTCCAGAGATCAGGTAGAGGAACTCTTCAAAGTCGTCCCGGTTAATGTTGTTTTGTTGCTGATCAGTTAGGGAACATACTTCTTTAAAGTTGTGCCATGCTCCCGTCTAACATTCTTTGGCAGCTGCCTGCCTTGTCCACTGCTTGCAGGAAGAGCAGCCCGTTGCCAGTAGCTGGTGGGTAGTTGGAACCAGCGTGGACCAGCAGCCCCCCAGCAGCTCCCCGCTCCCCTAAGTTCCCTGTGCAGCAGCCACCCAGCAGGTTATCAGTTGCCAGCAGTTCAGCTGTCCCTCCCCTGCTGCCATGTGCTGCTCCTGCCCTCTGCCTTGGAGCTGCTCCCAGAGACGAAACAAGTTCTCACTCTCTGGGTGCAGCAAGTCAGATACTTTATTCTCTCTAAAAGCAGCAAAGAGTCCTGTGGCATGTTTTAGACTAACAGATGTATTGGAGCATGAGCTTTCATGGGTGAATACCCACTTCGTTGGATGCATGCGTATTGGAGCATGAAAGCTCATACTCCAATACGACTGTTAGTCTCTAAGGTGCCACAAGGCTCTTTGCTGCTTTTACAGTTCCGGACTAACGCAGCTACCCTCAGATCCTTGATTATCTCTAGCAATTGCATAGAGGGAGAGAGCTAAACAGGTCTCTCTCCAGGTAAACAATTCCAGCAAGCATTTATACCTTTGTTACAGACAACAATGAGCAACAGCTGCAGTTTGTTTAAACATAGGTCATCCTGAGATCTTATTTTTCTCACTTCTATTTAGCCTCTAGTCTACATTCCATACTTATCTAACACAGGGCTGCAACAACTTCTCCCACAGTTCTTTCCCCCTCGCCTCACACTATCCTCGCTTCTACAAGTCTCGCGTTAGTAGGGTTACAGCTTATTCTAACTCTTGCTCAGAGAGGGGACTGTTTGCATTGAAATCTGCTTCAGATCCCTGTCAGTTCTTTCTCCACTTCCACACACACCCCTTTTGTGCTTCTAGCACCACAAACATTCTTAAATCTCTATTTGCATCAAGCCTTGCATTTCAGATTTTACATCAAATGCTTCAACCTTCAGGGCTTTGATTGGATGCAATAACAATGCATAATTAGCATGGACATGAAAGGTATTACTTTTATCACGTTCTTTACAACAACAGTAACATAATCCTACACTAAACAACAATAATAAAAACATTCCCATTCCCATTGTACTAATATAGTAGGGTTACTATACAACCTTAATTACAAAACACAATCCATTATACTTAATACAGAAAATAAACACTGTAGACTGTATAAAGAACATATTTCTCAACTTGAGATATATTTTGAAGCATATGACTTTGCCCTTGTAATTCAGAGATTCTCTGAACCTCTGGTAGCTGCGAAAGCAAATTTTGAAACTGGTCAGATACTAGGGTAGTCCAGTTATCTGAAACCTAAGGGCTAATTATAGAATTCTATCTGCAGGCCAATAAATAATATGATTGCCTGCAGTAGTGATGAGATTAAAATGTATATCTCACAACATAGTGGCCTCAACAAGCACACAGCTGTCATTAGCTTGGAAAAGTAGGTGTCCTGTCAGGGTAGTTCCTTGTCCCCCACCCTCCCAGCAAACATTGGCATGAACAGTGACAACTTCCCCTAGCTTCAGTTTACGTACACACTGAAATTGGGGGCGTGTTTCTAAGGGCCAAAATATCCATTGACTCCCTATTCCTTTCTAAATGGCGGGTGTTATTCTAGGGGCACTGATGATAAATCAATTAGGCATACCAGGAGCTCTGATTTCCCAGATGTCATGTTGAATTATCCAGTCCCACATGCATCCTCCCCACGGACCTGGCAGGATTTGGTATATGGAAGCCCACACCCCTCCTACCGGCCCATATGCTTGAAAGGATCACTGTGAACATCCACACTTTCACCCAGAAAATCTCCAAGTGTGTCTCCGTGGCCACAGGTCAGATGGTACTCCTGAGGTATCTGTAAGGGCAACGGGCCACGCCTCATGCTTGAGATCATTCCGAATGGCCGTTAGCTGGTCATTCAGGAAATCTTGGATTCTGAGCAAGCCAGATCCCACTGCAATGCCTTCCCAGCCTCAGTGATATTCAATACCATCTCTGTTAAAACATCTGGGTCATTGCACTAAGAACAGAATAAGGTAACTCACCCACTCCAGCCTGTACTTGGGTTAACTGTGCCCCAGTATTCCCAGGAGGTCTTCTATCCAAGTACTAACCAGGCCCAGCCCTGCTTAGCTTCTAAGATCAGACAAGATGGGGCATGTTCAGGGTGGTATGACCATTGGGTTGTAGCAGATGTATGGCATTGTCTGTATTTGGATGTGTTACAGGGGTAATAGTGTAATGGAGGAAATGGCGGGGGGGGGCAGTGGCAACAAGGTGCCTTTGGTATTTGTCATTTAAAATCCAATTAGGGAGGGTACTACATGCTGAAGATACTATAAACCCCAAAATCCAAACAATGCCACATTCCCAAGCATGAGTCCCACAAGATTCTTCCTGCCAGTGTATAATTCTTCTTCGAGATGTGTTGCTCATATCCATTCCAATTAGGTGTGCGCGCACCACATGCACGTTCGTCGGAAGATTTTTACCCTAGCAACACCCAGTGGGTTGGCTGGGCGCCCCCTGGCATGGCGCCGCTATGGAACCGAATATATAGCCCTGCCAACCCGTCCACTCCTCAGTTCCTTCTTACCGTCCGTTGGAACAGTGGAGCGCGGCTTAGCTGATCTCCACTTCCCTAGCTATTCAATTGTTCTAGTACTTATTGTGTATATAGTTTTATAGTTGTAGTTAATACTTTTAATAACCTTTTGTTAAAGTAGATAGCCCCTTCCCCCCCTCCTGGTGCCCAGGCCCATGCCTGGTTCACTGGGCTTCAAACCGTGCTCGGCCTGCTGGCGGCCGATGCCAATGGGAGACCCCCACGATTTCTGCATAACGTGCCTGAGGGAATCCCATCTTACAGATAAGTGTCAGATTTGCAAGTCTTTTAAGCCACGGACAAAAAAGGATCGGAACTTTCGTCTTAAGCAGCTCCTAATGGAGGCGGCCCTCACTCTTCCGTTTTCAGCACCAAGTGCCGCACAGTCCACGCCGGGGAGAAGTGCCTCGTCGGCACCGGAGAGCGCCGGCACCGCCAAGATGCCCCGGCACCAGCTGGCACTGGCCTAGAAGCCAGCCCGGCACCACTCCCTCTCCCCGCGTGCCAAAAAGGTCAAAGCTCCTGCGGCTCCAATATCTACACCGCAGTCTGAGCAACAGCCAAAACCGAGTCGTCCGGCACCAACAACTGCCGCGGCACTGGCAATCTTGGCACCGTTGATTCCGGCCATGCAAAAGCCATCGAGTATGGTGCATGACAGCTCCCCGGCACACGCCGCGGTAGAGCTTATCGTTCCCACCATGCCAGAGACCTTTTCGATGGCGAGGGAACTCATTGCCCTAACAGAGCCCACCCTGCCTCAACCCCCGGCACTGCCGGTGCGGGTTGTTGCGTCAACAGGGAAGCCTGCCTGATCCGGCCACCTTCCATCAACACCGCAGGCAGGCACCACTCAAGATCGAGGTCTCGCCAGCATTCCCGATCTCGCCGCCGGTCCTGATCTAGAAACCGCTCGCAGTCCCGGTACCGATCTCCTTCTCTGTACCGGTCATACTCACGGCACCACTCAAGATCCCGCTCTCCGGACCAATACTCCAGACGGTGATCCAGCTCCCGGCACCATTCACGCTGCAGCCGCTCTCACCATAGAGCTTCACAACCCCGGTTGACCTCCCGGCACCACGCCGGTCGCAGGTCCCGGTCAACCTCTCGGCACCAGTACAACTCCCGGTACCGCTCTCTGGTGCGGCACGACGTATGGTACCCTGTGCACAGGGCTCCTCCTCACGTGCTCTCTGCTCCGCCATGGCCGTCACGGCACCCATCTGAGTCTTCGCACACTGATAGCGCCGCATATGGGGATTCAGAAATGCAGAGCCATGTCCTCCAGGAGGCTCAGGGCACGGAACAAGTGCCTCAGTGGTCCTTCTGGACCCCTTGGGCATATCACCAGGCCCAAGATGAACGCACGGTTCCATCTCGTTCCGCCCCGTCGGAATGTCATGCACCAGAGGCCACTGTTAGCCACCCTCCTCCAGCGGGTACAGATGAATTGGCTCTGGCACTGGACCCTCAGGTGTTCCTGGACCCTGATGTTCCTCCAGAACAAGAGTCACTAAATAAGCCAACCGTGCATGGTCTGTCGTCCTCCTCTTCACCAGACGAGGCAGTAGCCAGTACTTCATCGTCGGACCCGCCCCCGATCGACCTCCGAGCCCACCAGGACCTTCTCCAGCGAGTCGCCTGAAATATCAACCTCCACGTGGAGGAGGTCCCAGAGGTGGAAGACCCGGTCATAGACATACTTTTGGCGGATGCCCCAACTCGCGTGGCTCTGCCATTCATCCATTCCATCCAAGCCAAAGCGGACACCATTTGGCAATCTCCGGCGTCTATCCCTCCCAGGCCAGAGGCGTGGAAAGGGAATACATGATACTCTCTAAAGGGTACGAATACTTATATACCCATCCTCCTCCATGCTCTCTGGTCGTTCAATCTGTGAAAGAGCGAGAGCGCCATGGACAGCAAACCCTTGCCCCAAAATCGCGGGAGGCTAGACGGATGGATCTATTGGGGCAAAAAGTCTACTCCGCCGGAGGCCTCCAACTGCGAGTGGCTAACCAACAGGCCCTGCTCAGCAGGTATAATTATAATACGTGGCAATCGGTGGGTAACTTCGCTGAACTGGTCCCACAGGACTCCCGCCCGGAATTCCAGGCCCTTCTGGAGGAAGGGAAGAAAGTGGCACGGACTTCCCTGCAGGCCTCACTCGACGCTGCTGATTCGGCGGCCAGAACCGTGGCCTCGGGCATTACAATGAGGAGAATATCGTGGTTACAGGTCTCAGGTCTACCTCCTGAACTGCAACACACTATTCAGGACCTTCCGTTTGAGGGACAGGGCCTTTTCTCTCAGAAAACGGACCCTAGACTCCAGAGTCTCAAAGACAATCGCATCATCATGCATTCCCTCGGGATGCATACTCCGCAAACCCAACGGAGGTCCTTCCATACCCAGCCTCAGCGCCCTTACCTCCCACCCAGACCACGACAAGACTTTAGCAGGAGGCGTGGTCGTGGGAACCGCAGATGGCAATCGGGTTCCCAAGGGGCCCAGAATAACAGTCCCACCAAACCATCAGCAGGACCAAAACTGAACTTTTGAAGGTGCGCCCGAGAGCAGAGCACCAGTCCTTCCCCAGGATCCACTTCAGTTTTCCAACCACCTTTCCTCCTTCCTCCCTGCGTGAGCCCAATTAACCTCAGATCGTTGGTTCCTATGCAAGGTGGAATTTGGATACCACCTCCAATTTATTTCGCCCCCTCCCCGTCCTTCTTCAGGGACCCCTCTCGCGAGAAATTCCTCTGACAAGAGGTTCGGAGCTGTAGAGGAGGTGCTGGAGGAGTTCAGGGGCAAGGGATTTTACTCCCGATATTTCCTAATCCCCAAGGCAAAAGGAGGTCTCTGACCTATCCTGGACCTGCGCAGTCTCAACATCTTTCTGAAGAAGTTGAAGTTCTGCATGGTATCCCTGGGGACCATCATCCCATCCTTGGATCCCGGAGACTAGTTCGCTGCTCTCGACATGAAGGACGCATATTTTCACATCACCATTTACCCTCCACACAGACGGTACCTACGGTTTATGGTGCACCATCAACATTTTCAGTTTGCGGTCCTTCCGTTTGGCCTTTCCACCGCCCCGCGCGTGTTTACAAAGTGCATGGCTGTAGTGGCCACCTTCCTCCATCATTGGCGAATACATGTCTTTCCTTACCTAGACTACTGGCTTATTCGCGGGACCTCCGAGGCCCAAGTCACCAGGCATGTTGCCATCATCACGGACCTATTCGAGCAGTTGGGCCTGATGATCAATCTAGAGAAGTCTACTCTAGTGCCCACTCAAAGAATAGAATTCATTGGGGCCATTCTAGACTCCAAACTCGCAACAGCCTGCCTTCCACTACCCCGGTTTCGGATACTAGTTTCGGTCATAGAAAGCCTCCAAACTTTTCTGATGACCTCGGCCCGCACCTGCCTCAGCCTTCTTGGTCACATGGCCGCGTGCACTTTTGTAACCAACCACGCCAAACTACGCCTGTGTCCCCTTCAAACCTGGCTCGCCTCAGTTTACCACCCAGGCAGAGATGCCATAGACATGGTCGTCACCGTTCCTCAGAGCATCTTAGGCTCCCTCAACTGGTGGCTAACACCTTCCCTCGTGTGTGCAGGAATGCCGTTCCAACCGAGACAGCCCTCAGTATCCCTAACGATGGACGCGTCATCTCTCGGCTGGGGAGCACACCTAGGCCATCGTCGCACGCAAGGCCTCTGGTCATCTCAAGAGCTAGCGTTGCACATAAACGTCCAGGAGCTGAGAGCAGTCCGCCTCGCCTGCCAGACGTTCCAACATCATCTGCAGGGCCGTTGTGTTCTAGTACTCACGGACAACACAACAGCAATACACTACATAAACAAGCAGGGTGAGATTCGATCCTCCCCCCTTTGTCAGGAGTCGATCCAACTGTGGGAATTTTGTATAGCCCACTCTATAGCCCACCTTGTAGCGTCCTTCCTCCCAGGGGTCCAGAACACTCTGGCAGACCATCTCTGCAGATCCTTTCTCTCCCACGAGTGGTCGCTTCGCCCGGACATTGTACATTCCATCTTCCAGAAGTGGGGCTTTGCCTGCATAGACCTCTTCGCTTCCCGCAACAACAGGAAGTGTCAGAAGTTCTGTTCCTTCCAGGGTCTCCCCCCGGGCTCAATATTGGACGCCTTCCTAATCTCTTGGGCGAACCACCTGCTTTACGCCTTTCCACCCTTTCCGATGGTGCACAGGGTTCTCGTAAAGCTTCGCAGGCACAGGGCTCGACTGATTCTGATCGCCCCTGCGTGGCCCCGACAACACTGGTATACCAAGTTGCTGGACCACTCGATAGCCAACATGATCCCCCTGCCCCTTCATCAGGATCTGATAATGCAGGACCATGACAGACTTCTCCACCCAGACCTGCGTTCCCTCCATCTAACGGCATGGCTCCTGCATGGCTAACCCAATCAGAATTAAGCTGCTCTGCCTCGGTGCAAGAGATACTCCTGGGTAGCAGGAAACCTTCTACTCGGTCTACTTACTTAGCCAAGTGGAAACGGTTTTCTTGCTGGTGTCAAACACAGAGTGTCGCACCTACGGAGGTGCCCATCCGCACTATTTTGGACTACCTCTGGTATCTTAAACAACAAGGCCTCGCTATCTCATCTTTGCAAGTGCACTTGGTGGCTATTTCTACTTTCCACCCTGGACAAGGAGCTTACTCCGTCTTCTCCCACCCTATGATCTCGAGGTTCCTCAAAGGTCTGGAGCATCTATACCCCCTAGTACGACGCTCCGCCCCTTCCTGGGACTTCAGTTTAGTTCTGACGAGAGTTACGTCCCCCCCGTTCGAGCCATTGGCAGCCTGCTCACTCCTATATTTACCATGGAAAACAGCCTTCCTTGTAGCCATTACATCGGCTAGGAGAGCCTCTGAGCTTCAGGCTCTGATGGTGGACCCACCATACACGGTGTTCCACAAGGACAAGGTACAGCTACGCCCACATCCGGCGTTCCTCCCTAAAGTAGTCTTGGCCTTTCATCTCAACCAGGACATATTCCTCCCGGTCTTCTTCCCCAAACCGCATACATCTCGTAGGGAGCAGCAGTTACATTCGCTCAACGTCCATAGGGCGCTCGCCTTCTAAATTGACCGTACGAGGCCCTTCTGCAAAACGCCCCAACTCTTTGTTGCAGTGGCGGACCGAATGAAAGGCCAGCCCGTCTCTTTTCAGAGGATTTCGTCCTGGGTAACAGCGTGCATCCGGACTTGCTACGATCTGGCTCATACCTCTCCGGGTCATATTACCGCACATTCTACCAGGGCCCAGGTCTCGTCGGCCGCCTTCTTAGCTCAAGTACCTATTCAGGAGACATGTCAAGCAGCTACATTGTCTTCGGTACACACCTTTACTTCCCATTATGCCCTGGTGCAACAATCCAGAGACGATGCAACCTTTGGCTTAGCAGTTGTGCATTCTGCAGTTTCTCACTCTGACCCCACCGCCTAGGTAAGGCTTGGGATTCACCTAATTGGAATGGATGTGAGCAAGCACTCGAAGAAGAAACGATGGTTACTCACCTTTGTAGCTGTTGTTCTTCGAGATGTGTTGCTCATATTCATTCTAAAACCCGCCCTCCTTCCCCACTGTCGGAATAGCCGGCAAGAAGGAACTGAGGAGCGGACGGGTCAGCAGGGGTATATATTCGGTGCCATAGCTGCGCCACGCCAGGGGGCACCCAGCCGACCCGCCGGGTGTTGCTAGGGTAAAAATCTTCCGATGAACATACACGTGGCACGCTTACACCTAATTGGAATGGATATGAGCAACACATCTCGAAGAACAACAGTTACAAAGATGAGTAACTGTCTTTTCTTTGTCTCTTCACCAGGGTCAGTTCTTAATGTCTTTTGTAGGCAGGAATTCCTGGACTTTGGCAATTTCAGCGGAGCGAGTGTTCCTTCTTCTTTCCTGAAGGCATTGTGGCTCAGCATCATATAGGGAAGAGGTTACCAGCACAGCACCCTGTTGTGGTTTGGTTTCCGTAGCAAATACTGAATGCAGGTTAGCTCTGTCAGTGAATAAAGGAGAGGTTACCAGCACATAACCTTGTCCTTTTCTCCTGTGGTTCAGGAGGAAAAGAAACACGAGAAGGAGAGACAGGCTGATCAATAGTAGGAGTGGAATTATCTCGAGGTGGAGGGGCCTTTTTGCAGTGAGACACATGGATCCAGGCAGTCAGTCCTTGGCACTTCACAGCAGTGTTGGTAGTGAGCCGGAATTGGTAAGGGCCTTTCCAGCACGGAGCCAGAGCAGTCTTTTTCTGGTGGACCTTTACATAGATCTAGTCTCCTGGTTCCAAGGAGTGGCAGGGCTGCTAGTGTCTTTGGCTAGCACTTCTTTACCTGTAAGAAAAGAAACCTAACACATTTCATTAGTGCCTGGCAGTGTTTGCAGATTTTACAGCTGCTTGGGCACATTCAAGCCCCCCCTCTTCTTGGTTGTCAGCCAAGCCTTAGCTGTGAGCAGTGTCCTTGAGTGGGGCCAGCATCTTATCTTTGGACTGAGTGTACTAGCTACTTTTTTTCAGTTAATTCATTCTGTTCTTTTTTCCTTTTCCCCTTCCTGACTTCTTTTAACCTACAAGGGAAATTTCCGCTCTTCACTCATACACCTTTTACCCAACAATGAACGCATGCACATTGCCATTATACAGTACATTAGTCTTATTATTCAATGTATGCCACATATACCCTTCCAGTAAAATAACTTTATTACAGAGCTTTGGAGCAACAAGCCAGGACAAGCACACCCACTTTTGAGGAGTCTACTCGGTACAACCTCTGGTGTCCAATAGCTTCCCACCAGACCCGGCCTACCTATGTTTACAGGATTGGGGCTAAATCCTACTTGCTTTATGATGAGAGTAGTCCCGTTGATGTTGATAGTCTTACTTGAGTCAGCGAGGAAGCAGGATTTGGCCTGAACTGCATTAAATTTACTTACACAATTTCCCCTCTGCCCCTCATTACACACGCACTCACTCGTTGTTGCTGGAATAATTTTTTTTATAGGAAATCACACAGTACTGTAGCTTTGCACTTGATTTCAACACTAGAAGTGAAGTGATATTGGTGATTACTCAATTGCTGCATGAATTCCTTCAGAATATATATGTGAAATCTCAGGATAGCATCCCTGTGTAGTAGATGTATTGCGTTTGTTCATTTAATATTATAAGCCCTCGTGGAGATGATGGAGTTTTTTGCTTAGTGTGTTATGATGTAAAATGCTGTGTAGAATCCCAGCACAATACAAATATGGATAACATTGACATCAAAATGGGGAAGGGGGGGTCACTGGTCCATATTCTCTGCAGGATTTTAGGCTGGAATTGGACTCCTAATTCCTTTATGCTCCTCTGAGTATCTCAGCCCAAATAGATGGGAAAGCTACCAGACCCAGGTAGTATTTCAGAGATGTGGGTTTCTTGGTTTTTTTTTTAAATCAAAGTTGGCAGTGTATTGAAAACTCTCCTGCCTCTTTTGCAGGTGATGGAGAAATCTGCAGAGATCTCCACCTCCTCTTGTGTTAATGATGCTCCAGCAACAGTCTTTTCCTCCAGCGTGGCAACAGACACTCAAGACTATGTTATCACGCCCATTCCCCCACAGCCTGCAGTTCAGCCCATCCTGGAATCCCCTTCTTCTGCTGGGAGGCCAGGTAGAGTGTTAGATACAAAACTGTAAATTTCAGGTTCTTTCTCACGTCTCCCCCCACACGCTGACGAGTGCTTTGAGGTATTTCCATAGAATGTGGTTCACTTCGCTATGAATCTTTCTCACTGCTGACTTTGCTCATGTGGATCACATTTTGGAGGGAGCACTGACAAGCAAGGTTTACGTCTCCTTGGGAGTCCCTCTTCAGCACAAACAAACATAGATGGCTCCCTAACCTGCATAGGAACTGCACCCATCTAGTCTGGTATCCTGTCTTGGACAGTAGCTGGTTCCAGATGCGTCATGGGAAGGTGAAGGTGCAGTGGGCAGATGTGGGTTCATCTGCCCCCAGCATCAGGTCCCCATCCTTGTCTCTAATAGAGATTGGATTAAGCCCTGAAGCACAAAGTTTAATATTGTTGCCTCTGCACAAGTGCCTAGCCAATATGCAAGGCTTGGCTGTCTTCCATGGATTCTTACTTTTGCTCTAGTCTCATTCCTTTTCCCCTCTCCCATACCAACCACCTCAATTCATAGGTCGTTGTTTTGTTTACATGATGGTTAAGTTACTTTCTGTGATCACTGCATGCTTGCAGTTCTGATTACCATTGCGCTACGTAGGTTAGCCACTTGTAGGGGTAGCTCAGTGGTTTGAGCATTGGCCTACTAAAGCCAGGGTTGTGAGTTCAGTCTCTGGGGTGGGGAGGCCCACTTAAGGGTCTGGGGCAAAAATCAGTACTTGGTCCTGCCTAATGAAGGCAGAGGGCTAGACTTAATGATCTTTCTAGGTCCCTTCCAATTCTAGGAGATAGGTACATCTCCAATTATTAAAACTGACTATGCAGGGGAAGAAATGAAGCTGACTATACACAAAGGCTCACTTCCTTAAAGGTATTTAGGTACCTAACTTCCATTAGGAAGCCTTCAAATGCATAAAGGAAACTGCAGAGATTTGTTTTATGAAGTTGTTTGAGTTAATCATGTCTCTTGTCTTGACAGTAATGAAAGTAGGTAATACATATCAAACCAAAGGGAATTTAACTGTGCAAACCATAAGACAAAAAGCGGGATTTTAAAAAATCCCAAAGACTTTTTAATTTGTCCAGAAGGAATGCTAAATCCTTAGAACAGAAGCTGATATCTATACATTTAGAGAGTATGATGGCAGTTCATACTAACTGCACTGGCTAGTAGCTCACTTGTTTTAAAACCATTGAAATTCTAACTTGAGACTTTGATTTTTTTTTACATAGTAGTGATTTCACCAGTGCCATCCCCATATTATCCAGCACCCCCTCCCATTGTCAGCGAGGTGGGAGACAGTGGCAGCATTGCTGTGCCTTACTCCTACAATCCCAATTGCAGTGATCTACCTCAAGGTAAGAGGGATGCATTCTCTAACTGTGCATGCTCCGGATTGTATATCCTAAAGCAGTGGTCTCCAACTTTTTTACAATCAAGATCACTTTTTGAATTTAAGTGCAACCCAGGATCTGCCCTGACCCACTCACTCCATTTCCCCCTCTCTACCCCCCATCGCTCACTCTCCCCCATCCTAACTCACTTTCCCCAGGCTGGGGCAGGAGACTGGGGCCAGGAGAATGAAATAACAGGCTAACAGTGAAGATCGTGATGTCTGTGGAACACTGGAACAGCAGCAAATGCAGGGGGGAGGCAGTTTTTGTTTACAATGCTCTTTTAAGTGTATAGAAACCAGAATAATCTTCAGTAAAATATAACCACAGTGTGACACCTGCCAGACAAGCAGCAGTGAGGCTAGTGAGATTCATCTATAAGTACAAGACAGAAATAGGGCATGGCTACACTTACAGTTCTGCAGCGCTGGTAGTTACAGCTGTGTTCGTACAGCTGTGTAGGGCCAGCACTGCAGTGTGGCCACACTGACAGCTACCAGCGCTGCAGTGTGGCCACATTTGCAGCACTTGCAGCACTGTTGGGAGTGGTGCATTGTGGGCAGCTATCCCAGCATTCAAGTGGCTGCAACGTGCTTTTCAAAAGAGGGTGGTGGGGTGGAGTGTGACAGGGAGCGTGGGGGAGACAGAGAGAGTGGATTTTTGGAGCTGACACTGTTCTCAGCTCCCTGCCTTGCAAGTTCTAAGGACTGGAAGATACACAGTGCCTACCTTCAATCATTTTTAAAGTTTTGACCTTTCCCCCACCTGTCTCTTATTCACTAAATGCTAATTAAGCACTCCTAAATAGCCGTCAGACCACATAAACAGTTGCTCAACATTACCACTCCCCCCTCTCTCCTCAAGCAAACAGCTTTGAACATTCCAAAGCAATTCTCCTGCCTTCGCTGGCTCGCTCGCTGGAGCAAAGAGCAGCTGTGTTTGTTTTTTAGCAAGTAGCTACGGGGAGATCGGAGTTCAGCCATTCTTCTGGTTTGTTGTGGACAGGAATTCTGGGATACCTCCTTATACCCCGGAGGCCAATAAAAGCGCTGGTGGTGTCCACACTTGCTGACCAGCGCTGCATCACCAGCGCTGGAATCGCTACACCCGAGGCAGACCAGGTGTACAGCCAGCGCTGCAACCAGGGAGTTGCAGCGCTGGCTGTGGTTTGCAAGTACGGCCACATCCTGAGTTGCAGCGCTATAACCCCCTCACCAGCGCTGCAACTCTCCAGTGTAGCCAAGCCCATAGTCACCAAGAATTTAGCGTCACCTTACAAGACCTCAAGAAATAGTTTTCTGGATAAGAATTTTACTAGTGCAGTCTCAGAGGTGCTGTCTGGAATGCTAATGCAGGGAGTCCCGTCAACATACTTTACACTTCTCGTTCCGGTGGAGTACCGGAGTCGATGGAAAGTGATCTCCGGTCGATTTAGCGGGTCTTCACTAGACCCACTAAATCGAACCCCTCCCTCCCTGGGTCGATCAGTCACTGCAGCATCAATCCATGGTAAGTGTAGACATACCCTGAGAGTCAGGCAGTGGAGGGTCAGTAAATGGAATTCTACTGTACGTGTACACCAGCCCTTCTTACAGTTATCCCCCTTCCCCAAAGAAACAAGCTAGTTAATATGTAAAAATATTAATTGTTAATTTGAAATTACAGATCTTTAGGAAGTTTAGGTCCACGTTTTCAAAAAAGACTGTTTTAGGTGTCTTAAATGTTGGTTGCCCAATTTGACAAACTTCAACAGGCTTTGATTTTCAGAAAGTGTTTGTTTGAATCCTGAACCTCTGAAAATCAGGCCCTATTGAGTGCCCAGAATATCTAGTCACTTCGGGAAATCTAGGCCATGGTAATTTCTACTTTAATATATTATCACTTGTTTTAAAGTTTGTAATAGCCTCTGATGGATTATAGTCGTTCTGTGAAGAGCATCATTGAGCAAACAATTTATAGCAATAGATTCATTTTAGTTTTTCTTATTAATGTTACTTGTTAATGTATTACTTGTCAAAATGGTTAATCCAGTTTTTATTGTGCTAAACTGCATAGATTGTTTACACATATGTGCTAACTTCGAGAATATCACTTCTGAAAATAATTTGAGTCAGATTCTGAAATCTGTATCCTAAAAATACATTTAGAAAAAGTAATGTTGTCCGATGAACAATTTTATTTTTATTCATTTACATAGTTTTAACAAGGCCACAAACAGGTGACTGTTTCTGGGTGGTTTTTTGTCCACAATCCTTAATAATTATAGCATGTTTTCTGATTTCAGATGCAAAGGTAGTGCAGTATTATTTTAATTTGGGATTGCAGGTAAGTGCTTGTCAGATGTGGTATGGTAAACCGTTTGTACGATATCACCTATCTTGACAGATGCATTGATGTGCCCGAATAGGGCTTTTAAGTGTTCTGAATATGCTTCCTGTGCACTTGGCTATTAGTACATGCATGTGTGTGTGGAGGAGACTAAGCGTACAGTGCAGGAAGTTTGAGTTGTAAATTGTGAAACTCATAAAGAGCGTTTACATGTAGTGAGTTGCATTTCGGTGGCTTGAGGAGCGTGGGTGGGTAAAGCATTGTTCTTCCCATTTATATGGAAAGGGTGGGTGAAACAGAGAGAAGTTTAAGGTTTAGAGCATGGTCAAGTGCCTGTTGAAATCAGTGGGAAAATTCTCGTGGGCCCCATGTGTCTTGCCCAAGGCAATTGAGCAAGTCAGCAGGAACAGAAACCAGGCGCCTTATTTTGATCTCGACTACAATTAAGTCCATAGTAACTCCTAACTCCCAGCTGATGCTCAAATGGCCATGTGATCTAGTTGACTTTAGCATTATTAATAATCCAGGGTTGAAGCTAGAGCATTATTCTCCAGGTATGGGGCCCCAGTGCTCAGGGTTCCTACTGACTCTATGCCCTTACCACCCACCCTATGGTGGTAGAGGGTTCTTGGCCCCTGTCGGGATAAGAATCTTGCAGAATGCAATAAGACATTCTACAGTATAGAAATTACTAATAAATAGAGGCTAAATTACTGGCAATACCTTCTCTATATTTATTAGTATGTGGCACACCAAAAAAGATGGTATGAGATTGTAGTGCTCAGCAGGCGGTAACGCCAGTACTACAATTGCATCTGCCCTCTGATTCTGATGGACTAGATGATGCTGATATGCTGTGGACTAAGACCCATGCCAGCCTCTCCTGCAATAGAAAATCCTCAAATGCCTTCTTTTCCTATATGTGTGGGGGGGAACATTTTTAATTCTTCGGGAGGGTATAATACAGTTGAGAAAAGTGCTTGGGCAGAAGCGTTTTGGTGACTTTCTGGCAGTCTGCAAGATGTAATGTGTACAACATTGTTAACCATTTTCTGGAAATGTTCATGGCTAAGTGCTACGGAGGTGTGGGGAGGGAAGTACACACATACAAACTCTAAAACATCTCTCCTTACTTTGAATTTCCTAAGTATTACCATCAGAGCTATTGGCGTTCCATGGAGTACAGGCAACAGGCACCGGTGCCACCACCTGCAGAAGCTTACTCAGCATACCCCAAGCCTGCCCCCATGGTGGAGCAGTCAGTACCTTGGCTGTACACTGACGTTGGGAGGAATAAGGTCCAGCAAGTTCCCCCAGAAACAGCAAATGGTTAGTATTTTCAGCTGACCATTTGTGTATGCGAGTGTGAGCCGTTAAGTAGAAATGGGCTTCCTATTGTTGATTTACCAATTGTCACAGCAGAGTTGATTGATGTGGTCCTTTTTCCTTGCTTTGTCAACTGAAATTGCAGACCAATGTGACTAACTGTTGTAGCTCACTGGAGTAGTGTAATGGGCCTCTTTACATTTCCCATTAGAAGAGACAAATGATTAATTGCATATAATGGCCTCTGGAATTGGTGAAAACACGTGTGTGTGGGGGGTGTTAAAATTGAGTTCTAATGTAAAATGAGGATAACGTATGGTCTGTATAGGTGTGTGACAGGAGATAGTGTCTTCTATCATTTTTTAAATTATTGTTCATTACCTACAGCCGGGATAGATGCTGGCAAAAAATCAGAATTGACTGTGTGAGCCCTGCTCCTTTATAGGTTATTTTAGGGTTGGGTGTCTGCTATTTTTGATATATTACTTAAGTTTATGATTTAGAATTGCTGATATTCAGGGCTAGGTAACCCAGCAAGAAACAAAAAATATATTTTTGGCTTGACCTTGGTAGACCGTAGATGCTTTTCTAGACGGACCTTCTTTTTCCAAAGCTGGGTGGGATGCTGAGTGTTTAAAATTGTGTGGGCCTCGTGATGACATTTTTTCTTTTCTGACCCACATACAGCAAATCACAGTGATGTTTTTATTTTAAAAAAATCCTACATTTTGAGTACTAGTAGCCGTTCCCTTAAGTTTTTTTAAAAGCGGAAGACTGGAGCCATGGTTATTGGTCTCTATTCGATGTCTTGGCTGTCTAGACAGCCATTATTGCTGGCTCTCTTCCACTGTGCATAAAGTTACAGCAACAGTTAGCTCAACCCAACAGTTTTGTAAAAGGCATATAGTTAAGGGTGGGGGGGAGGGGCAGTGCTAAATGAGTAGAAGATGTCAAAGTTTGATGTCTGGCCTCATTAAAAAGTCTCTGATATTGGGCTAATGGAGTAGACATGGTAGGAACTGGCATATCTTTGTCACAAGCATTAATTGATCAATGACAATTTCACAGGCTTGCAGTTCTGCTGCAATTATAACCTATTCTATTAAGTTTCTTTACCCCATATCCATCGCCATATTATCAAGTCAGAGGTTACAAAGAGAGGTGTTCTTTTGCTTTGTTTTTTAAATCCCCTACTGTCCTGCAGCTCCCCAGACAAGTTCAAAATGGGATCTGCCCTTCCTCTGAGCCTCAACAAAAAGAAATACAATCAATAGGCAATGAATACTTAACCAGACCTGGAATACCTCTGTGAGTGAGCAGGTTCCCTTCCAGACTTACTCAAGAGCTGAGATGGTCTTCTTGTCAGTGTACACCTCAGAAGGGCATAAATTATTATTTATCTAGATATATTCTGCGTTGTCAGTGTCATACTATTGTTTCAATTGTAATGAAAATGAAGGACTGCATAAAAATGGCCAGAATGTTAAAATATGTCACCTGTGTGTTTTTCAGTTACTTTCCAAAATGTAGAGCCTCCACCTCAATCCCACGGAACAGTATGTTATCCAGTAGCGACAGATCCCTATGGCCAGCCACCTCCACCTGGGTTTGACTATCGCGTCTCTTTAGTACCTCCTTATCATTATGTTAGCACTTGGCATCCTGCAAATCCCTCCTATGGTAATCCTTCACAGTTCCATAATACTGTAAGTCCTAGACAGATGCATCCAGTCAGCTACGTTACTTCACCGAGTCCTGTATCCTATTATGGACCTCCAAGTATGTAAGGCAAAGTGACGTCAACTGCACTAAAGTTTTCTTGTTTTCTCTGTTAATGGATGTTGTAGTGGCTGCTAAGCTGTTTTGTGTGTTTCATTTACATATTTCTCTTTTGTTTTATATTAATGGTAAAACTCTGTTTAAAACTTGAGTATTGTTTTAGTAGAGTATATTGGAAAGTAAAACTATTGTACAGCAAAGAACATGAAGCTTATGTTCAACTGTCCATAATCTATAACAATGCAATTTCTTTCATGCTGGTATATATACACTATCACTTACCTTCATCAATAAGTGCAATGTATGGAGGAGTTAGTCTTGCACAAGAGAACGATGCATCTTACATATTATACCAGTTTGCTTGTAATGGTAACCTGCTTCATCACTTAAGCAGGAGAAAGGTTGGGTTCTAGTCCATTTGAGGAAAGTAATTTCTGTTGAAATAGGCCACTTTTCTCAGTCCTGAATAAAACATATCAGCCAGACGTGTTCTCTAATGGTAACTACTTCTTTGTAATAGTTGCTCTTTCTCTGTTTAATTTTGTTCAGTATGGTCTTGAAGAGTTAGATGGTGGGACAGTGCTAAGTGTTGGCCTGTTCTGCTGTATACGATTGTATTCGTGAGAGAGTCTTGGTTCATGGAAGTTACCCGGTAGTAGTTGTGTTTGACTTGTAGTAAATAAACAAAAACGCATCTAATCTATGGAAATGAGTCTTCGTTTTTGATCAAAACCCCTCCTTAATGTCCTTGCAAAGTAGATTATGAGACTTGTGTTAAGAAATCCACATAGGTTTTTTTATGGGACATAGGAGACAGTTGGGCTGAACATATTCCCCCAAATCCCTGCTTTGAGTCAGTAGTGAAATGAGGATAACATCAAACAGAAACTTGTTTTACTGCCAAAAAGCCAGTGCAGTGCAACCCTACTTCTGTTGCTTTTCAGATCATAGTCCAGTGAGGTGTTGCTGCACAAACTATACTTTTCCTTGTCATATTCATTGAAGACTGTTGTTTGCGTGTGACACAGGTGCTCTCTCTTACACTTAGGTCCCTGTGCTGGGGGGTTGCAGAAAGGCTTAATGTGGGCTTGAGAGACCAGTTAACCCACCTGGTTGAACCTGGAAGGTAAGCAAGGCCTAATGAGAAATGAAGCCCAGTTGGGAAGGAGCTGGGGAGTGCTATAAAGAGAGGCAGCCTGAAGCAGAAAGAGGTTGCAGGGAGAAAGGGAAGAACTCTGCAGTCTCTCTTGGTAATGAGAAGGGAAAGACCGGCAGGAATAAGAAAGCTCCTGCAGGGTAAGGCAGAAGACCGGGGTTTGCTACGTGACAGAGACAGGTTGGAGTGAGCTCCTGTAGATGATCCTGACACAAGGACAGGAACTGGACCTCTGGGGAGAAACCCTGGGTGATGCTGCTCATTAGAAAGAGCCCAGAAAGGGGTAGCAGAAAAGGTTGAGGGAAGGCTATAGTAGGTAGTAGTCCGGGGAGGCAGTGGCAAGGTGTCTGACTGACCGTACCTTGGAAGCCAGTGCAATGTGAGGACTTTTGTTCCTCCACTAGCCCTTTGGAAGATGGTGTTGCGCTCCCTGATTAAAAGGGATACGGGCAACTTAAATGTCTACAAGAAGGGTGTAAGCATCATGAGGTGAAGAGTTGGGGTCAAGGATCAGATGTAATGACATTCTGTCCATGCAGGAGAGGTGGGAAAAAATGTGACCTGGTGAGAGAGCCAAGTAGTGAGAAGAGGCAGGCCACCAAGGGATCCTGAGCAACTGTTGGGGGGGGCCGAGCGGGGGAGCAGCTAGAGAGGAGTCCATTCTTTTACTGCCCCAAATGTGTGTCATTAGGAAGGTGACTTTTCATAATTGTGTTGGGGTTTGGATTTGACATGGCCTTGATGTTATGAGGTATGTATTGTTTCCATAAAGGCAAAAAAAATACAGGTTGTTTTAATTAATTAAATTTCTCCTTTTTAATTAAGTTCATTTTTAACCTTATTTACACTGTTCCATGCTTGGTTGGTGCCACCAATTTTGAAATAATTTTATACCTTCTCTGTTGGTCCATTTTTCTAAAGCTTTGAGCGTGCATTGGTTATTGATGGGCTGACGCAGCCCGACATCACAACTGCAATGACTACTACATAGGGTCTGTCCCCTTGGGAGAATTGTCATGAAGGTGCCCTGTGTAAAATTCTCTGAAAAATGGTTTCCTCTTCACCATCTTCAGGGAAATGTGCTTTCCACCATTAGGATTTTTTTAAATACCTTAATTTCTTTTGCTCTGAATTTAACTGCTGCTAATTGAAGGTTAGTAATTGCTGAAAGTAGACTTCCCACCAATAGGACATGCTATGCTACCGATCCCTATTTGGACAAAGGAGCTTAACTTCTTTTTTTTAATTGGGTGAATTTTTGCAATGTTATCCTTCTTCCCCTCTTTCCCCCCACCACCTCAGTGCCATATAGTACAAAGAATGGAAAGTGCACTTTGTAAAGTTTGTCAAATTCTATAAGGATAGGCATGGTGTAAGCGGGTATTAGAGAACATGCCCTAGGATTAATTCAGTATGTACAAACAAAGTTCAGAGTTGCTTACAGTTAAACTAGATACATTTTGATTCTCCAGAATTATTTCAAAACTTCTAGGTTCTTTGGTGGGTAGAAGGTTCTAACTAAGCTTTACCAGTTTATAATGGTCAAGACTTGATTTTGAGGTTTTTAAAGCTGAGATTTTAAAATAATGGGGCAGTGGTTGTCTTTAAATCCCCTACTCGGATTAGAAAAGCTTAACTTTAAATTCTAAACCACAGAAGTGAGTTAATTTTTTTTTAATTTATATCTATTTTGTTGATTTATGGAAAACTCTTGAAGAATATAATTACTCAGACTCCTAGCAGGATAAGCTAGTACATCACTTCAGTACCTCTGCAACATCTTGCTTAAATTATAGGATTATTCTGCTTGAAAAAGGAAGATTAATGTTGTGGCACCTTTTATGGCTCTTTTAATGAAGATGAGTAGAAATTTAGATTTTATCAATTCTAGCTCTAAAGAGAGTTGCTACTGTTAGTTCCTTCTCTGTTCAACTTGTCCAGTCTTTGGACTGACGCTGTGGAAGTAGCTGCTTTGGTGCAAGAAATCATGTTAATATTTAGATCTCAAATCTTTAGTAGCTCAGAACAGTAAGATGGCATCGCAAAAAGGCATAGCTGTGGTTTGCCAGCTCATAATCATTTTGGGTGTCCAAGTCCCCTACCAGCTTTGAAAATCAACAGTTCAATCTTACTACTTGAAACTTAGACACCCCAACTTGAAGTCTAGTCACTGTCTTTTAATACATAATTTTGTGTATATGTTCCTGGTTCTTCTTCAAGTGATTGCTCAGGTGTATTCCTCAATAGGTGTGCATGTTCGCCACGTGCACCGGTGCCGGAAGTTTTTCCCCTAGCAGTACCCGTAAGGGAGCAACCCCTGGAGTGGCGCCCCCATGGTGCGGTATAAGGGGAGCTGCAAGCTCCCCCCACCCTCAGTTCCTTCTTGCAGCCGGTGAAGGTGCTTTGGAACTGCCCTACACCTGCTTTGCTGTAGCTCGTCCCCAGAACTGCTTGTTCGTTCAGTGTATGTACCTGTAGTTAGTTAGTTAGTTTAGTTTAGCTAGCGCACCCAGGCTGGGGCATGCCCTGTGCCCTGGATTTCAAGTCATGTGACACTTGTAGGCGATCTGTGCTGCTGAGTGATCCGCACACGGACTGTCTGCACTGTTTGGAGGAAAGCCATCTCAGCGATCGCTGCAAGATTTGCAAGGCGTTTAAGCCTTGGACCAAGAGAGAGGGACATTAGGCTCCGGGCTATCCTGATGGAGTCGATGCTGACCCTGGCTCCAGTGCGCTGCTCTGAGTCACCGCCGGGCACCGCGATGTCGGTGCGTGGTGACCCTTCGGCACCATTGACTAGTTGGCACTGCTCCCCGTCCACGGGGCACGCCAATAAGGCTTGCAAGAGGTCACCTTCACCCCGGTACCGGATTAAACGTGGGACAGAGGCTAGTCCTCGGGCAGTCCTTGGGCAGTCCTCGATCCTCTAGGCCTCCGACTCAAGTCGAGCAGAGTAGCCCAGCCCATTCGGAGCAGGCCTCCCCAGATGTCCTCCATGCCGGAGGCCCCGCAGGCAGCCCAGGATGTTATGTCCATGCTGGTACCAGGAGCACTGCTGATGTTGGCCCTGTGCTCTAGAAGCAAGTCACTGCTGGGATCTCCACAGTTGCTCCCAGCTCGGTACCAGACTCGGTCGAGGGAATGTTCCCTACACTGTTCGCCCCCCAGTGACCGTTCAGGGCAAAGTCCTCGTGAATTGCCCTCAACGCCTACCAGGCTGTCTGGTTGGGTTCCGTCTGACCGAGACTCTGGGCACCGCTCTGCCTTGAGGAGCGAACACCATCATGACCAAGGCACACGTCACTAAAGGTCCTCATCTCAGAGGGGTTATCGCAGCCAGTCATGGCACGGATGTCAATGTCATTCCCGTTCGGTGTTCTGCTCCAGGACCCTGCCATGGCACCACCTCCGCAGGCCTGGGCTTCGATCACCAGCGTCTTGCCGTCGCGGGCCCACCTGCTAGATCCAATCATGGAGCACCTGTTAGACAGTACCAGTCCTCCACGTCAGGATTGCGGTCCCGTGGTCAGCATCGCTCCTGGCGCTGCCACTCCTCCCAGTCCGGGGACAGCAGCAGGTCGTATGTCAGCCCAGCCTCCCTTTGTAGTCGTCCATCAATAGGTTGGGCCAGTGGGACCAGGCCCCATGGCCAGCCCAATGGTACCAGTGGGCACTGTGTCCCCCAAGATAGCCCCTGGTGGGGCCTTGTTTGGTGGCTAGAGCCTCAGAAGGACCATTGACCTCCTTCTCCAGACCTCAGAGGAAGGAGTTGGTGGGATGTACATCCTCAGCACTGTGCCCGGAGACCGACCACATGGTGGACCCTCCAGTGCCGGTGGACACACAGAGTACCATGCTGGCCTCCTCACCCTCCCTGGATGAGGCAATTACGGTTCTGCCTCCCTCCCCACAGGAGGACTTTAGGGCCCACCAAGAACTCTTAAAAAGGGTGGCATCAAGCCTCCACCTCCAAGCAGAGGAGATGGAGGAGCCCTCGGACTCACTGTTTAATGTTCTGTCCTCCTTGGCACCGAGCAGGGTGGCCTTGCCTCTCCACGAAGGGGGTGGCAAAAATTTCAAATGCCCTGTGGCAAACACTGGCCTCACTGGCACCCATCTCTAAGAGAGTGGAATGCAAGTATTTTGTACCTGCCAAGGGACATGGATACTTATACACCCACCCTGCTCCTAACTCCCTGGTGGTCGAGTCGTTCAACCACAGGGAGCGTCAGCGTCAGCCAGTCCCTACCCCCAAAAATAAAGATTCATGGAGGCTGGACTCTTTTGGAAAAAAAAATGTATTTGCCCTCGAGCTTCCAGGTACGGGTGTCTCTCCTGGGCTGGTATGAATTCTATCTGTTGGGTTCCCTGCCCAAGTTCGAGGACTCCCTCCAGGAGTGCGACAGGAAGGAGTTCAAAGTGCTGGTGGAAGAGGGTACAGCAGCTGCCAGGGCAACCCTGCAGGCAGTTTTGGATACAGTGTCCAGCGAGGTGCAGGCTGCCATGCAGGATCTCCCATTTGACGGCAAAGCTCTGTTTGCGGAACAAACAGACACAGAGCTACATGGTCTGAAAGACTCCCGCACGACTCTCCAGACTCTGGGTCTCTATGTTCCGGCTTCGGCTAAACCTAAGAAGTTCAAGCCGCAGCAAACTCCCGCTCAGGCCACCCACTCAAAATACAAAACCGCTTATAAGAAGTTGCGGGACTATAAGAGGTGCCCATAGAGGCAGTCTCGGCCTGCCCCCCAGCCTGGGTCCTCCAAGGGCAAGCAGGCGGGGAAAAGGCGGTTTTGATGGGACTCCTGGGGGCGCCCCGCCAGTTCTCATCAGGGATCCACCGTCAATAAAGCTTCCCTTCTCCAATCAGTTTTGTGCTTTCCTCCCGGAATGGTCACGTCTGACCTCAGACCGATGGGTCCTTAACACCATCTCCCGGGGCTACACCCTCCAGTTTACTTCCTCCCCGCCCAACCGCCCCCATCCTGCCTGGGGGACCCCTTGCACAAGGCTCTGTTTGAGGAGGAGATGGGGCAGCTCCTGGGCCTAGGAGCGGTGGAAGCGGTACCGGGGCAGTTCAAAGGCAAGGGGTACTACTCCCACTATTTCCTTATCCCGAAGGCCAAAGTGTGGCTCAGGCCCATCTTGAACCTGCAAGGCCGTGAACCAATACATGGTGAAGCTCAACTTCCGCATGGACTTACTGGCCTCCATCATCCCTTTCCTGGATCCCAGGGACTAGTACGCTGCCCTTGATCTGCAGGACGTGAACTTCCACATCCATATATTCGAGGGACACAGACGCTTTCTCCGTTTCACAGTTGGACAAGAGCACTACCAATTTACAGTCCTCCCCTTTTCCTGCCCACTGCCCCCAGGGTATTTACAAAGTGTATATTGGTGGTGGCGGCCTACCTCAGGTGCCAGGGGTTCCAGATCTTCCCCTATCTGGACAACTGGTTGGTCAAGGGCAGCTCCTGGTCGCAGGTGTGGTTCACGTGGTGCTTCTTCTGTCCACATGCACCATTTTGGGCCTGTTGGTAAACAACACCAAGTCCATGTTGGTCCCAGTTCAATGCACAGAGTTTATTGGGGTGCTCCTGGATGCCTTCCTCCTGTCCTGGTCAGGCCAATTTCTCTATGCCTTTCCCCAATTCCCACTGATTGGCAAGGTCATGGAAAAAATAAAGACGGACAAGGTCTAGGTCCTTCTGATTGCCCCAGCATGGCCCAGGCAGCATTGGTATGACCCTCACAGGCCTGGCGGTTGCCCCGCTGTGACCGTTGCAGTTCCTCCTGGGCCTGCTCTCCCTGGACCAGGGTCGGCTCCTCCACTCCAACCTAGCGGCACTCCACCTCACGGCGTGGCTGCTGAATGATTAGGTAGGGAGGAAAGGACGTCCTCAGAAGGGGTTCAGCGCATCCTCCTAGAAAGCAAGCGGCCCTCCACACGCTGAGCCTACTTTGCAAAGTGGTCTCGATTTTCCAGATGGGCAGATGAGTAGGGCGTTTTCCCAGTGACCGCACCCATCCAATTTACTCTGGACTATCTCCTCCACCTTAGATCTCAGGGCCTGGTGCCCTCATCAGTCAAGGTGCACCTGGCGGCCATATCGGCCTGCCTCCCACTGGTGCAGGGCCACGCGGTATTCTCCCATGCTATGACTGGCCGATTCTTTAGGGGGTTGGATCATCTCTTCTGATATGTTGGGCCCCCTGTCGCACAGTGGGACCTAAACCTGGTGTTGGCCCATCACACAGGGCCCTGTTTTGAGCTGCTAGCCATGTGCTTCTGGTCACACCTCTCGTGGAAGGTGGCCTTCCTGGTTGCGATCACATCGGCTAGGCGGGTCTCGGAACTCAGGGCCCTGACCTCCAAGCCCCCGTACACAGTTTTCATAAGGATAAGGTTCAGCTCCGCCCACACCCTTCATTCCTCCCAGAGGTGGTCTCTGCCTATCACATGGGTCAGGACATTTTTCAGCCGGTCCTCTGCCTCAAGCCCCATGCGTCCATTGAGGAGCACTGCCTCCACACACTGGATGTGAGACTGTCTCTGGCCTTTTACCTGGAGCGGACTAAGCCATTCAGAAAGTTCTCGCAACTGTTCATCCGGCCAAGGGCATGAAAGGTCGGCTGATCTCCACTCAGCGGTTCTCCAACTGGATCACCTCGTGCATTGGTACCTGTTATGATCTGGCGGGAATCCCTCCGTCAGCAATTGTGAGGGCACACTCGACTCGGGCGCAGGCCTCCTCGGCTGCCTTTTTGGCCCATGTCCCCATTCAGGACATTTGTGGGCCGCCACGTGGTCTTCAGTTCACCTTGCACTATGCAATTGTCTCCCAGACCAGGGATGACGTTGGGTTCGGCAGAGCTGTGCTCCATCCCGAGAACTTGTGAACTCGTACCCACCTCCAATGGCTATAGTTCGGAATCACGTGCTTGGAATACACATGAGCAAGCACTGGAAGAAGAAAAGACAGTTCCCTGTTCCGTAACTGGTGTTCTTCGAGATGTGTTGCTCAAGTGTATTCCACATCTCGTCCTCCTTCCCTTCTGTCGGAGTTGTCTGGCAAGAAGGAACTGAGGGAGGGGGTAGTGCGCAGTTCCCCTTATACCATGCCATGGAGGCGCCACTCCAGGGGTCGCTGGGGTGCTCCACCCCTCCACCCCCCCCGCTGCACACACACAGGTACAGCTAAGGGAAAAAATTCCGGCACCGGTGCACGTGGTGAGCATGCACACCTACTGTGGAATACACCTGAGCAACACATCTTGAAGAATGCCAGTTACGGAACAGGGAACTGTCTTTTACGAAACACTTGCTGGAAGCTTGTAGCTTTTGACATGTAGATTTTCCATTTTCGTCTGCCTACTTGCTTGTTTCAAAGAGCACATTGCAATATTCAAAAAGGCGCAAGTATTCTCTCTCTTCCCCTACCCTCCCCCCATAGGAAAGGAGAGGGGAAAGAGGTTACCTCTACACAAACCACTCCTCCTTGGAACAGGTTTTCTTAGTTCTTTAATCTTTTGAGTCATGTGACTGATGTGCTCTTTTGAGCGCATTTTTAACCTGCCTGATCTTTATAACACATTCCAATGTTTGTATCATGGAGACATCAAATGTTTTTCTATGTCGGACAGCAACTGAGTCCATCACGGACACCTTCTATTGCAGCCGAAGACTGAATGGGACTCCTTGGAGGTGCTCAACTCTTCCTCCTAATGGTCATTGTTGAGCAGAATATGGAACTCCTTTACTTTGCCTTGTATCATGATACCCACCACTACCACCCCTTGTACTGTCAATGAGGACTGAACCTGACACATTCAGCCCCAAAAGCATAAGCCTTTTTCACTTTAGCTAAAGCAGTAACTGTTACATAGTTGTGGCAATAAGCCACTGTTCTCTCTGTAGAGCAGTGCGTAGAAGGGGACATGAAACATCCAGCATGTTCTACTTGGAAATATGTACAGCCTACCACCTATGTAATTGGCATATATAGTGATCGGAGGGAGGGGGGAGGTTCCTTGAATGTGTAGTCCAAGTTTGGGCATGAAAATAACTTGGCTTTTAACTCTTCCACAGGGTCACACAGCACCTTCACACTTGGCTTGTCCAGTCATAGGCTGGTAGAGCTCCAGGGGTTGGGTTTTTTTGCCTTAGTAGTAGTTAGTAACCTTATTGATAGGGCACTTAGGTTGAGCTCCAAACAAAACCCATATTGCAAGGTATTGACCGTTTGGGGGGATCACAGGCTCTGAAGTGTAAAGGGACTAACAACGAAATACCAGAGGTACTGAAACCCTTATTTTACTTTTGTTTGCTACGGCTGCTTAATTATTTCAGAAATCCCACCTCTTTTGTTTAAATTGCACTTTTAGAAAATACTGTTTAGCTTAGGGGACACCTTAATCTACATTAGTACCACCAGATGCCTCCCTTACAGCTGCTCCTGATCTCTACCATTATTGTCTTCCTCATACTCGTAGCCTGTGGTAAAGTAGCTGTCATAACCTACTCCCAGATTTGGACCTTACCGTCCAAAATATGGGTGTTAGCATGAAAATCTCCAAGCTTAGTTACCAGCTTGGACCTGGTAAAGCTGCCACCACCCAAAAAATTAGAGTGTTTTGGGGCACTCTGGTCCCCCCAAAAACCTTCCCTGGGGACCCCAAGACCCAAATTCCTTGAGTCTCACAACAAAGGGGAATAAACCATTTCCCTTCCCCCCTCCAGGTGTTCCCTCCCTGGGTTCCTGGAGAGATACACAGAAGCAAGCTCCGTGAATCTAAACAGAGGGACTCCACCCTCTCCTATTTCCAGTCCTGGAAACACAAGCACTTCCCTCTTCACCCAGAGGGTATGCAAAGTCAGGCTAGTAAATCTAACACACACAGATTTCCCCCTGACTTCTTCCTCCCACCAATTCCCTGGTGAGCACAGACTCAATTCCCTGGAGTTCCCCACTAAAGAAAAACTCCAACAGGTCTTAAAAAGAAAGCTTTATGTAAAAAGAAAAAAAATACATAAAAATGGTCTCTCTGTATTAAGGTGACAAATACAGGGTCAATTGCTTAAAAGAAATATGAATAAACAGCCTTATTCAAAAAGAATACAATTCAAAGCACTCCAGCAACTACACACATGTAAATACAAAAAATACATATAAATCTCTATCTGATCTTTTGTACTTACAACTGGGAAACAGAAGATTAGAAAGGCAGGAAACAGAGATCTTCTCATAGCCAAGAGAGAGATAGGCAGAAGACCAAGAACAATGGACTCACACACAAACTTCCCTCCACCCAGATTTGAAAAAAGTCTTGTTTCCTGATTGGTCCTCTGGTCAGGTGTTTCAGATTACTTCTTTTCAGGTGATGGGGGGAGGTGGGGTTGGAGAGATGTCAGGGGGTGAAGCTGGGACTCAGGGAGGGAATGGAGCAAGCTGCAGGGAGAAAGTGTAAAGGGGGGATGTCACAGGGGCGGGAGCTGGGGAGGAGGGGAGACAGCTGCGGGGAGGGATTGGGGAGACCTTAGGGAGAGCTGCTCAAGAGGCAGTAGGCATGGGGGGTAGGCACGGGCGAGAGCTCATACAGGGGTTGGGGTGTCAGGCCATCTCGGTTCTCCTTGTGAATGCCACCAGGCTGCAGGGAACCCCATGGCTGGCAGAGCCCCCTGCCTCCGAGCCTGGATTCCCAGCATGTAGCCAGCAGGGTGGGATGTGATTGCCTCAGGGGCATTTACCCCACTCCCAGCCCCTGCTGGTGGGGAGTGGGAGGGTCTTGGGGCTCTGCAGCAGAGAGCCCATTGGGGGAGGTTCCCCCAAGGAAGGCTGGAAATCGGGGTCCCCCTCAGCAGAATAAAGTCCTCAGGAAGGATCGAGTGAGTCTGGTGCGAGGGGTTAATTTGTTAGCATGGCCCCCTACACAACCACTGCCACTGGCTCAGCAGTCCCCAGGCCTCCAGGGCACAACGTGGTTCTAAGGGAGGTGGAGAGCGGGGTAAAGGGAGGCACCCCCTAGACAAGCTGGGGGTCTGGGAGGTGGGTGACAGCAGGAGCACCTGGCCCTCAAGGCTGAGACTTGCCAACTCATCACAGCAGTGGCTGTGCACAGTGCCACCAGCTTCTGTGTGTCTGCACCCCCCCGCTGCATCCTGGGGGGGGGGTTGGTGACTGCAGCCCCCACCCTCGCACTCAAATGCTGTGGGGGAGGTTTTTTCTTGCTCTCCGATTGGTCAGGGCTCTGTCTCCTCTTCCTATTGGCTGTGTCGGGAGGGGCGGAGCTTCTGAGGGGGCGTCACGTGGCCCCGAGCCGACAGCGCGGCGGCATTTGAGCTGTACCTGGCGCAGCCTGGAGCACGAGCGGGTAAAGGTGGTGGGGGGGCCCCAAGCTCCCCAAATCTCCCCAGGCTCCCTCCCCCAATACCTCTCACCCTCCGTGCCCCCTCCCCAAAATCCTCCTGCCCCTTCTTCCACTGCCCCCAAACACCCCCCAGCTCCCCCAAATACCTCAGCCCCCCCTCTTCTATCCCCTGCCCCCAAATACAGGATTTTGTACTTAAAAAAACAAGCAAACAAACAAAGAAAAGTCCAGGCATTCAGAGTACAAAGTCAAGGAAGATCACCACCAATTAATTTTTAAAATGGACTCTGTAGCCTTGCCTATATTTTTCACAGAAGAAAAGCAGGACATAATTTCACTGAATTGAGTCCTTGCAGACTGAATTGCATTTGCCCTTCTACATTTGAATACCTCTTCACACTGCGTATTTAAACCACCCTCGTGTCCTTAGGAATACAATCCTGTCCTGATATTCCTATCACCTCCAGAGAAAGGGAAGAGCCTAGAAGATGTAAAAGGAAACTTAGTTTGATAGCAGCCTGTCTGGCAAGAACTCACTTATCAATAGACACAGCTGGAGAACCCTTATGTCTGTATAGACGTAGTTGTGAAATCCTCACTTCTGTCTTGTTTTGTATGTTTATTTGCATGGTCTCTGTCTGGTTCTGTAATTGTTTCTGTCTACTGTATAATGAATTTTGTTGGGTGTAAACCATTTAAGGTGGTGGGGTATAATTGGTTAAATAACCATGTTACAATATGTTTTGATTGGTTAGTTAAATTTCAGTAAAATGATTGGTTAAGGAATAGTTAAGCAAAACTCAGGTTTTGCTATATAATCTGAAGTCAATCAGGAAGTGGGGGGGAAATGGGAACAGAGACTGTGGATGGGGGAATTGGGATCATGTTTTGCTAAAGAGGGAATGGGAACAGGGACAGGGACACAGGCAAGGCTCTGTGGTGTCAGAGCTAGGAAGGGGAACACTAAGGAAGGAAACTGGAATTGTGCTTGCTGGAAGTTCACCCCAATAAACATTGAATTGTTTGCACCTTTGGACTTTGGGTATTGTTGCTCTCTGTTCATGTGAGAAGGACCAGGGAAGTAGGAGGGTGAAGGAATAAGCCCCCTAACATCTTGGTGCTGTGACTCGGATGCATCGCATCGGATAGGTGAGTGGCAGCCTGTACGTCCCCCTCCCCAACAGTCCACTCAGCTGCTTGGAGGGGGTATAGCGAACTCTCGTGATGGTAATTGTGGGTTCTGGCAAGCCAGGGTAAAGGATTTTTTGGATAAATGGATAAGGAAGCACCAGGGCCCATACCAGGTGCAGGGGTCAGCCTGAGATGAGATTAAAAAGGAAATGGAGGAAGTGTTAGGGGACCCAGAGGGATGGGGGGGTGGCTGAGGAGCCCACCCTCCTTTGGTATACGGTAGTGGAAGAAGGTCCCTGCCCATGGGGACTGGATGCCTTCCAGGGAAAGGAGGCACTTCAGTCCACTTGTGAGAGGTTTGAAGTAAGGGCAGCATTATGGGAAGCTGCCAGTAATCTTACAAGTTTGGTGCTGTTTCAGCAAGGGCTGCTGAAGTGTTGTAAATGAATTAGGGTGGTTAAAGATAATTTGTCACAACAGGGTTTAGAGTCAGAAGCAAAGTTAACAGACCACCCTTAGAGACAGGAGCTGGGATGTGGTCTTGGGCAAGTGAAGGGAAAAAAAAGAAAAGTTTTCAAGGTGAAAAATGGCAGGGTTTGCAGGAGCAGGTAACAACCCCCACTCTTCTCCCAGAGCCAGGATGAGAACCTGGGGGTGAGGGTTCCCAGCTGTTTCAACCCAGGTAGCCTGCTCATGGTTAAGAGCTAACTATATCCTTTTCTTCCTTTCGTCCTTCTTTCCCTCAGTTTACTTAATTTGCTGCTGGTAGCCTGTACTTTAAACTGGCCTAACAGGCTTAATATGTTTCTTTCCACCTCTTCCCCCTTCTCTCTCCCTGCCTTTCCATGCTTTTGTTTTTCTGAAGTTTTAATGGAGGGTACTTTGGATACTTATGTGAAATGTTTTTGGGTTTTGTTTGTTTTTTGTTTTGTTTGGGACAAAGGATGATGAAGGTCTGCTGTATTCCACTGGAATTTTTGAAGTAAACGATCCATGGGTAACCATGGAGACATATTTTACTGCCTTTTTAAACAGTCTCTGGGTAAAGACAGCACAGGGGGGCTTAGAGGAAAGTAAACATTTGGGAGTTGTGAAAATGATACATGTAACAGTTGTGGTGTTACAAGAAGCAAGTTTTTGGTTTAATAATAAAACCCAGTTATATAAATGTTACTGTATGTGCAACTCTTTGCAGTCACATTGGATGGAAGCTTGGTAATTAAATTATACAGGGGGTCAGGTAAAGTGGCTACTACCACCACTATACTTCTGTCCCCAGAAGCCTTTACAGCTTTTTTGAGGGAAAATGAGCCCTTTCCCCCCAGAAATGGTCTATAGGGGACTGCTGCAGGCAGCAGGTAGAGGATTAATCTGATCAAAATTATTTCACTGTTGGGTAATGTAATCAAAATCACTAAAGGAATGTCAGGGATTTCTATTGGAACTTAACTTTACTGCCCCTCGCTGTCTCTGGTTGTACAAGATGGCAGTGTAATCAGGGTACAGTTGTGTAAAAAGAGTAATCACAGTGCAAGGGATGTTAGACAAAATAGAATTTTGTGTGCGTGCACAGGAAAAGGAAAAGGGGAGCAATGATGCGAACACTGAGTTTTGGGGTGGCTCTGGAGAATCAGACTGTCACTTTGGGGGTGCATGAAAATTCTGGGCATGGGGGAGACAGTCACACCTTGTGTAAAATTAATATGGCTAATATAATGAAGGTTAAACTATTTCCCAGGACATGTGCAGTGTATATTGGACAAGGGGTAAAAGAAATGCAAACAAAACATGGTACTTAATTGAAATCCTGTTAGGGCTCCAAAAGGAGCCACAATAGATTGTGCTTTCTTTTTCAGATCTGTGGCCATGGCTACACTGGAGAGTTGCAGCGCTGGTGATGGGGTTACAGTGCTGCAACTCACTCTGTGTCCACACTTGCAAAGCACAGCCAGCGCTGCAACTCCCTGGCTGCAGCGCTGGCTGTACACTTGGTCTGCTTGGGGTGTAGCGATCAGCGCTGGTGATGCAGCGCTGGTCATCAAGTGTGGACACCAACAGCGCTTTTATTGGCCTCCAGGGTATTAGGAAGTATCCCAGCATACCTTTTCAGCCACTCTGCTCATCATTTCACACTCCACTGCCCTGGGCTCAGGTGACCCGCCCTTTAAATGCCCCGGGAATTTTAAAAATCCCCTTCTTGTTTACTCAGCCAGGTGTGGAGTGCAATCAATCAATCAATCAGTGACCATGCCTCCACACCCCAAACAAGCCCCAGCATGGAACACTTCCGAGCTGCAGAACCTCATCAGTGTTTGGGGTGAGGAAGCTGTGCAATCACAGCTGCGCTCCAGCTGTAGAAATTATGATACCTATGGGCAGATATCAAAGTCCTTGCTGCTAAGGGGCCATGAACGGGACACGTTGCAGTGCAGGGTAAAAGTAAAGGAGCTGCGCAGTGCCTATTGCAAAGCCCGTGAGGGAAAGCGCGCTCAGGAGCTGCCCCCACGACCTGCGGTTTTTACAAGGAGCTCGATGTCATACTTGAGTGTGACCCTACTGCCAATCTGAGGAGCACGATGGAGAGTTCAGAGCAGGGAGAAGTGGGGGAGGGTGTAGAGGAAGCCGAGAGTGAGGCTACTGGGGTGGAGGGAGACAGCCCAGAGTCCCAGGAGGCATGCAGCCAGGAGCTCTTCTCAAGCCAGGAGGAGGCTAGCCAGTTGCAGCAGCTGGAACTTGTTGGTGAAGAAGAAGCAGAGGAGCATGTTCCCGGTAAGCAGATTTTATTTTTAGGATGGAAATGTTTTGGGAGAGGAGGGTTGGGGTTATGGCTGCCTGCATGCATGCCTAGATGTGGAATAGCCCATTGATTTGGTCTATCACGTCTCTGTAATCAGCCTCGGTAATCTCTTGAAAAGTTGCAGCCAGAGCGTGGGCAATGCGCTTGTGCAAGTTTATGGGGAGAGCCACCGTGGTCCTTGTCCCGGTCAGGCTAACTCGTCTGCACCACTGTGCCGCGAGGGGTGGGGGGACCATTGCTGCACACAGGCAAGCTGCATAGGGACCAGGGCGGAATCCACATTGCTGTAGAAGACCCTCCCTCTCTTGCCAGGTAACAGGCTGCAGCAGTGATAAATCTGGCAGTAGAAAATCCTGTTGAGAATGTAGGGATAGTGTTCAATACAAGTCCCTGCTCTCTGCTTTCCCCAGTGCAGGTCCCAAAGTCCCTGCTCTCTGCTTTCCCCAGTTCAGGTCCCTGCTCTCTGCTTTCCCCAGTTCAGGTCCCTGCTCTCTGCTTTCCCCAGTTCAGGTCCCTGCTCTCTGCTTTCCCCAGTTCAGGTCCCCAGGTCCCTGCCCTATGCTTTCCCCAGTTCAGGTCCCCAGGTCCCTGCCCTCTGCTTTCCCCAGTTCAGGTCCCCAGGTCCCTGCTCTCTGCTTTCCCCAGTTCAGGTCCCAAAGTACCTGCTCTCTTCTTTCCCCAGTGCAGGTCCCAAAGTCCCTGCTCTCTGCTTTCCTCAGTTCAGGTCCCTGCTCTCTGCTTTCCCCAGTTCAGGTCCCCAGGTCCCTGCCCTCTGCTTTCCCCAGTTCAGGTCCCCAGGTCCCTGCTCTCTGCTTTCCCCAGTTCAGGTCCCAAAGTACCTGCTCTCTTCTTTCCCCAGTGCAGGTCCCTGCTCTCTGCTTTCCCCAGTGCACAGAAACCCCAGTGAGCCCTCAGGCAGTTCCCCTTCCCAGGTGAAGTCGCAGCAGAAACACTCACCCCATTGCTCGCCATGCCTTCGCTGCTGTGGCCTCTCTGTGCTATGTTAGGTATGTGGGAGTGATGCTACAAAAAGTCTACAAACTCCTTCACTGTGATAATAAACAATGTAGCCTCTGTATTAAATGTTTCTATTTATGTTTTTTTAAGTGACCTTGAATAATCCAGCACTATCACCGCCTGTCCGACGGTTACAGAACTTGACGAAAAATCCTAGAAAATCAAAAGAAGATTTGATCAAAGCACTTATGAATCAGTACGCCAGAGACAGTAAAAGGCTGCAGGACTGGAGAGAGAAAATGCATGAGTGGAGACAAACACAGAGAAGGAGAAAGGAATTGGCTACCAAGAAAAGCACGAAGCAGCTGATAAGCCTCCTGGCTCACCAAACTGACTGTATGCAGTCTCTCGTAGCCATGCAGGCAGATCAGTACCGTGGTAACCCCCACCCCTCTCAAAGCTCTCTCTCTTGTTCCCCAGTATTTGCACAAAACACCTTTCTCCAGCAGCCTGGTTCTTACCACCCCCAGCTGCCCACAACACCTGTACGATCACCTACCAGCCCTGATAACTACAACCCTTACCCTATGCACTCAACCCTCATCACGATGCAGCATATTAATCCTGAAGTGCAGCAAGCATTGCACAGCAATCCAGGCAGGACATATTCAAACCTCTGAATGTACAGTCCACCACCTTACCCCCCTGCCCTTTTATGTACTGTATTTTGAATAAATGTTTTCATGGCTTTTTAAACATTTTTTATTATTGAAGAAAGTGATAAATACTGGCCCCCAAGGGAAAAACGGGCACAGCAAAGGCACCAAATATTAATGTTGGCTTTCAGCCTCAAATTGCTCCCTTAAGGCATCCCTAATCCTTGAAGCCCTTTGCTGGGCCTCTCTAGTAGCCCTGCTCTCTGGCTGTGAAATTCAGCCTCTAGGCGTCGAAACTTGGAGGCCCATTCCTCACTGAATCTTTCACCCTTCCCTTCACAAATATTATGGAGAGTACAGCACGTGGATATAACAGCGGAGATGCTGCTTTCCCCCAAACCTAGCTGCCCGTAGAGACACCTCCAGCGCACCTTTAGACGGCCAAAAGCACACTCCACAGTCATTCTGCACCAGCTCAGCCTGTAGTTGAACCGGTCCTTGCTCCTGTCAAGCTTCCCTGTATATGGTTTAATGAGCCATGGCATTAAGGGGTAAGCGGGGTCTCCAAGGATCACAGTGGGCATTTCAACGTCCCCTACTGTGATCTTGTGGTCTGGGAAAAAAGTCCCGGCCATGAGCTTCCTGAACAGGGCACTGTTCCAAAAGATGCGTGCATCATGCACCTTTCCAGGCCATCCTGAGTAAATGTCAGTGAAATGCCCACAGTGATCCACAAGCGCTTGGAGAACCACAGAGAAATATCCCTTGCAATTAATATACTCTGATGCCAGGTGGGGTGGTGCCAGAATAGGAATATGCGTCCCATCTATTGCCCCTCCACAGTTAGGGAAACCCATTTGTGCAAAGCCATCCACAATGTCCTGCACGTTCCCCAGAGTCACAGTTCTTCTTAGCAGGGTGCAATTAATGGCCGTGCAAACTTGCATCAACACTATTCCAACGGTCGACTTTCCCACTCCAAACTGGTTCACCACCGATCGGTAGCTGTCTGGAGTTGCCAGTTTCCAGACTGCAATAGCCACCTGCTTCTCCTGTGGCCCGGCAGCTCTCAATCTCGTGTCCCTGCGCCGCACGGTAGGGGCGAGCTCAGCACACAGTTCCATGAAAGTGGCTTTTCTCATCCGAAAGTTCTGCAGCCACTGCTCGTCATCCCAGGCTTGCAGGACGATGTGATCCCACCACTCAGTGCTCGTTTCCCGAGCCCAAAGGCGGCGTTCCACGGTGCTGAGCACGTCCGTTACTGCCACAAGCAATTTAGTGTCTTGCGCATCAGGCGAATCAATATCATCGTCTGACTCCTCACTGTCACTTTGGAGCTGAAGGAATAGCTCCACTGCCATGCGTGATGTGCTGGCAACATTCATCAGCAAGGTCCTCAGCAGCTCGGGCTCCATTTGTAACAGAAATTACGCTGCAGACTCACAATGCCACCAAACTGCTTGGAATGTGTAGCAAAGCACCATGGAGCATTGGAACAGGAAGCGGAAAGACCCGCACCCTTCCGTCCCCTTCCCACAAGCCACAGCGCCAAAATGGGACGAGGTGCTCTGTGGGATAGCTGCCCACAATGCACCACTCCCAACAGCGCTGCAAATGCTGCAAATGTGGCCACACTGCAGCGCTGGTAGCTGTCAGTGTGGCCACACTGCAGCGCTGGCCCTACACAGCTGTACGAACACAGCTGTAACTCCCAGCGCTGCACAAATGTAAGTGAAAAGTAATCAGAACTCTAGTGGAAGTGGAATGTGTCCCTTTTAAAACAGTCTCTTGAGTTGTTATTAGCTTTGAATCCAGAGGCAAGCCAATAAAGCCTCTGTGTGGATGCAAATTACCTAGCTGATGGGGGAAGGAGGAAACTGCCCTTTGCAGCACAAAGAACCTGAGAATATGAATACATCTGGTCAGTAAACAAGCTACTAGAAAACTCAGATTATGGCCCTCCAGAAAAGGAAGGTGAAAAAACAAGTCAAGCCTGAAAATAAGGGGAACAGGTTAACCCTAAGGGGAGTGGAAATTGTTTCTTTTGTTTTTCAGACACTCTACAAGCAAACTGGTGCCAGCGGAAGAATAACCCAGAATACCATGCATCTGTGTTTTGTGTTGTTTGTCTGTGGTGTTTGTCTTGTTGCTAGCATGACGTAGGTGGGGGATGGCTTTGAAAGGCTGACCTGGGGGAAAGGAAGATGTGTATGGGAATGCAAAATGCTCAACTAGAAGGCCAGCACCTGTGTAATGGCTATTATGGTGCCTGGAAATAGAACAGCAACTAAGGTGGGCCCCACAAGCCCTATGGGAATAATGAGAAGGGGAAGAGCTCACTAAAATCAAGGATGGGGTGTAAAAAATGGGTGTAAATCAAACAAAATGTTTGGCTGTGCCCCTCTCCTATGACTATGGAGGAGCAGGATCAATGGCCTATGGCAAGGGGTGGACAATTGGGTGTACTGTCTATGAGGTGTTTTGCTAAAAATGTACATATTACTGGGGGCACAATTACACCAGCCCCCAACCAAACTACACATATCTACAGGCTGCTGTCTGGACTTTGGTGCACAAATGGATCTGTAAATCTTATTGTGGTGAATAATCAAACCGGGACATATGGCCTGATTCTATATCAAGTGGTTAAGTTGGTTCGAACAATAACCCATTTCTCTGTGGACATTCAATGGACTTATAATATGGACAAAAGCACATAAAACCTGCAGAGGCAGCTTGTTGCAACTGCCAGCAACTGGACACACTAAGATCTTAACCCTGTCGAAGCAGGAGAGGCAGTGTTTGGGTCATGGCTCGGACACGGAACCATACTGCAGTGGTCAGGACTCGGTGTTGCTGTGCATTGTATGGAGTTAACAGTACTTGTGTTATGCTGCATATGCAGATAACCTATAAATAATGTAGTAAGCCCTCCCCACCCCGCAGTGTGCAAGACAACCTGGACCCAATCTTCTCGGGCCCAATATAACAGGAAGTCTGGGACACTAATTGGACTAGGTGTGGTACGCCGTACGAGAGAAGGTGCAGGGCACTATACTACACAAGGGGCAGTGGGACAAATGGAATACCAACACCTTCCACCTTGATGCCTGGCCCTATCAGGAAATGTGTTGCCATATGTCCTATGCTTTTCCAGGGATACCTGGACAGGAGGATCCCAAAAGAAAAAGGAAAAAAAAAAAGGAGTGGAGTGTTAGGATATAGATATTCAGGCCTGTCTGCAAAGACCTATACTTTAAGAATGTAGGTGTATTCTTATCACTTAGCTAGTTATAGAGGTATAAAAGAAAGAATCAAAATCACTGTCTGTGTAATGGCCTCTCTTATTGTGACAGGCTAAGGCCTTCAGCTAAGATGTAGTTAGGCAGCCATAAGCTGGGAAGTGTATGGTCACATCCTCACATTCCAAACTAGTCACATTGAAATAAGGTGAAATTAGAAATACAATCCTGCCCTGATATTCCTATCACCTCCAGAGAAAGGGAAGAGCCTAGAAGATGTAAAAGGAAACTTAGTTTGATAGCAGCCTGTCTGGCAAGAACTCACTTATCAATAGACACAGCTGGAGAACTCTTATGTCTGTATAGACGTAGTTGTGAAATCCTCACTTCTGTCTTGTTTTGTATGTTTATTTGCATGGTCTCTGTCTGGTTCTGTAATTGTTTCTGTCTACTGTATAATGAATTTTGTTGGGTGTAAACCAATTAAGGTGGTGGGGTATAATTGGTTAAATAACCATGTTACAATATGTTTGGATTGGTTAGTTAAATTTCAGTAAAATGATTGGTTAAGAAATAGCTAAGCAAAACTCAAGTTTGACTATATAGTCTACAGTCATTCAGGAAGTAAGGCGGGGAAATTGGAACAGGCACTGGGGATGGAGGAATTAAAATCATGTCTTGCTAAAGGGGAAAATGGGAACAGGGGATGGGAACAGGAACAGAGACACAGGCAAAGCTCTGTGGTGTCAGAGCTGGGAAGGGGGACACTAAGGAAGGAAACTGGAATTGTGCTTGCTGGAAGTTCACCCCAATAAACATCAAATTGTTTGCGCCTTTGGACTTCGGGCATTGTTGCTCTCTGTTCATGCGAGAAGGACCAGGGAAGTAGGAGGGTGAAGGAATAAGGCCCCTAACAGTTTCTCATTGATATTGCAAGAAATCATGAGAGAAATCATGCTCTTCTTGGCTGATGTTCACATGTCAGGGTGTGCAAATACTTAGGGGTTTGTGGTTATATAAAAATGGACCTAAGATAATCAAAGGAAATAATTCTTTCAACTATAATTAATGATCAAATGAATTAATTCAAATAGTTTTGAGAATAAGCCAATGTATTACATTTGAAAGGCACATTATACAATTGACTATGCCACTGAAGCTGCTAAAAGTTTTATTGTGCTAAAAATACAGTGAAATTTGATATTATATCAAAAATGTGACCAAACACTGCTTGTGAGGTGCCAAGTAAACCGTTGGTGCCATCTAAATAGTAATTAGGGCTGCGTGTCTGTCACGGAGGTCGCGGAAATCACAGATTCTGTGACTTTCCACAACCTCCATTACTTCTGCAGGGGCCAGTGTGGCTGATCCCATGGCCACCAAGACAGCCACACGGGCCGCTGCTGGAGTGGCCCTGGGGACAGCCAAATTCTGGGACTTCTCACCTCACAAGAGAGTAGGATTTAGCTGGCAACCCTTTTTTCCTGTGCATTACCAGGATCCATTCCTCATTTGGACCGCAACATTTGGCCCTCAGTTGTACAGTCATGGATAGTGGTTCTGGGACCAAATGCATCTCTGGTGTAATTCCACTGTAGTCGGTGAAGTTACACTAGATTAAATTGATCCATGACGCCTAATTTTTACCTCAGAAGCATCAGTTCAACTCTGTCTCAAGTCAGTGGGGGCTATTTATGGATTTCTAAGGATATGGTAAAAAAAAATGGTGTCACTGCGAGATTAAAATAACCACTGTGAAACATATAAATCCCTGGAATGCATTTTGACTATAGAGGGTAGGAAAGAAGGTCCTCTCTCCCCCCACCTCCCATCCGCACATACAGACCACTGTTGCTTAAGTGTAGAGTCCACAGCTGAGCATTTGCAACATAAAATAGAGAGACTATCACTGGTTTTCCTAGAACCCTGATGAGTCACACAGGTACACCTGGGGAGCTATTCTGTATTCTACGTCTGTCTCCCTTTAACCTTTGTAGTGAGTATCTGATTATGTAAATGGTGTTGACCCATACGTGGGGTTGTGAAGGAATTTCCCCTCTGGTTAGTTTGGCAGACCTCCTTGGAGCTTTTCATCTCCCTCTGCATCATGGGGCAAGGGTCCCTTGCTGGTTTGAACTAGTAAATGGTAGCTGTTCTTTGGGTGCTTGCTCATGTCCATTGCACATTGTGTGTGTGCTCTCCACATGCACTGGTGCGGGACGTTTTTCCACCAGCAGTATCCATAGGGGACCTGCTCCGGCCCCCTCTGGAGTGGTGCCCGCATGGCATGGTATAGGGGGTGCTGCCGGTTCCCCCCCCCCTCAGTTCCTTCTTGCAGCCAGTGGCGGTGCATGGGATGTTTGCCGCTCTTACTAGCGTTGCTTAGGTTTTGTTCGTATGAACTAGAGTTCTTGTAAAGGGAGTGTTTTATAAGGACAAGGTCCAGCTGCGGCCCCACTCAGCCTTCCTACCAAAGCTGGTATCTTCCTACCACATGAGCCGGGACGTATTCCTGCTCGTGCTCTGTCCCAGGCCACAAAAGACTGGATGTCCAGAGGGCCTTGGCTTGGCAGAGCTGTATTACAGTCTATGTATCTGTGCACTCCCACCCCCCTCCACAGGAACTGCTGGGTCACCTAATGTGGAATGGACATGAGCAAGCACTGGATGAAGAAAAGACAGTTACCTGTTCCGTAACTAGTGTTCTTCGAGATGTGTTGCTCATGTCCATTCCATGACCCACCCTCCTTCCCCTCTGTCAGCGTTTCCGGCAAGAAGGAACTGAGGGTGGGGGCAGCTTCCAAGTTTACACAGATCCCTGTGTGGGCAGTCAGTCCATGCTCCTATCTCAGGAATTCACTCCAGCTTGGGATCCTTGCTGCCCTTTTGTTGTCCTCTCCATGAGGTGATCAACTGAGGTCTGTGTGGTGACAGAATCAGTTTGTAGCAGGTTTGTCTTTCACTTTCTCCTCTCAGGCTTGCTGGCAGACTTGTCTGAGGATCTGACAGAGGCGAAGCACAGGGACTACCCAGAAGAACACAGGCAAACCGGAATCACTCCTCTCCTGCAGCAATGGGTTGCCTGGAAGAATCAAACTGGCAGCTTCACATTTCCTTGATCGTGCTACTCTCCATGCACACAAAGGGTAAGGAGAAAAAAGTGTTCCGCAATGTAATTCTAACAGGGTGGTGAGCTGAAAGATAAAAGGTAACTGTTCAATTTTATTATAAAAGGAAAAGTTTAGCATGGAAAATCACAGCTTAAGAATCTCCAAACCACAGTGCAGTCTGGGAAAGTACAGCATTTTAGCTGTCAGTATGGCGCTCCTCCTGTCGCAACCCCGAAGGATCCTCTTGCGCACCCCACTTTGGAGACCGCTGTATTAAACAGTTCAACTTTCTGTGACTCACCTACAATCCTTTAGTATTGGACATTTGGTTTGTTTTGCAGGATTTTTTTTTGGTGCTTTAGGGAATCTTACTCTGGCTCCCTAATAGGACATGATACAGTTAAACCAAATGACCAGAAGAAACAGCAGTAGTACCTTTGTAGAGTCAGTTTGCTCTCAATGATTTAATGTGTGGTAGGAAGGTAGTAATCAGTAGGAAAAAATTAACTTCATGAGTCTGCTCTGTACACTGAGCCCTAGTAAAACTTTGGATCCCAACACCCTGAACAGCTCAAGGTCCCATCTTCCCTATTGACAACTATCTTGGAATATGGTTCTTAACTAAGTGATTCGGACCCATCTCTCAACTAACATAACATTTCTTTAGTTTTAGGTGCCTTGGCTGGCCCAGTTGTTGGTCCACATGTAACAGCAGTTTGGGGGAAGAATGACACCCTGAAATGCATAATTGTAATAAATGTAACAATAACACAAATCTCATGGGAGAAGATGCATGGTAAAAGCAAACAGACCATTGCTGTTCATCAGCCTGAATATGGTTTTGCTGTTCAAGAAGAATACCAAGGAAGAATGTCACTTAAGAACGACTCACTTACTGATGTACCTATCACCCTACACAATATCAGCTTCTCTGATTCAGGAGAATATGTGTGCAAAGCAGTTATATTCCTACTAGGAAATGCTGAGTCATCAACAACTGTAATGGTATTGGGTATGTTTGCTTCTTAATTTTATATTTGATTATTTTACCCCCCCCCCAAACCTCCACAAAAAGCTAAAAAACTTTATAGGACTTGACTCCATGGAGACATCGGGTTTGGCAAGCTGGGGTCTGAATCTACAGTGCAGTATCTTGCCACATAATGATTGGCCGTGTTTACCTTCCTGCTGTGTACTGAAAGTTCAGTAGTGGGGTTTGACAGATGTTTCAAATATTGTTAGCGGCTCCAGCTTCGTAGGGGAGTGATCAAGTTTCTTAATGCTGTGACTTACAGAAGTATACAACTTATTCTTCTGTCTCAAGTTTACTTTAACAATCCTCTTGGCTGACTTAGAAGACATACAGAGCAGGTGCTGTAATGCAGTATTAGTTGGTTTGTGACTTTTTTTTTTGTCATCGTAGCCACATCCACGAGAGGACTACAAGCCTTTCGACTGAAACTCATTCTTAGTGATTTGGGGAGGACTTACATATTTTAAATCAGAAGATCCAGGCATTCTGTCAAATAATCCAAAAGCTGAGAATAGTGTGTGCATTTTTTTTTAAAAAGTAGGTAATATGGTTGGGCCTTAAGTGCAAGAAGGACAAAATAGACATTGAGTGATGGAATTAATATACTGGACAGTGCTTGCTGAGTGAAGAAATTCTTTGTTGGGTCACAATATGCTGAGATGAAATTGTTGCTGTTTCAAATGTTTGACAAATATGTGCTAAAATAGTGAAGTTAATGAAGAATAAACGTTCACATTCTTGTATGTTTAAAATAAACTGCACGTGAATGGGAAAAATTTCAAGCATTTTTATTTAGAAACTTTCTTCTCAAATTTTAGAAACAATTCAACTAAAGTCAAAAAACAACAAAGCTTGTTCTGAAATTTTGAATAAATAATGTAGCCGTTGACTTAAATGGAAAAGGAGCTCTGTTCACGATGTTTCAGGTGTATTGATTGGATGAGATACTAAATGAATATAGAAAGGCTGTTGATGGTGAAATAAGTAAATTGCTACGTACTGTTTTAAAAAGAAATGTAATGGCTCATTAAAAGATTAGGGAGAGTAGTCCAGCAAATATGAAGTAATTCATTTTTTCCAAAAAATTGGGTATTTAAGATGGTTGAAGTAAAAACTTAACTGGGGCCTTATCTTACTAATCCATATTCTTATGTTTTCTCTTTGATATTAATGCCGTTAACCGCGGTTAAAATGAGTTCAGTTTACTTATAAATTAATGATGTTAGCTAAAACGCTAATGACTAGAGATACAGGCATGGAAGAAAAAAGTGTAGAAAAACCCTCACCAATAGGAGGTGAAATGATGCGTTGTTTCCATTCTGTAAGTAATTTTGCTCTTGCCTGTAACATCTTTTTTGTAAAAAAGACCAACTGTACTTAAGCAAAATATAAAGATTTGATGATGGAGAAATTCCTGATAGTAGCTGAATAATATATCACCATTAAACATTTTAAGCAATAATGTTAGTTTTAATACACAGGGACATGTTTTGTGTGGCAATGACTGTAACCAGAATGAATTTTTTTTGAGTTGATATTTGTCTCCCAATTACTCTAGCACAGTAAGTCCTCGAACTGCTTCTGTGAAATATGGACTATTATTTTCTTTGTGGCTCCTACTTTCTACAACTTGGATATGAAGCAACATGTTTCTAGTTCCTCAGTTATTTTTCTTCCTTAAATAATTAATTTAAAAGGCTGAATGAGTAAAGTGTTCCATGTTAAGTACGGCACAAAAGAATTGCTTGTCAACTGTAGAGCTCTGTGGGTGAGGGGAAGGATGGGGCTCCTTGAAAAATAGTTGGATACGAAGCAATTGTTTGTTGTAAGGGCAATCAGGAAGGCCTCTGCCCTTCAGACTGTCATTGTAAGGACAGAGAAGGACGTGATTGTGGCTTAGATGGTGCATTATGGAATACCCATGAGACAGATGTTGCGTGGGGAGAAAGTCTCCAGGACTATAGTAACATGAAGAACAATACACATTTTGAGTTTAGACCTGACACATGCTACATTTTAGTTTAACCTGTAGTCAAAGGGGAAGGTTTCTGAGAGGTATGAACTTGGGAACCTTTGAATTGAGCAGTAAAGTGAGATGTTCTTAAATATTGGTGGAGTTAAAGTGTGACCATGTGTTGTCAGAAAAAGGAATCTTCTCCAAATACCTGTCTTATATCAGGAATCCTACTTCAGTTTCCAAACAGGCTGTGATAAGTGCTTGACTCTCTCAAGTGCTAGTTTGTTTAGCTGCTGCTCTTAACCTGGGAAAGTGTTAAAATGAGTTATCAATATTCACCATCCGTTCATCAGCTATGCAGTGTCTGATCAAGTCTTGATGTATTACTGAGCTCTGTTCCTTCCTCCCCTTGTCTGTGTGGACTGCAGAATAGTCTGTTACTGTCTAAGCCTTAACATATAGTGCTTTGTTGCTATTATTTGTTAGGTGAGTTGGTCAAATTGCACCGTAAGCCCCTCAAGCCCTCTCTCACGAATTAGGCGTTTACGTCTCCCCCATGCTTTCTTTTCTTCCTCAGGTTTTCTGTAGGTTTCATCTTGAGGAGGATGGTTCCTACCTTCAATTTTGATACTTTTCTCAAGGAAACCTCTGCCTCCAAAGTGTTTTATCTACTTGAAATGTTAGTTGCCTCACTTGATCTGGATTTTACCAAATCGTTGAGTTTTGACTTGAGCTGTTTAGTCCTGTTAAGAAAAAAGATGTCACAAATGTAGTCATATTCAATGTATCAGAAAGCTTAAAGCTGTAAAAACTATAAGGGATTTTAGAAAATAAGTGATAAGTATAAAAGGAATGCTTTTGTCTTGTAAAAAAAGGTATATATGGCCTTTATTTGATCTCAGTGAACAATACATTCCATGTATCAGAGGGGTAGCCGTGTTAGTCTGGATCTATAAAAGCAGCAAAGAGTCCTGTGGCACCTTATAGACTAACAGATGTATTGGAGCATGAACTTTTGTGGGTGAATACCCACTTCGTCAGATACATGTAGTGGAAATTTCCAGGGGCAGGTATATATATGCAAGCAAGAAGCAGGCTAGAGATAACAAGGTTAGTTCAATCAGGGAGGGTGAGACCCTCTTCTAGCAGTTAAGGTGTGAACACCAAGAGAGGAGAAACTGCTTTGTAGTTGGCTAGCCATTCACAATCTTTGTTTAATACTGAGCTGATGGTGTCAAATTTGTAGATGAACTGGAGCTCAGCCGTTTCTTTTTGAAGTCTGGTCCTGAAGTTTTTTTGCTGCAGAATGGCTACCTTTAAATCTGCTATTGTGTGTTCAGGGAGGCTGAAGTGTTCTCCTAGAGGTTTTTGTATATTGCCATTCCTAATATCTGATTTGTGTCCATTTATCCTTTTCTGTAGGGACTGTCCAGTTAGCCCGATGTATATAACAGAGGGGCATTGCTGGCATATGATGGTGTATATTACATTGGTGGTTGTGCAGGTGAATGAACCGGTGATGGTGTGGCTGATCTGGTTAGGTCCTATGATGGTGTTGCTGGTGTAGATATGTGGGCAGAGTTGGCATCGAGGTTTGTTGCATAGATTGGTATGCCATCATATGCCAGCAATGCAGGTCCTTCCCACAAATAAGCCAACCTACTCTGGTACGAGGCTTGAACTTGGTCCTTAACATCTTCATGGAACCTTCATTTGTGCCTCTAGCTACATTACTTGTTTTCTATTCCCTTTACCTATTAAAATGGCATCACTTCTGCACCTGGGCCCGATCGTTAGAGGCATTAATATTGGAGACCCTTTACATTATTAAGGAAAAAGTTTCATTACAGCCTCATCTCAAACTTCTACCTAAACCATTCTTCCATTTCTGCACTAACCAAGCCATATACCTTCCTCTGTATGTGTGGTTCCCCCTCCGTCACTCCATTTCCCAGCCAGACCGGTCCAGGGAAGAATCTGCATTCCATACTCTGAATGTCGAAATGGTATTAGCTTTGTATCTGGACAGAGCCAGACCATTCAGAAACTCCGACTGTTTCTTTTGTGGCTCGATCAGAAGAATATACACTGTCCACCCAAAAGACTTCAAAATGCGTTTCTGGGGATATTCTGAGTTGTTATAAGCTCATTAATGTTCTGTCCCTTTCTAGAGTAATTGCCCACTCAGCTAGATCTCAGTCCACGTCTATGGCACTGTTGAAAAGTGTACCAGTCACTGAAATTTGCAAAATCACAACTTGGTCACCAGTTCAGTTTTTCCAAACAATATATCTTGTTACAGGCTTCCAGGTCAGATACTGCTATTGCCAGTGCTGTTTTGTCAGCAGTCTTAAATCTAACTCCAAAGCTGCTCCCTCCTATGGATGCTGCTTGGCAGTTGCTTGAAGTGGAGCACCCATCAGGTCACTACTTGAGAAAGGAAAGATGGTTTAATTTTACAGGAACTGAAGTTCTTAGAGATGTCTTGATAGGTGCTCTACTGTTTGCCCTTTTCCCCCTCTACTTTGAAGTCTGTCTTTTGGTGACAGTGAAGGAACTGAGGGCTATTTGCCTGCACTGCTTCCTGTATTCTTAAGACGGGACATGAGGTGGTCTGGAGCCACCTGCGTGTGCCGAACAGGCACTGTTACCAAAAATGTCAAAGATGTATCTGAAGTGCAGTGCATGTAAGGGGGATTCACCTGGAAGAAGTCAAATTACTGTACAAAGTTGCTAACCTCTGAATCAACAAGTGGCATTATTTAGACAGTAGACTACACTTGGATTAAGTAAGAATTCTACGTTCAGTCAAGAATTGGTGGATGATTAACTGTATTCACTGGGCGGATGCATAGTTGAACCTTATTTATAAATAAAATATACAAATGGACTTTAAGTTAATTCTAACTACTGTAAGAATTATTTTCTTTTAAATATAAACTGCAGTAGAGATGCTCTGGACACCTGACTTCACAAAATGTTGGGCAGTTGGATATTCCCTGTTACTACCTTGCAGCCTGTGAGTCAAATCAATCTCTTATTTGTAACTGGCTGGACATTCATAAGTAGACTCAGTTTCCTTGCACTTAAAAGTTTGATTTCCTCAGAAGCTTCCCTTAATGTATACAAGTTCAATCTCCTGGACATCATTGATTCTTGGGCATCTCTCAGATCTTTCCTGATGTTGAGTTTTTGCATGTTGATTATCTTGATAGCTATATTTAAAAAAAAGAGAAAAATGAAGAGAAGTGAAAAGAATGTTTTGTGGCCAGAGCGTAATGCTGCAAATCACACTGTTAACTACCAAAGAGAGGCTGAAGGACATAATGGGGTCTGATTTGTTTAATAGCTTGTGAAGCAAGAATCTTTAGTACTACTTTCTCTTTAACCACAAACAAACAAAACCTAAACAAACTGACCAAAAAAAAAATCCACCGTAGTATCTATGAAACTAGTTAGGTGATAGCACTTGATGTACAGAACAAAGAAGGTTTGGGTTCTAACCACACTGGAGATGTGTAGTTGTAAAGAAGTGCATCATACATTTCTATGATATTTGTAAAAAAACCTGAATACATGTGAGTTACACTACAGAATTGCTTAAGTAAATGTGTAAAGTATAGTGTGTCTTCCTGGTTAGTTAAACCAATCCCACCAAATGTAGCCTAAAGGCTGTATTTCGTTGCACTTCACATGTTTTAATGGTCACCAGCGAATGAGCATCAACCTTACTTTGTGGGGGGGAATAAAGTACAGATACAAAGCTAGATTAAAAGAAATGATTTAAAACAAGATTTCTTGCTTGCTGATTAAAATCTGACTTCTATCACTTTGATTTTAAATCAGTCCATCCTGGCAACGTGCAGCATAGGGATGTCAGAGCTGTCAGTTGTCCAGATTACTTTTATGTATCCATTGTGGCATCAACTTTGCCTGCTGGTTAACAAATCTGCCTTGAAAATGAGTTAGTCGCTGTAAACTATTGGGGATAAAATGTACATACAGGAATTGAAGTGAGGTTAATGAAACTTTTCGGTCTTGACTGAAAACGTACTTTTTTGTTATTTCAATAGTTGAACCCATTGTGAGCCTAACAAAGGGACCAATTTCTTTAATAGATGGTGAAAATCAGACAGTAGCAACCATTTGTACAGCAGCCACTGGAAAACCTGCTGCAGATATTGATTGGGAAGGAGGTCTTGGAGAAGTGGAATCCAATTCTACTTTATTTCCAAATGAAACTGTGACAGTTGTCAGTCAGTACAAACTCATACCCACCAAATTTGCCAGAGGAAGACGCATAAGTTGTGTTGTGAGGCATCCGGCTTTGGAAAAGGAGCTGAGATATCCTCACACATTGGACATACTATGTAAGTATACAACAAGTTAACTGTTGCTTTTATAGCTGCTGGTCTGTCCTATGACAACTAGGCCTTAGAGTACATTCCATCAGTAGATCTGCAAGCAGTGTACAGAGAAGGTCAGTATCATTGCCCCATCACACAGATGGGAGAAACAGAGCTAGGAAGAGGTGAAGTGAGTTGACCAAGGATTTGCAGCAGGCCACTGGCTGAGCTGGAAGTAGAACCCAGGGCTCCCGAGACCCAATCAGTTGCCCTACTTGCTGAGACACATTGCCGCTTACCTTTTAATTAACTTGATTTAATTACCCATCCAGATTCCTCCTATATTTCTTCATAGACCCTTATTTTTTAACAAATGTGACTAATACTCAGATGTTGAAGCTGAAAATTCAATTCCTCCTCTGAAGCTTTACAAGGACTTGTTATAAGCAAAATCTGTTTTCCAATTCAACAAGCCGGGCCGCCCAGAGGGAAAGGTAATTGGGGCAATTTGCCCTGGGCCCAGCAGGGGCCCCAAGAACCACTCCGGATTTTCGGCAGCAATTTGTTGGCACGCCCTTCACTTGCGCCTTGTCTTCGGCAGCGGGTCCTTCAGTGCAGTGGAAAGCTCGGAGCAAGTGAAGGACCCGCTGCTGAAGTGCTGCCAAAGCCTCGGAACGCCACCCGGTGAGTACAAGTGCCACAAGCGGTAGGGGTGGGGAGAGCCGCGATCGGCAGCACTTAGGCTGCTCTACCACCGCCGCTTCATTCTTGGGTGGCAATTCAATGGTGCGTCCTTTCCTCCGAGAGGGACCCACCGCTGAATTGCCGCCGAAGACCCGGCCCTGCCCCAGGGCCCCTGAATCCTCTGGACGGCCCTGTTGACAAGAATTGAGGTATTTAAAAATACTTGAAATGGTGGTTGCCGTTTCTTTCACACTTAGAATAATACAAGTCATGATATTCCCAAAGAACGTCATGACATTGAAAAATGTCATGGGGTAACTATGCTTAACCAGATCACTCACTACACTACTGAGAGTGTTGGAGATACCGTGGATAATTTGAGAATCCCTCCACTTGGAAGTTCATTTTCTTTGTTTATATATATATATAATATTAAACTTGACATCCCTAAAAGAAACAAGTGACAGAAGACGATAAATTATCAAACCCCCCTCATTATTTGAGCCTAGTAATAATCTTTATAATTTCATAACTGCACCTTCTATCTCAGCTGTAGAAATTTGCAGAGCTTTCATCTGTTCGCAATGTTTGTGTCTTTATTGCAGCAAATAAGTTTCTGTGTGTGAACAGATTGTTTTGGATTCTGCATCTTTACTGTTGTTAGCATATCGCAAGGAAAAGGTGTGGCACATGTACTACTTCAATTTCAGTTCATTAACAAATACAGCAATAAAAGGCCTCTTTCTAGCCCTTTGCTGTTGAACTTCTGGCTGCTTGAAAAACTCTGTCTTGATGGTCACAGATTAAAGCCCTAACAAATGTAGGGCTTGTTTACAATGCCTTGCAGTTTGGATTGTGGGAGTGTTAATATCATTGCACAGCAAGTGCTGAGCTGCAGCTGCCCCATGTGGATACTGTGGGTGTGAACTAATCGGTTCTTAAAACAGGACTACATTAGTGTGAATTTAGGAATCTCTTCGTTCACACCCACAGCATCCACGCAGGGGAGTAGAAGTACAGCACTTGGCATGCAGTTCTTTTTACATTCCCATAGTCCAAACTGCGGTTTGAAGACATGGCCTTAGCATATCTCCCTAGATTGACCACTAATAATACGGTGCTCTGATGGCCTACTGACTTTTACAAGAGTTGCCCCCAAAATAAATTCCAGTCAGTTTCTCCGCATTGAAGAATAACTTGTAACTTGCCATAAAGAAGTTGAATTTCTTATAACCTTACATTATATGCTATGTTGGTCATTTTGATGTGCTGTTACAAACTTCAGTCCAGGTAACCCAAAATGGATGCCTAAAGTTGGGCTATCAAATATATGACCAGAATTTTCAAAAGTCCAGAACATATCGGGGTTCCTAAGGATTCAAAATGTTAGCTTTAGTCATCCATTTTCAAACACAAAATATAACACACTAATGGGTGTGCAGGAGACTGGGAAAGGAAGTGTGGGATGTAGATCTCAGAAAATATTGATGGGTTAGAGCAACTTAATTACTACTTCAGAAAAGCAACTGAGTGGTAAAAATATTTTAAAGATACTTTCTCTCCTTACTGAACATCAGGCCCCTTGCTGTAATCTGCTCTATCAAAAAATTAAATATTTACCACCGGTTACTAGTTGGCGGCATAAATACATGACCAAAAGAGAATGTTCAGTAAATTTAAACAACCGTTTCTTTTTATGGTTACCACTGGCAATCGATTTGGTGCATTCGGGATGGGTTTGATGTTGAGACTCTAGTATAATTATTGATTTTTTGCCTTCAGTCATCTTGGGGAAATACCATAATAAATAAACTTTATGGTCTGAGAGTGCCATTGATAGTAAAATTGTTAACATGGAATCAGGGAACATTTGAAATGGTATTAAAAGACTAAAATTATGACCTATGCCAAGTAATACACAACCTCCTTTAACATAGCCTTACAGTATCCTATCAAGTAAACCCACTGTTAACAACTTGTAAGAATTGTGAAGAACAGTTTTGAAAGACAAGTATGTTCTATTCAATCAGTGAACTTTTAACAATTTTAGAACAAGCAGCAAAGAATCCTATGGCACCTTATAGACAAACAGATGTATTGGAGCATGAGCGAATACCCACTTCGATGAAGTGGGTATTCACCCACGAAAGCTCCTGCTCCAATATGTCTGTTAGTCTATAAGATGCCACAGGACTCTTTGCTGCTTTTACAGATCCAAACTAACATGGCTCCCCCTCTGAATTTTAGAACAGTCTGTATTGGAGGATTGGCTGGTTTTAATGTCTGTGATTGAATTTGGAAAGAACTTTAGGTTATGTTATGCATCTTTTCCTCAGTATTAGAAACGAAGAAACGTTAACACCTTCCAAAACAAATTATAAATAGATACAGGAAATCTTGCCTAGAGTTCTTTTAAAATTGTGCTGAGCATGAATAGAGAAGCAGTTCTGCTTAGTGCTTTGTTTCAATGTATACTAAGAGTCTTCAACTGAATTCTGAATCTTTGCAGTTGAACTGAGTAGAGTATTGTACCGGAGTGGTCATAAATAAATGTAAGAATAAGAAGCATGTTGTGAGAAATGTTAATACTCCATCCAGACCCTGTGCCCTGATACGCGAATAAGGAAGGATGTTATCATAAGGTGGTTTTTTTATGTGTAAATATAAAATGCAGGTTAACTTAATATTGAGGCACTCCTATTGAGGAAGACTACCAGTTTTTAAACTGCTACTCCCTACATGTCGTTTGCATTAGTGCACAGTCTGGAGAGAAAAAAGCTGCATCCTTACATTATTGATGACAATAGCTGAAGAGAGACCAGCCTAATAGGAAATTGCCAGTCTCTATAATGTAACCTTTCTGGCCTAGCCTAGTAGCAACAACCAATATCCATAACATGCCTCAAACATAAATTAATAACACTAAACTGTATAAGAGTTGGAAAGCTGTGGCTTCAGTGAGAAGAGAGAGAGAGAGAGATTTCAAGCCCTGCTCTCCTTTTCAAACTTCGTGCCACCTGCATTTCGAGGAAGTAGCTGAGCCTGCTGTCCTGGACTGAGCACAACTATCTTACTCTGAATTCCGATCTCATATTACTTAAGTGTGCTATACCTTTACTTTTTACTATAGCAGACCCTTTCAACTGGTGTGTCAATTATATCTGCATGTTTACATTGTGTTGTAGAATACTGTGAATTTGCCCCAAGCATCCCAGCTGAAGCCTTCCAATAAGTGTGTATTTAAAACTGTCAGACATTTTCTAGAGCTGTGTTAGTGTGAGATTCTGTGGGCAAGGCTGCTGTACTGAGGGGTGGAAAGAAGTTGGGAAGATGGGATTCAGATTGGAGCTATTATCACTATTCATTGCTTTTTGAGTCCTTTGGGGGAAAAAAATTAAACACAGAATACGCTAAAGTTCCTTGTTGGTTTAACTAGTAGTATGAACATAGGCACAGTGCAGCTACCTACTACAGTATAAATCATTAGCCAGAAGTTACTCATGTCATATGTGCAGTTCATCATTTACCACCGTGTAATATGAATTTTTTTGAATTCACAGAATTTGGTATATTTGAACTATTGAAGTTAGCACTGCATCATGCTAAAAATTGGCAGTGTTGACGTAAAAACTATATAATTATCTCCGCCTGTTTCAGTTAACAAACTAAGAACTTAATGGGGCCCACTGATTTGCTTTATGTTAAGCCTCCGATGCCAACTACCCATGTATACGTGTAATTTACTAAGCTTTCCCGGTAAGACTACCATTGCTCTTTGGAGATTAAGCACTGCCATTCTGTTAGTTAAATAAAACATGTAGACATATCATTCTAAGCAATGCATCTCCTTTTTAGTAATGTTCTTTGAATACTGGAATGTGAAATGACTCATATTTTATAGATGCTCCTGAAGTTTCGGTAACTGGGTATGATGGAAACTGGTTCATTGGAAGAGAGCATGTTCAGCTCCAGTGTAATGCTGACGCAAATCCACCACCCACGGAATTTACATGGACCAGGTGAGTGTTCATGAAAACAAAAGATGAATTTTCCATTTAAATACATAATCAATATTTTAATAAAGGAGAGTTTTGAATGGTGTTACTGGCTTACAACATAGTGGAAACAAGGCCCTTTGACTGCTACTAGCTTGTCTGGTTTCAGTACATGACTAATGCACATTCTGTGTATTAGATATGACTGTTATTGAAATATGTCCCATACTGATGCATCAGTTGTATGGATTGAGACATGTGGATGTTGTAAAGAAAAATATTGGCCTTATGTAGTTGGCGGCACCTGAGGAAAGGGGAGAAGTAGCAATTGGGGTGGGAAAGCACATGTGAAGAATGATTGTTACTCTGAAGTCTGAGCAGTTACCAATGCTTTAGGATAAATCCACTTATTTTTATAAATGGAATAACTTCTTTGACAGGTGTGACGTTATTGATATAAACTGGGACCATATAGAACATGGGTTGCATCCAAGGTCCTGTCGTGGCACCAGATCTTATGTAAAGGGGGTCATATAAGGTGTCTAAGACCAAGTTATGAGTTACTGATTATGATTATGCTGTCTGTATGTCTGTATCATTTTGTAGTTGAAGTTATGAATATTGGCTGTATACTGTCTGTATTTCAAACTTGTGCTGTGTTACTGGGAGAGATCCCAGACAAGTGGGTGTTAGCTCTGCTTAGCCTGCTTGATGGCCCATTAAAGACCATCAGCTACACAACTGACCCATTGAGAGGAGGCAGATACACCTTGTGACTCAGCAGGATGTGCAGAAACTGGCCCATGTGACTGCAAACTCCATTTTGCTGTAATTTTCCACAATAAGAACAAAGAAGTGTTCTTACACCTGGAAGTGCCTATATAAGGCTGATGCCTCATCTCCATCTTGTCTTCAATCCTGCTTCCTACCTCTGGAGGGAATTTTCTACAAGCTGAAGCTCTACACAATGGACTGATGACCCATCCCAGCGGGAGATGTTCTCCAGAGACTTGATTTGAACCTGCAGTTTACTCCATCACGGCTACAAGCCTGAACTAAGAACTTTGCCATTACTGTATGTAATTGATTCCATTTAACTAATTCTAGCTCTTATCTCTTTTTTCCTTATATGAATAAACCTTTAGATTTTAGATTCTAAAGGATTGGCAACAGCGTGATTTGTGGGTAAGATCTGATGTGTATATTGATCTGGGTCTGGGGCTTGGTCCTTTGGGATCGAGAGAACCTTTTTCTTTTACTGGGGTGTTGGTTTTCATAACCATTCATCCCCGGGATGGGTGGCACTGGTGGTGATACTGGGAGACTGAAGTGTCTAAGGAAATTGCTTGTGTGACTTGTGGTTAGCCAGTGGCGTGAAACCGAAGTCCTTTTTGTCTGGCTGGTTTGGTTTGCCTTAGAGGTGGAAAAACCCCACAGGTGATTGTGATATTGAGTTTCTTGGACTTAGTGTAAGACATTATAAGCATCTGTTGTCCAGCCTTCCTCCTCCGTGTGAGTTGAAGATGTGCATAAAGCAAAGACACAAAAAACCCAGGATATTATTTGAATAAAATTATATAACATTGATATTATGTTGAAAATTGGGATGGAAAACACTTCGTCTCATTTCAATCATCAAGTTTACCATGCTCTAGTGAAGAGTAAGCCACTGTATCTACTTCCAAATAAGCTGCATGAGATGGCTCCCCTCATGACTCAAAACTTAAGTCAACCCATGTTGATATCTGGTATCTCGGTATTGCTTCCTGTTGTGTAATAAAAGCAGTATTTCATGACTCCAGTATGAATTGGATGCCTTTACTGAGAGTCCTGCTGCCTGCCATCTGTAGTCTTGCATGTTAAGTACGTTCCTCTGGAGGGAGCCACCTCCAGAGCAAATATATGGCCCTAAAAGGTAACTTCCCTTTTACTTCAACTTCACTTAGTCCGTCTGTCTGAAACAAAGAAAATAACTTGTGTGAGTGTTGAAGTGTATGTAGTGCACAAAATAGTGCTATGAGAATCACTGACAGTAATAGTGCTATAAGAAGCCTTAAAGATCAGCTGTGGTATCACCTTGTAGCCTCAAGTTGCTTCCTGGATCAGTTAGAAGAAAAAAGACTAATAGTTTTAGCTTTGTCTTTGTCTACACTGGAACTTGGTTGGCAAAACTTTTGTCATTTAGCAGTGTTAAAAACACACACAAACATACCCCCTCCAAACAGCAGAAGTTTTACCGATGAAAAGTGCCAGTGTGAGCAGTGCTTTGTCGGCAGGAGTCGCTCATTGCACGACTTTTAGCAGCATGGCTGTAGCGGCACAGGAATGTTGCTAAAAGCTGTGTGGTGTAGACAAAGCTTTTTAAAATTGTATTTGAAATGCAGGGTTAATAATAATAAACATATAACCAAAGTTTCTTGAATGGAACCTCCTAAACGCAAAACAAAATATGCTGTCTAAGTATTACATTAAAAATTAAGAAACAAATGAAGTAGTCTCAATTGGATCACATTTGAACCAGTCGGATTAAAAAAAAATCCCCTCCTATCCTCTCCAACATGTTATGGTGCAGGTTAAAAGTAATAAGGACAAATAACTAATCTGGTTTTACAAGATATGTTAATCTTGTCACTAAAGGGGATTTCATAACACTTAAACAAATTCCCAGATTTAATTTCATTCCTCATGTGGTATAGACAAGTCTAACATGGTTTGTAAAAGCAGAGAACTTTAATTTCAAGAAATTGGAGATGAACTTGTATACAAATTTCTTGTAATAAACTCTTTGGCAGAAACTTAATCATGATAAAAATGCCGACTTTAAAAAATTGAGGTTGCAATTTATTGACAGGATACTGAGCTACAATGCAGAGGGTCAGACCACTGTTATGCAAGGCTGGAGAGCTCGGTCACGTGTGGGATATTTTCTTGTACTTGTTTCTGAAAAATGAACAAAGTAGTGGCATTTGGGGAAGACAAAGGAAGTATCTCATCTGTACCTCTTTGTCCCAGAAAAAATTTCTGTTGAAGTTGCTTTCTAATCTGTTTTAAATTCTGAATAATGCTTTTGAAGAAATACAGAATTGAACTGGTGCAGAATAGATGTATTTTGGTGTTTTATCCACTGAATTTTAAGGTAAAGGGGCTAGGTTATATTTTCAGTAATAGTAATAACACAGCTGAGCGAGCTTAATAACTTGGAAGTAGATGGACAATTCTGTACACAACAAGGTGTGACAATGTTCTTCCTCTACCTTGGTGGCTCCTTCGCTTATTGGCGGATTTGCTCACCTCACAGATTCACCCTGTGAGTTGGGAAACAGCCCAGAGACCTTCCCCTCTGGTAAAAGCCACAGTCCAGGTCAATTCCTCCTGTGTCTGATCAGGAGTTGGGAGGTTTGGGGGGAATCCAGGCCTGGCCTCTACTCCGGGTTCCACCCAGGACCCTGTGGATTGCAGCTGTCTAGAGTGCCTCCTGGTACAGTTGTGCGACAGCTACAACTCCCTGGACTACTTCCCCATGGCCTCCTCCCAACACCTTCTTTGTCCTCACCACTGGATCTTCCTCCTGATGTCTGATAACACTTGTACTTCTCAGTCCTCCAGCAGTGTGCCTACTCACTCTCAGCTTCTTGCACACCTCTTGCTCCCAGTCCCTCACACACACTTCCTCTCCTCTGGCCTGACTGGAGTGAGCCCTTTTATAGCATCAGAGGGGCCTTAATTAAAATTAGGTGCTTAACAGCCTCACCTGACTCTTAGCAGGTTAATTGGAGTCAGGTGTTCTCATTAGCCTGGAGCAGCCCCTGCTCTGGTCACTCAGGGAACAGAAAACTGCTTACCCAGTGGCCAGTATATCTCCCTTCTACTACTCTGCTCTTCTCAACTGACCTGGGTCTATCACAGCGGTTAATGAATCCTTGTTTGTCTGAGGAGATGACAAACGAGTGTGTATTGTGGCAGTGTGTTGTGTTCACGCAATGAAATGACAATAAAAGTCCATGCATGTACAATGAAAAATAACTTAAACAAGTACAGATTTGTGCATGTTCAGCCATTTGACTCCTATGGTGGGAAGACTTTGGGACTGGCAAGCAGGATAGCTATTAAGCTGCAGAAATAAAACATATCTATTGTTGTCTACCAGTCACTGGCCTATAGTCAGCAAGATCTCACGTGGGAGAAAGTCTGAGGATGTTCATTTACTGTACATGTTGAATTTTTAGGGTACTGTTCATGAAAAGTAGCTGTGGCATGTGGTGTTGCATGGCAGAGTGTGTTGACACTTCACTCATGGAAATGCGTGTGCACACACACACACACACACACATTCTTCTTTGAGTAATGTCCCTGTGGGTGCTCTACGTCAGTATCCGCTGCCTGCTCGTGCACTCTTGATCAGCAATGTTTGTCAGTGGTGTCCGCACCTATGCCCTCTTCACCAATAAACTGCCAGTGTCTTGCAACAGAGCAGTCCGTGCCCAGTAGTTGAACTATGCAGCTGGCTACCCTTTGGTTTCTTATGCCTTTCTCATTTTAGTTTCTTCTTAGATTTTTTTTCTGTTAGCACAAGTTCATGCTTTGAGAGGGTTCATCCCTTCTTTCCTCTGGGTCCCTGTTCTCTCCTTCACCCCCACCCTCAACTCCTGGCCCTCATCTGCAGCCCCGCGTTTGGGTTATGCTGAAGACCCTGGACTTCATATCTTTCCATATGTGCCACAAGTCCTTCCCTTGGAGTGATGGAGATTCAACCTGCCTCTCTGCTGCTTGGGAGAAATCCACATTCCCTCTAAATGTAAAGTCTACTTAGATTTAAAAACAGATCTAAAAAATTGAGGTAGGAAAACATACATTCCTATTTATGTAGTGCTTTTTGAGACCCAGGTGGTGAGTTATCCCCAAATATATTGGTTCCATTCACCGGCTCTCCTTCGGCAGTAAACAAAGATGCTAGACTTCCCAAGGAAAGACCCCATTCTCCAGAATCAGACAAAAAAGGGAATGTCACTTCCTTGATCTGGGTCTCAAGAGACCTCATGTCCAAACACAGATATTGCTGAGGCTCCCTTTCCTGCAGTACTGTGACCACAGGAGCATACCTAGAAGTCATCTAGAGAGCTTCCAACACTGGCATCCGACTTAGCCTTCATTTTCAGATTTGGAGGCAAAGTCCTTATTGGTACAGTCTTCCATAGCCAGAAGTGAAAAGTGTACCATACCTATTCTGGTGCTGCATCCGGCACCACCCCAAATGCTTACTCTTGAGAAAACACATCCACACGCCCTGGTACTGTCCAGACTCCTATCTCACAAAGACCTTCGAATCCTCAGAGAGACAAATCATCATTATTGAAAGGTACTGAGAGGCGCTCTGCGCTGGTACCAACTCATTTCTCTGAGTTTGCTTACCCTCCATCCTCTTCTTCGATGGTGACTCACACTGTGGTAGTGACACCATCGCCACACAGTCTCTTAACTTAATTCCTTTGACATGATTTGGAGCTAAACTGGTAATAAAGTTGATCTGTTTTAAGATGGCTCATTCTTGTAAATGACTTTTTGGAAAATGTGTTCTTCAAGACTTACTTCAAAAGATGGAAGATGACTTATTTACAGCCTACAAACCTGCAGAAGAGCACAAAAGATGACTCGTGAGAGCATTCTGTGCCAAAAAATTCTGCACACGATATTTTAAATAATTGTCAGATAAATATGGATGCTCCAGCATGGCGTGGGGAGCTCAGGACACTGGCTGTACAGAGACGGAAGATCACTGTGCAGCTCCAACGTGCCCGCTCCCCGCCCCCCTGGGACAAAGACAGTGAGGCTGCACCCAACTGTGACATAGTGTGTCCCAGAAACACCCCAGGGCCCAACCCTATGTGCCATATGCAATAGGGCAGGCAGGATCCAAGAGTGGAGGGGCCTAGTGTGGGGGAATCCAGGTGTGAGTTGGAAGGGTTCTGTGTGGGGCAGTCTGGGTGGAGGAGGCTTAGTGGGGGATCTGGGTGCGGGGGGAGGGAAGATCTAGATGCACAGGGACTTGTTGGACAGTTCTTGGTGCAGTATTAATGGAACTCTGCATGAGGGTCCATGTGAAGATGGTTGGGGTTCAGTGTGAGGCTCCAGTGGGGTCAGGATCCAGATGCAGCTGGTTGGGGCTTGGTAGTGTGGGTTGTTGGGATAGTCCAGGTGCAGGGGGAGTGGGGCTAGTCGGGAGGATTCTGAGTATAAGGGGGTCTGGATGCACGGGGAGCAGCTCCCTGTACAGCAATTCGTTCCTCTGCAGCTGAGGAGCGACAGATATAGAAAGCGTGGGGGATGATAGGGGAAGGGAGAGGAGGGAGTTGACAGAGCTTCCGTCAGCTGGGGGAGAAATCTGGGGATGGGTCTAATATTATCCCAGATGCCATGCAGGGGAAGAGGAAGTCCCGTCCTCCATAGCCCAGCCGGGACTATCAGCTGAGCCCAGTTCAGGATAGGAGCCGCCAGCCGGGTCAGATAATTCATTTTGCATTTAAATTTTATCGTGTAAATTCTGAGAGTGCTTAAACTTCCAAATATTTTCTGATTCAGGTTGGATGGGCAATGGTCTGAAGGTTTAATGTCTTCAAATAATATTCTGCATTTCAACAGTCCATTGACTTACAATTATACTGGGACTTATGTCTGTAAGGTGACCAATTCCATTGGACAAACAAGTGATCAACAGACGATCTACATTTTAGGTGAGTTGTTCTTTCTCCCTTCACTTCCTAAGCATGCTTTGTTTAAAATACTGTGCCAGAAATTGGATTAGGTGTCTAGTTGAATGTGTTTTTTAGCCATGTTCTATACCTAAATATCGTTGTTCCATCATGCATGCAGTGTGCCAATCGTAGTACTGAAAGGGACCACAGTAGTGTCTTAGATGATGAAAAGTTAGATGCCTGCAAGTCACCAGCGCCTGATGAAATGCATCCTAGAATACTCAAGGAGTTAATAGAGGAGGTATCTGAGACTCTAGCTATTATCTTTGGGAAATCATGGGAGACGGGGGAGATTCCAAAAGACTGGAAGGGGGCAAATATAGTGCCCATCTATAAAAAGGGAAATAAAAACAACCCAGGAAACTACAGACCAGTTAGTTTAACTTCTGTGCCAGGGAAGATAATGGAGCAGGTAATCAAAGAAATCATCTGCAAACACTTGGAAGGTAGTAAGGTGATAGGGAATAGCCAGCATGGATTTGTAAAGAACAAATCGTGTCAAACTAATCTGATAGCATTCTTTGATAGGATAACGAGCCTTGTGGATAAGGGACAAGCGGTGGATGTGATATACCTAGACTTTAGTAAGGCATTTGATACGGTCTCGCATGATATTCTTATAGACAAACTAGGAAAGTACAATTTAGATGGGACTACTGTAAGGTGGGTGCATAACTGGCTGGATAACCGTACTCAGAGAGTAGTTATTAATGGCTCCCAATCCTGCTGGAAAGGTATAACAAGTGAGGTTCCGCAGGGGTCTGTTTTTGGGACCGGCTCTGTTCAATATCTTCATCAACGATTTAGATGTTGGCATAGAAAGTAAGCTTATTAAGTTTGCGGACGATACCAAACTGGGAGGGATTGCAACTGCTTTGGAGGACAGGGTCAAAATTCAAAACGATCTGGACAAATTGGAGAAATGGTCTGAGGTAAAGAGGATGAAGTTCAATAAAGATAAATGCAAAGTGCTCCACTTAGGAAGGAACAATCAGTTGCACACATACAGAATTGGAGGAGACTGTCTAGGAAGGAGTATGGCAGAAAGAGATCTAGGGGTCATAGTGGACCACAAGCTTAATATGAGTCAACAGTGTGATACTGTTGCAAAAAAAGCAAATGTGATTCTGGGATGCATTAATAGGTGTGTTGTAAATAAGACACAAGAAGTCATGCTTCCGCTTTACTCTGTGCTGGTTAGGCCTCAACTGGAGTATTGTGTCCAGTTCTGGGCACCGCATTTCAAGAAAGATGTGGAGAAATTGGAGAGGGTCCAGAGAAGAGCAACGAGAATGATTAAAGGTCTTGAGAACATGACCTATGAAGGAAGGCTGAAGGAATTGGGTTTGTTTAGTTTGGAAAAGAGAAGACTGAGAGGGGACATGATAGCAGTGTTCAGGTATCTAAAAGTGTGTCATCAGGAGGAGGGAGAGAACTTGTTCACCTTAGCCCCCAATGATAGAACAAGAAGCAATGGGCTTAAACTGCAGCAAGAGAGATTTAGGTTGGACATTCGGAAAAAGTTCCTAACTGTCAGGGTAGTTAAACACTGGAATAAATTGCCTAGGGAGGTTGTGGAATCTCCATCTCTGGAGAGATTTAAGAGTAGGTTAGATAAATGTCTATTAGGGATGGTCTAGACAGTATTTGGTCCTGCCATGAGGGCAGGGGACTGGACTCGATGACCTCTCGAGGTCCCTTCCAGTCCTAGAGTCTATGAGTTTATGATACCCGAGCCCTAAGTGCTGGTAAGGACTTAAATACAATGGTAGAGTTGGGGGCAGAGGGAAGAAATGTTATAAAACCCAAAACACTTTCCTGAGGGAGTCTGGTTTTATTCCTTTACCCTTAGCTGAGCTAGTCAGAATAACAGTGATGCCTCTCACAGCTCATACACTCCTATGGAGCAAGCATAAAGCTAATTACAGGGGGCAGAAATGGTTAGCGCATCTTGCTCCACCTGCCCCTTCCCATCTGTGTGGTACTCTCTTGTGGGTGGGGTATTGCTGTTGGCAGACTTTTAGTTAGTATTTAAATCAGGAAAGCACTTATTCCAGGGTTTCCGATGGTAAAGAATCTCAGGAGCAGACAGAAGTGCCATGTTATCATAGTACACGTTCCTTTGAGTATAGCAGTATATTGAAAGAGTACCATGGCCTGATGAAGATCACACGTAGTAGCATCAGTAGTAGAGCTGAGACCGAACATTATTATATTACCACAATGATGGGGGTAAACTAAATGGAATTGCTTAATTTTACCAATAGGTGCAAATGTTTCAATGAACGGGTGGTAGCAGTATTCAGAACATGAACTATTAATTCAGTTTATTCTTTCTGTGTTCTTGAGGGCAAATCTTTACGGTAAGGTCTGAATCCATTCTTATCTCAGTAACTACTATGCTGGTGGCATTGTAGCTAGTGAAAACTACTACACGACAACCCATAGTTCCATGTTCTCTTTATTTTGCTTCGGTTTTGGTGCAAGGGGCTTTCAGCATGTGCCCAGCCGCTCCCATTTAATTCAGTTCCAGTCTGGAACTCTCGGCACTTCTGAAGTCAGTCCACTTCTTTAGGCCCTTGAACGTGAATTTAGTCTCCTAACTCTAAACACCCATTTTTAAAACATTGATTCTAGTCTTTCTGAACTGACTCAGCATTGTGAGTAAAATGAGACAGACCTTTTCTTTCTGTCAGTAATAACACTTACCGTGATAGGAAAGGAAAACACCGTCCACTAAATCTGTTTGATTTCTTGTCAAAGTATAGTATTTAATGAAGAATATGCTCTTCCCCCCAGTTAAGACTGGTATATTTTAAAGCATATCAATATCCTTATATTCATGCATGCCAAAATAAGGGTTACCAAACTGTCATGGAGTCCCTGGACAATGCTCTGGAACTGCTCCCCACAAAGCCAGTCAGGACTTTGGGGAGCCTCCTCTCCCTTGGAGCAAACTGTCTGCAGGGCAAGAAGCTCACACAGCTTCACCTCCTGGGTCTCTCCTGGGAGCATTCAGCATATGTCCCTCCGTGTGCTTCCCACAGCGAGCCCGCCCCAGCGGGGTCCTGGGGAAGCTACAGGGTCCTGCACCCCCACTTTGCAGTAAGACGTCACTCTCAGCCAGCCAGTAAAACAGAGGTTTATTCGATGACAGGAACAGGGTCTAAAACAGAGCTTGTAGGTACAGCGAAAGGGACCCCTCAGCCGGGTCCATTCTGGGGGGCAGTGAGCCAGACCCTCATGTCTGCACTTCACTCCTCATCCCCAGTCAGCTGCAGACTAACAACCCCCTCCAGCCCCTCCTCTCTGCTCAGCTCCTTTCCCGGGCCAGGAGGTCACCTGATCTTTGTCTCCAACACCTTTAGTTGGCACCTTTGCAGAGGAGGGGCCCAGGCCATCAGTTGCTAGGAGACAGAGTGCCAGGCATTTATTTTCACTGGCCCTTTGCTCTGTAGCAATCACACACCCTTATTCCACCACCTAGATACTTAAGAACTGAATAGGGAACACTGAGGCACCAACACAGCATTCAGAGAAAACATTAAGAACATTCCCAGTTTATCACATCTCTCCCCCCTTCAAGACTGAATGGAGCTAGGTCACTCCAGCCAGTGACCTGGGGAAGTTCAAACGCACCAATGTTCCCATGGATGCCCCAGCATCTCTCTCATTCCTTGGTGTGAGTTACATCAGGACAGTTCAGTCTCACGCCCTCCCTTAGGTCGGGTGTGCTTGATGGCACTCGCAGGCCGCATGTGGGAAGGTTTATGCGGCCCATACCCTTTTGCCACCCCAGTACCCCTGGGGTTCTAACTGGGACGGGGTCTTCTTCCAGCACCCTGGTCTGCGATTTGGGCTCTCTTGGTTAAGAGCCCCCTTCTTGGTCTAGGCCAGCTCTGGGTTTGGGTAGCCGCTTCCCACCTTGTGGCCCAGATACAACACCTCTGCCGTCCCCACCTTACACTTTCCAGCTTTTACCATCAGTCCCACCTCCTTGAGGCAGCACTGCACCCTCTTCACCTGGGACACCTGTTCCTCCCTGGCTAAAGATGCACGTTATCTGTGTCTGCCAGGGCCAAGCTCTCCGTCCCCCTCAGCTTGTCTATAATCTCCCCAGTCCTAGGCATGGGGTTGGCATCGGACACTGTGATGGCTTTAAGCTTCCGAAGGTCCCCACTAAACCAGATCATCCCATCTTCCTGGGGGACCAGCCCCACAGGTGAGGCCCATGGGCTGTAAAACAACTGGATCACATTTAAAGCCAGCAGGTCCTTGACTGCTGTCTCCAAGTTCTGGGCTGCTTTTCCAGTGACTCTGAACGGGGAACACCTGATGGGGAGATTGGCTCCCACCTCAGGGAAGAGATCCCCCAGGGGGTCTTCCCCCTTCTCCTCCCAATCCTCCCCTTTCAGTTCCAGGGGTCCCCTCACTCTCCTCCCATCCAGCAGCTCGAACGGGAAGTACCCTGTGGATTCCTGGGGCACCACCAGCTGCCTCCCGAGTCCCCCCAGTTCTAATTCCCCTTGGGGAGCCCATTCCTGGTACAGGAATCCCTTCTCCCACAGGACTCTGTCCCTGCAGGCTTCCCCAAGGGGGTTTGCAGCGCTGTGGCCAGCAAGTTCCCTCAGTTTCTCCAAGGAGGGATCCTTCTGCAGTTCGGTCTGGAATTCAGCTGCTGGGGAAGGGAGTGGGACCTGCTCCCTCTCGCTGGCTGGGCCTGGGGTCACAGCTCCGCTGAGCCCTGTCCCTGGTAGCTCCCTCCCTGCTGTGTAATCACTTCCCAGCAGCACGTCTGGAGCAGGCAAACCTGGTTGGCAGCCGACCTGCCCTGCCTGGGTGTCCCCCCACTCAGCTGGGGTCTCAGCTCCCCCTGTGCTCAGCGCTGCCCTTGCTGTCCCAGTGGGGGCAGGCAGCGAGCTCTCTGCTCTGGTCACAGCATCAGAGCCAGCTTCAGCTTTGGTGTGCAGGAGGGTGGGGAGCATCTCTCCCTCCCACTCAGCCCCAGGGCTCTGGTTACAGGACTGCAGGTATCTGGAGCCCAGCAGCCCCTCCCCACTACCAGCCAGGTCATTTGCATTTTCACTGACCATTTTCCTCGTAGCTGATTGGTTCCCTGGATTTGAATTCAAACCTTCGGGCATTGCAGGAGGAGGGTCTGGATCCTGTCCCAAAGAGACACAGTCACCCCCCCAACAGGGCCTCCCAGCCAATATCCTGGAGAACCCCAACTACCAGCCAGTCTGACTCCTCCTGGGTCTGCACAGGGATCCGGGCCATAGACGGGGCAAGGGGCTTCACCCGGAGGGCTTCACCCAGGTCCCACAGCCCCTCAGCATCTGCAGCTGCACCACCACAGTTCTCTCTGTCCCAGGGTCTTGCCACCCCGGGCGTCTTTCCCCAATGACCCCTAGGCAGCCCCCTATGTCTCTCCACTCCACCATTGCCAGTCTATGCTGCTGCTGCTTCTCCTGCAGCTTTTCCTCGGGCTCTTGCTCTCTCTCACAGTCCTCTCACTCTCTCGGACTCTGCTCCCATCCCATCCGTCTCTGATCCCCTGATGGGGACCCCGATCGTGAAGACCCTCGTCTGGTTGGGGACCAGACTCTCGGGGATGCCTGGCTGCTGTTCCAGGTGCTCCCAGATCCTCTTTTAGCCCCATCTGGGTCAGGAATCTTCTCCTCAGAGCGGTCCTTCTCCTCCAACTGCACGATTAACTGTGCCTTGGTGAACTTCCCAATGCGTAACCCTCTCTTTGTGCACAGGATCACAATGTCCTTCTTAAGGAGATGGTGATAGGCCATCACTTCACCTTTCTCAAGTGGCTCTGGACTCACAGGCCTGTGTGCTCTTGGCTCCCCCATGGTTTCCAGGAGGAACAACTGGTGTGCCAGCCCTTCTCGTGATCACCACCTCTTTGCCAGGGTCGAGCTGCAGACTCCTCCGCCCCGGGACTGCTCCTACAATCCCCAGGGGAACCCTGCTACTGCAAAAATCCTTCTCTCCCAGGGTCGAGTGCCAAGCTCCTCCGTCCCGGGACTGCTCTCTGCAGTCCTCAGAGGTAGCCCCAACAGTCCTTCTCGCTGGTCAACCACTCCCAGAGGTTAACTGCCCCCTGAATCCGTCTCTCTTTGAGCTTTCACCACGCCTGGTCCTCATTATCCTTCCTTTGTTTTACTGCTCCCCAGTCACTTACTGCAAGCAGCACCATTCACGGGGTGTAGCACATCCCACTACTGCCACCAGTTGTCACGGAGTCCCTGGGCGATGCTCTGGAATTGCTCCCCACAAAGCCAGTCAGGACTTTGGGGAGTCTCCTCTCCCTTGGAGCAGACTGTCTGCAGGGCAAGAAGCTCACACGGCTTCACCTCCTGGGTCTCTCCTGGGAGCATTCAGCATCCTCTGCACCTCCATGTGCTTCCCACAGGGTCCTGCACCCCCACTTTGCAGTCAGACATGACTCTTAGCCAGCCAATAAAACAGAGGTTTATTCGATAACAGGAACACAGTCTAAAACAGAGCTTGTAAGTACAGCGAACGGGACCCCTCGGCCGGGTTCATTCTGGAGGGCAGTGAGCCAGACCCCCACATCTGCACTTCACTCCTCGTCCCCAGCCAGCTCCAGACTAACAACCCCCTCCAGCCCCTCCTCTCTGCTCAGCTCCTTTCCCAGGCCAGGAGGTCACCTGATCGCTTTGTCTCCAACACCTTCAGTTGGCACCTTTGCAGAGGAGGGGCCCAGGCCATCAGTTGCTAGGAGACAGAGTGCCAGGCATTTATGTTCACTGGCCCTTTGCTCTGCAGCAATCATACACCCTTATTCCACCACCTGGATACTTAAGAACTGCCTAGGGAACACTGAGGCACCAACACAGCATTCAGAGAAAACATTAAGAACGTTCCCAGTTTGTCACACAAACCTCATGCTTTCAAGATGCAGGCTCAGGAAGGATTTTACCCCTTCCCTCTCCTTTGAGCAGCAGTGCACATTTGATCATGTTCTTGCCTTCATCAGGCTCTTAGCAGATATTGTCAAAGTACCCAGTTCAGCAAAGCACTCAAGCACATGCAAAACTTTCACCAAGTCCCGTGCGGTTGTAGTGGGACTTAAGTCCTGGGACTTTAGACACATGCTGAAAGTTGTGCACATGCTTAAATGAATCTAGGCCAAACACAGGATGCTAGGTCTGATGCCTCAATAATCTAATGCAATATGGTAACTCCTATATATCTATACAGTGAATATTTCTGCAGGTCTCTGCAGATTCTGTAGAACAGTAATACCTTTATTAGCTTTTTCACTGTATTTATCAGTCAGCTGGATAGAAGACAATACAAAAATTGCAAGAACTCATCTTGGAACAAAGGATATTCTGCCTGACTTAGGCTAAATTGGATACATTACATTTCTGGCCACATGTTGAACATTCATAGAATTTCCTACTGCCTAAGAATCTGCTGCCAGTTACTTTTACTGCTATATCAAATTGTAAAAGCAGGTGCATAATATAATGCCTTTTTTGTATTTGCTGGAGATTTTTTAAAATAAGAGGCAATGAATAATGCTAAATCTTACAACAGGCTTCAGGGTATTATTTTATTGGTTGGTGGTTTCTAAACTAACAGTAGCCACTCAGGAAAAAAAGAACTACCAACTTTTGTAGACAGCTCAATAAAGGCAAACATGGTGTTAGGCGGTGTGAAATGACAGGGGTGAGTACAGAAAATATCATAAAGCCATTACATATTAGTGATATGCTCTCCCCTGGCATCTACTCTTTTGGTCTCCAAAAGAATATATCCCATTGCAGAAAGGATATAACCAAAAAAAAAGAAGAGATCCAGAGAAGGGTAGTGAAAGTGCCTAGAAGCATGGAGCAACTTGGATCTGGGAGAGATTTTGGAAGATTGGGGTTGCATTGCTTAGAGAGGAGCTAATGAGGTGACGTGACAGTGGGGTATTAATTTACTGAACGGTCTAGAGATGACAAAATAGGTTCTCCCTCTTTCCCTTTGAGACCTAATGAAATGACAGGAGCATGGATTTAAAGCTGGCAAAAGGAAATACTTTCTTTGTCAAGGAAGGTTGCCCTTTAGGTGGCTTAGTCCATTGTTGTTATGGGGGTTTTTACATCTGAACTATCTGATGCTGGCCATTATAGGATGTGGGCTATTGGAGCACGGCCAGTTGGATCTGGTATGACAGTCTCAGTGTTGGTCACCTGTGTGACTGGGGGAGTGAGGAGGTAAAGTGCCTCATTGGACCTCACACCCACAAGGTGCAGTGGGAGCAGTGGCTCCCTTACATGATGCCACACAGAAGCGGCATGTGACCTCACGTGTCTCCCCCCCCACACTGATTTCTGCCTTCCATTTGACCCTGCTCCCTGAAGTGCTGATGTAGCGGGGCAGAGCCCACCCAGTCCCATGCTATCTCTAGCCCCCCACCCCAAGAGGTGCACGTCATCTCTGATCCCACCTGGCACCCAGACACTTCAAAGCCCTTCTGCATGGTCAGGGCTTTGTGGCTCCCGGAGGCAGAGCCAGGGAGCAGCTGCTTTGCATGACATGCACTATTTGGAACCAGGCAGTTTTTCTCTACTGAGCTGTAGTACCTGCAGAAGACTGTCACGTGCCTCCTCTGAGAGGGTTTTGGCCAGTACATCCATATAGATTGGATGCCCTGGCCATGACCCCAGCTTCCTCATAAATCCTCCCTCCCTGTGTTTCCACAGAGCAACACAAAACAGGCAAGAGATGCAGAGCAGCTGTGCCCACTGCCCCCCACCCAGTACTGCAGTTCAGCTGCTCATGCCTGTAGGAGCATCATGACGTGGCCATTGCAAATGTGTGTGCAGAGTCTCCAGACATGAAAACAGTAACAACTCCCCTGGCAGGCACAGCTGCACTTACGTAAAGTCCCTGCTTTCATAGGCTGGGTCTGCACGACATATTTCAGTATGAAAAATCCACATCTGAGCGGCGTAGCTTTGCTGACCTTTACCCCCCGTGTGTAGACAGTGCTATGTCGGCAGGAGAGTTTCTCCTGTCAGCTCTCACAGAGGTGGATTTATTAAACCGACAGGAGAGCTCCCGTCAACTTAAAGCGCCTTCACCAAATGTGCTACAGTGGCAGAGCCACAGATTTGTAGTGTAGACCTTCCCCATGTCTCCTGGTTGTAATGAAAGCACCATGCTGCACTTGTGACAGAGTGACAAATGGGGGTCTCCCTGTCCTCCTATCTCAAGGATCTTCCCCTTTGTAGTACTCAGTTCCCACGAGTGTTACTGGAAAGACCTGCTCTGGAGAACAGGTGAGAAGAGTCTGTGCCAGAAAAATAAGGGTGAGGAGGACAAAATGAAAAGGAAATAAAATTCTAATTAAATCGCTCTTGTGATTTCACCATTGCACTAGTTCACTAGTCGTCGTAGGCCTTCAAAGACTTAACACACATGCTTAATGTAATGCACCATTCATGATCCTATAGCAATGTGGTGTCAATGGGACTACTCACAGTGTGTATGGTTATTCATGCTGGTAAGTCTTTACAAGGTTAGGGCTTCGGAGTGTTTCAGCTTAGACAGGAGCTGAGGTCCAGGGCCTCAAAAATATTTAGGCACCTGGTGCCCATGTATTATTAGGCCCTAAAATACTTTTAAGCATCCAGACCTGCTAATCTAAGATTTGAAATAACCTGGCAGGATCCTTCTTGGGAAAAATACTTGCCGGCAATCTTTAGCCAGCATAAAGAAGCAAAACAATCACAAGTCTTGGGGTTAGGAGGTTGGTTGTTGGTTATTTTGGGTATTTTTGCTGAGCACCTTTAACACAAGATTGAGGGAAACAATTCACACTTCTGCTGCTTCTCCTATTTGGTTAGCGCTTCTGCATGGGAATGTTGACAGCAGTGGAAAAGAGGAGAGCTTCCTTTATTCCCTCTCGGCTCTGAGAGTGATCTTTCTGTCTCCTGGCTTTCTAATCTTCTGTTTCCAAGTTGTAAGTACAAGGATAGCAAGACAATAGGTTTATATTGTTTTTTTTGTATTTACATGTGTGTAGTTGCTGGAATGTGTTAAATTGTGTTCTTTTTGGATAAGGCTGTTTATTCATTTTTTTCTGTTAAGCAATTGACCTTGTATATTGTCACCTTGATACAGAGACCATTTTATGTCTTTTCCTTTCTTTTTATATAAAGCTTTCTTTTTTGGGACCTGTTGGAGTTTTTCTTTAGTGGGGACTCCAGGGAATTGAGTCTGCAGCTCACCAGGGAATTGGTGGGAGGAAGAAGACGGGGGGAAGAGAAAGTCTCTTTGTGTTAGATTTACTAAGCCTGACTTTGCATACCCTCTGGGTGAGGGGAGAGAGAGATTTGATCTCTTGGTACTTGTGTTTCAAGGACTTGAAGCAGGGAGTATCCTAGGGTCCCCAGGGCAGTCTCTTGGATGAAATCTTAGATTCTGCAGAAAACAGCAAAACAGTCACAGGAAGGCTCAGCAGTTAAGAATTTCTGAGACACGTAGGGCCTAGCTTTCAGTAGGGCTGCAGCCCCCTTCATTTTGGCATGCACACACCTGTGGTATTTGTCCATCAAACTCCATTCTCCAGAAGTGACAGATCCTCTGTTGGAGAAATGTGAAAATCCTCTCACTTGTGCCCAGAAATGTAATTATGGAGGGTGGGGGTAGGTGCAACATTTCACATATGGAGGCTGCCTCTTGAAAGACTGCTCCATAGTGGTTTTAAAAAAATGACTTCAGTTTGATCTACTGTTTTTTGCAGTGGTATCAAGAAAATAAAATACTGAAACACCAGTAGTGGTAGCACAACAAGTGACATTTTCTTCTTGCCTTTCAAGATTCTCCATCATTGGGGGGGGTGGTGGTGGTGGTGGTGGTGATGATGATGATGATGATGAGTCTGAAGACACAGGTAATGGCTTGTTCCTGAATCATAGAATCTCAGGGTTGGAAGAGACCTCAGGAGGTATCTAGTCCAACCCCCTGCTCAAAGCAGGATGAATTCCCAACGAAATCATCCCAGCCAGGGCTTTGTCAAGCCTGACCTTAAAAACCTCTATAGGAAGGAGATTCCACCACCTTCCTAGGTAACCCATACCAGTGCTTCACCACTCTCTGAGTGAAAAAGTTTTTCCTAATATCCAACCTAAACCTCCCCCAATGCATAGACTGTTTCTTTAAAGATATCATTCATACTATTTCCACTCAAGAAGTTGTTGTTTTAATTGATTACAACGTAGACATACAGCATTATTATTGTTGTTATTCAGAATGTATATGGGGAACTGTGCGACCTGGTGGATAGGACACAATCATGCCTCAGGAGACCTGAGCTCTTGTCCTATCTGTGCTGTGGACTCACTTGGTGACCTTGGACAAAGGACAGAACATCTTTCTGCCTCAGTTTCCCTTTCTGTAAAACAGGACTGCGTTACCTTTATGAAATGTGCTAAGGAGGCATCTTACTTCATTCAAAAGTGAAGGTGATAGCCTGTAGCATTGAAAATAAGAATTCCCCTAGTTTGGTACCTAGCCACCATAATGTGTGCTCTAGAAGTTCATAAATGATGGTAAGGCAGATATTTATTCAGGGCTGGCTCCAGCTTTTTTGCCACCCCAAGCAGGGAAGAAAAAAACAAAAAAAGATAAAGCCGTGATCGGTGGCACTTCAGCAGCAGCTCTACTGTGCCCCTTTGTTCTTCGGCGGCAATTAGGTGGTGGGTCCTTCGCTCCTAGAGGGCATGCACACACCACCGAATTGCTGCCGAAGACCCAGACATGCCGCCCTTTCCATTGGCTGCCCCAAGCACCTGCTTCCTGCGCTGGTGCCTGGAGCCGGCCCTGTATGTATTATAAGGTCTTTATATTTATGCTCAAATACCAGGGTGGTGATGACCTTCTAAAAATCTAGATAGATTTGACCTGTTGCTTCAGCTTTTTAAACTATAGTATTAAACCTGTCCTTGTACTTAAATTCAGGCAAACTCATTCTACCTGTGTTTATTTCAGTGTAGCTATACTGGTTTTACATCAATGGAGAATCTGAGCCTCTATTTTTTTTAGCCAGTTTAATGCTTTTTCTTTACTATATAGCTTGCTGAGGGAAGGAGCGGCCATCGGCAAGATTCATTGATGCCCTAAGCAAGAACAACCCATTTGATCTGCACCCTCTGATACTCATGTTGAAATCAGCCCCAAGTCTGAGCCTCATATTGTTTGCCTTTTCTAATGGGCTCTTTCAACCGTCATGCTTGCTATTTTGAGTGTAATACCATTAATCTGGATCATTACATGCTTAGAGACATTAGTGTTGTGTTCTATTATGCACTTTCTATTTGTGCAAGGCAGATTGCGTGTGTGTGTGTGTCTAGTATTTGAACTCCAGATCAGCTATGAACTTTGGCAGAAATTCAGCATGACTGGAACATTTCTCCTACCCACAGTATTAGATCTCTAGGACTCTGTAAAACAGGTCTGCCAATGTAGTACATTTGTGCCAGAGTGTCTTGCAAGAGGTGAACGCTAATTGGGAGTTATGGTGCCAGCTGAGCCATCTGCAGCAGTTAGTGGTTTTCTGATACCTGCTCGTTAAGGGCCTGCTCCTACAAGGTGACCACCAGAGGCGGCTCTAGGCACCAGCAAAGCAAGCAGGTGCTCGGGGTGGCCCATTTGCAGGGGCGGCAGGGATCCAGCATGGGAGCTGAGAATGAACAGGGGGCCCTGGGAGCTGTAGTTCCTTTGTTAGCTCCCTACCTATAGAGCCAGCCCTGGAGCAGGGAAAGAAGTACATTTCCCAGCATTCCCTTGGCTGCTATCAACAGGAAAGTGGGGGAGTGAGGTACTGAGACCTCATGCTGCAGCTTGGTGTGAATGGAGAGCTGCACTGGGAAGGGCAGGGAGACCCTGCCCCCATCCACTCCCTCCCAATTCCCACCCCCCTGACTGCCCCCCCTGAAACTCCAAACCATCCAACCCCCCTGCTCCTTGTCCCCTGATCATCCCCCCAGACCCCTGCCCCTGACTGCCCCCTGGTACCCCACCCTCTATCTAAGCCCCCCTGCTTCTTGTCCCTGATCATCCCCCCGGACCCCTGCCCCTGACTGCCCCCTGGTACCCCACCCATCTAAGCCCCCCTGCTCCTTGTCGCCTGATCATCCCCCCGGACCCCTGCCCCTGACTGCCCCCTGGTACCCCACCCTCTGTCTAAGCCCCCCTGCTGCTTGTCCCCTGATCATCCCCCAGGACCCCTGCCCCGACCTCCCCCAGGACCCCACCTATCTAAGCCCCCCTGCTGGTGGTGCCCGTCTGTCCCCTCCTACTGAGACCCCTGCACCTAACCGTCCCCTGGGATCCCGCCCCCTGGGACCCCACCCCCTATCTAAGCCTCCCTTCTCCTTGTACTTGACTGCCCCCTCCTGAGACCCCCCCCTGCCCCCTAGGATCCCACCCCCTACCTGTCCCCTGACTGCCCTGGCCCCCATCCACACCCCTGCCCCCTAACTGACTCCTGGGACTCCCACACCTATCCAACTGCTGCCTGTCCCTTGACTGCTCCCCCCGAACCCCTGACCCATTTAACCCCCCTGCCCCTGACTGTCCCCCGAACCTCTGCCCCATTCAACCCCCCCTGCGCCCTGTTCCCTGACTGCTCTGACCCCTCTCCACACCCCACCCCTGACAGCCCCCCCAGAAACCCTGATCCATCCAACTCCCCCGATCCCTGTCCCTTGACTGCCCTGACCCCTCTCCACACTCCCACCCCCTGACAGCTCCCCCACCCATCTAACTCCCTCTGCTCCCTGTCCCTTGACTTTCCCAACCCCTTTACACATCCATTCCCCCAGCAGCCCCCCGGAACCATTCAACTCCCCCACTCCCTGTTCCTTGATTGCATCAACCCTGCTCCACACCCCTGCCACCTGACAGGACCCCCCCCAGAAGCCCTGACCCATCCAACCCCCCAGCTACCTGTCCCTTGACTGCACCCCGGGACTCCCTACCCCTTCTCCAACCCCCTGGTCCTCTTACTGTGCCGCTCAGACCAGCGTGTCTGGCTCTGTGCGGAGCCCGACATTCTGCCGCAGACACGCTGCTGTGCTCCCCCATGGAGCACACAGTCCCATCCTCCCCAGAGCGCTGCTGGTGTGGCGTGCTGAGGCTTCAGGAGCGGGGGGGAGCAGAGGAGGGGCACTGGATGCTGCAGACCCCGATGTAAGCGGCTCAATCCGGCCGAGCCACCGTGTCAGCCGTGCTGCGCTCTTCATTGGGGGGAAAATCCTGGACCTTCTGAGAGTTTAATCGCTATTTAAAACCCCCAAAGCCAGACATGTCCGTGAAAATACGGACGTATGATAACCCTCGTCGTATGCTCAAGGAGTAGGCTTTGGCCCAGATATCCCCTTCAGAAGACATCAGCAGACTGGATTAGGGATACTAGTGTGACCTCGCCTTGCAGCCCCCAAAGAAGGAATTGGGGGGACGAAATGGACAGTGCCCCTCTCTATCTGAAGCCTGGCAAGGGAGGTACGTGGATCCCACTAGAATTTAAAATGAAAAGTAAGGGATGGGAGGCTCTGGACCTAGGCAGCTCTAGATGCAGTACCAGGCATGTAAGATTTCCACTTCTGAGCCATGGAAGCAGAAATTGACTTTTCCTTTCCAGATGTAGCTAATATTCAGAAAGGGAATCTAGCACCTGCCTTCCAGATTTGAACACCTCAAAATTCAGGAGTCCTCAAGCTCAGTTTCGGCAGCTATTACTTCATTTCTCCCCAATCAAATATACTGATCCACTGTAACTTGCTGTAGAAAAAGTAGGATAAAATTGAGCAAGAAATGCTTCCCAGTGGTTATTAGGACTGGAACTGCTATTTTCAACAGCCATTGCCTTTAGTTTTATTTGTTTAAAAGGAAGACAGTGATATTGCATTGGCAAATTCCCCATAGAAACAAAGAGTGGAAAAAAAGAATAATAAAGGCACCTCAGCTTTTCCTCATTTATGGAGGACAGTCTTATAATATGCATCCAGATATCCTTCAATCACACAAGCTGAAAATTGTTCCACTTCACTGCAGTTCTGTAACTATATGGGAACCAATCCTGTCTGTGTTCTGTGCACATCCAAAATTCCTGCTGAATGACCCGCCCTGGGAGCGAGTTACCACTGACCCAGGGCTAGGGCAGAAGGAGGGTGGAGGTGTGGGGAGGAGCCCAGAGCTGGGGCAGCAGGAGGTGCAGGTGGAGAGGGGAGAGCCCAGAGCTGGGGCATCAGGGGGTGCATGTGGAGCAGGAGGGAACCAGGGCTGGGGAGGCAGGGGATGTGTGGGTGAGAGGAAAGTGAGGAGCCTAGGACTGGGGCAGCAGGGGGGTGTGGCGGGGAGCCAAGGGCTGGGGTGGGGGACAGCCAAGTTTTTTTTGCTTGGGACGGCAAAAAACCTAGAGCCGGCCCTGGTGACCAGCAGCTCCTGACAAACACTCAACACCTTTAATGCCTTGAAGCCAGTGGAAGTAAAGCAAGTAGTCAGCACTACTCAGGATTTGGCCCTGACTTGAGAAACTCCTGATTTAACTCAATTTATTGTTCTTTGCTGGTTTATATATAGATTTTTTTAAAAAAATCTGGTTTCATCTCTTAGCACCGGGTGTCACAAAACACAGGCTGTGTGGTGTTACAAAAGGACACGTTTCTTAAATTAAAAAGAAAAACCACGTGTTTTGCCACATGTATGTATAGCTTCTATTCAGGGTCTTAGAAAGCAGCTGCTCTACCCCATGTTATGCTCTGCAGAAATAAGCCTATTTGTTTTGTGTCTTTCACTTCTCAGGTGCTCCTTATTGGACCTATTTAGAAAGGATGGAGAAGCTGCTAGCTGTGCCCGCAGCAAGTACTGTTCGCTTCCATTGCCGTGCAGCAGGCAACCCCACCCCATCCATATACTGGCTGAAAAATGGCAAAGAATTCAAGGGAGAACATCGAATTGGGGCCATCAGAGTAAGGCATTGTGGGTCTAATCTTGGCTATGCTGTGTTCATTCATCTCTGGATCTATTATTGATGGCTCGATCGGAGCCAGCGTTCACTGAGCAATCCTGATAGGGGCAAGCAAGCATGAGATCCCTGGCTTTACATAGTAAATATTTCCATGATCATTAGAGCTTGTGACATTTTTCTGTTCAAGATGTTTTTTCTATGATATGTACAAATTGCATTTCCCTTAGTACTGCCCATAATCCTGGCAACTTTATCATAAGTGAGCGAGAAGGATATCGGTGTATATCATCATAAACCCCATTGACTGTGCCAGAATGGGGGTGTTTTTGATAACCATACTAATTGTTCAAATAATTGTTTAAATTAGCTGCTGCCCATTCTGGTGGAATGCCAACTCTGAGCATTTGCTCATGTTGCTAGTCTTTTTAAAAGTAACCTTGAAAAAAAAAGATCAGGTGTATTGCTGTGCTCGCTGCAATAGCTGGATGCAACAAGGTACAAAGAGATAGGTTTTTGTCCAGGTTACAAAAGTGTAAACCCAGAGTGATACCACTGAAATCAGTGAAGTGACTCCTGACTTACACCCAGGGCCGGCTCCAGGCACCAGCACTCCAAGCGCGTGCTTGGGACGGCATGCCACCGGGGGTGCTCTGCCGGTTGCCAGGAGGGTGGCAGGCAGCTCCAATGGACCTCCCGCAAGCATCCCTGCAGAGGGTCCGCAGGTCCCGCAGACCAGCGGACCCACTGTAGGGATGCCTGCAGGAGGTCCACTAGATCCGTGGGACCGGCAAGCGGCAGAGCCCCCCCCGCAGCATGCCGCCGTGCTTGGGGCAGCAAAATAGCTAGAGCCAGCCCTGCTTACACCCATGTAACAGAGATCAGCATCTGATCTAAGCTCTTAAGCAGACCTCTCTCTGTCATCATTCAGACGTGTAACATGAGCCCGGCAGAAATACTGAGACTCGGTTCAGTAACATTCTTGTGATGAAATGCTGGAAGCCCCTTTGCCCTGGGTAATACCAAAGAGGTACTGGTTGGCAGTGTGATTCTGATGTCTACAAACAGAGCCCACAGACACTGAAAACCAGTAAATGAATCCCTAACCAGGCGACTTATCTGACCACAATTTCTGTGCCACCTTGTAATTGTACATCAAAATAAAGCAGTAACTTAGCAGGAAAATCAGTTGCTCTTGATTCTTTTCCCCTCTTGTACTATACAAATGCCTTCCTGTTTACCCTTTTGGGGACCAGAATAGTTGATGGGATGGTTATAAACACAACAGAGTCACAAGACAGAAAAATCTCTCTCTTTCCAGACTGTTTCCTCCTCCTTCACTCAGACTCCTCCTGGAAGAGCTGAATATGTTTTTCACTTAAACCTTTGAAGCTTCCTAATCAGCACGTTGTGGTTTGTTGACAAGGTTGAGGGCACACAGGCAGTTCTAGATCTTTGGAATAGTTAAGGCGAGAAGAGAATCAGGGAGGTAACTCCTCTTCAACTGATCTGATAATAGATAACATTTCCAAGTCACCCAGTGCAGCACAAACATTTTTCTACTAATTGCATGCCGTGCGGATCATCATAAACTGCTTTCAGGCTTGCATGTGCATTTATACAAAAATGTGTGACGACAGCTGCACTAAATTATGCTCGCAGAATTAAACCTAAAGGTAAAAGTAATTCCACTTCCCACTTTCCTGTGGTATGAATCTACCCTTGAGTTCAGATAGAAAAGTTTCATCCTCTGCTTCGCAGTCACATCTCTTGCACTATAGCACTTTATTTTCTCTAGAGGCACCTTCCAGCAATAAGTCAAATGTTTAAAAAGCTATCGGAGGCACTGTGAGGCCTGTTAAACCAATAGGAGTGTAATCCCTCTGTCTGTCTAGAAAAAGATCTCTCTCTCTCTCTCTCTCGATACAGAAACATCGCTTTGTTTCTCTCTTTCTTGCCTCCTACCCTCGTAGAGCTTAGATAGATAGATATGCCAATTTATATCAGGTGAGGATCTGCGCCAGAAAGAAAGTAAAAAATAAATCAGTTCAGTGTGTCATTTTTTGAAGATTAAACTCTTCAGGTACGATTGAGTTTCTATCCCAGGATTTAAGCCCGGTAAAAGTGAATGGCCAGGTCAACAGCGGGTGGAGCTTGGACAGTTTACAACAGCTGAGGATCAAGCCCAGTGGATTAACGTGCAAAGACCAGAATCACAAATTAACATTTCTGTGGAGATTAATGGGAGGAGGAGGCACACATCAGAGCCCTAAGGGGGCTCCTATTAGGGCGTTAGTGGGGCTCTGGGTGTTCGCTACTTCCCATCACCCAACACAGATGTAATGAGGTTGAGTAGTGTCCGCAAAAGAGAAACTAACAACTAATTATTCCTCAAGAAAGGCTTTTAATGACTTACGACTGTAAAGGCAACACAGGCAGAATAAGAAGAACAGAATTAAAGACCAACACTGAGTGAGGATTAATATAAATGACAGATTATACTGGAGACAGGCACAGGAACAAGTAATATTATGCATTAACTTCTTATTCCTATAAATTCATATATGACAGACAATTAACATTGGAAACAGTTACTAGAACATGCAATGCTGCTATTTTTGATTAGCTAACAACCTTACAGGCGTTATATTCACCTCCAATAGCATATAATCCTCTATGTGATACTAATACATTGATTAACTATATTTTACCAATCTTAACACATATGTATATTTTTATTTAATTAATATACTTTTACTAACTTTTATACTAACTTTATGGTAATTTATACTGAAGACAGGCACAGTGACTTGCAAAGTTACTATGATTTATAATCTGTTAACCTTGCCCACACCGTGCCCGTTTCCAGCAAGGCACAAATACATATACTGTTGCTATATAATGATTTGCTATTAATTCCTACTACTTTTAAACAACTTAAACAATTTATTGATAAACTTAACCTATAATATTAATACAGATTTAAGATTAACCAGCTCAAGCATTACCAGACCGTTTTACCTAATACCTCACCCTGTTTTCATCCAAAGATACATTACCTTTCAGTTGACCATTCCCTGCACTGGCCAGGCACAGATAGTCAGTGAAGCGCAAGTCCCTTTGGTTCAGGGGGTGTATCTGAGCCTGACAAAGAGCGATCTCTTTTAGGTTAACACCATACACACACACATATGCACTTCTGCATTTTATTTATACAGTACTTGCTGGCCGTGCTTTTGAGCAAGTCAACCAATCAAGGTGGCCAAATTTTACAGAGTGGCATTTGCGGTGGTTTTGAACTAATCAACTGTGCACCTGTGATCAGCTCATCTTTCCTTTTTGCGGCTAGTTGTGGTCAACTTGCTAGACTTAAAAAACCTTAAATTGGCTTAAAGAGGTGTCTGGTTGCAGAGCATAGTAACCACAAGTCTGTATCAACCTTTACCGAGTTTCCTTCTTAATCTATAAAGCTTCTAGATCCTTTGTGCTTATGCTTGCAGGATTCTACTGTACTCACTTCTTACAGCTTCCGGAAATTTGAGACCTAATAATATTTAGTCTGACACTACTTGGCAGGGCTTATGCACATTAAGCACACTTTCCTCTCTCTCTTTTTCTCCAGAGCTCAGAATAGTTTAGACTTTGCTCTTTGGAAATCCGTGGCCAGCAGAAGAAAGCTGGAACTTGCAACATGCAAGTTTGGATTTTTTTTTTTAATATTCCATCCTAACCTCTAATTTTTACCTCTGGTAAATGGCATTTAGATACCACCTAATGTGCCTCAAAACGGGGGAAGAGAAGACTTCCAAACATGGATGAAATAAATTATATACAGTTCATTCTTAAATGCCAGAGGAGTGAAATTCATATGACTTATCACATGACATTTCCCAAAGAGAATTAATATTATAGAATCCTTGCTGGAATCTATAATATTGTAAGCCTGGGTGTGTTAAATGACCCTCGAAGGGAATGGGGGGCTGGAAGGGGGAGACTGAGGATTATCCCTTCCCCAGACCATTGCACCAGCTTGCGTACCAGTCTAGCAAACATGGTCTTAGTTTCTAAGTGTGTCTGCAAATGTTTGTCTCTCAAGGAGCCAAGAGTGACAACCAGGGCCACTGAGAGTGGGTTTGGGCCCCAGTGAAAAAAATTTTTCAGGCCCCCCAGCAAGGGTGGACTGGCTAAACAGGGCCGATGAAGTTGGGTAAGCCAGGGTCCCATTCTAGACTGCCAGGCCCCAGTAATTTGTACTGGCTTCCCCCCTACCCTCTCGTCAGCCCTGGTGACAACACCAAATAAACCAGAGGGATTTCCAGTATCTCACTGATTTGATTAAAGTCTGCAACGAGTTACTTCATGTTTCTAATGGTTTATCAAGTACACTGACTGCCCAAAATTGGGAACATCCTTCTTGTGATCCCCTGGATCTGGACTCAGCTTTCTACTAAAACTTTTCCTTAGTTATTTTTAAAAAATCTTTCCAGACACCTTCTGTGTCACAGGAACAGAGCTCTGACCCACAGTTTGAATCTGTATTCAGATCCCACTTCCCCAGAGCTCAAGTCCTATACAATGAGGTGATGGACACTTTATATCTAGAATAGGCAAGACATGTGGTTGGATGTTTGGAGTGTTTGGATCTAGGTTTATGATACTGCTTTGCCACTTGCTTCGTATCTGGAGCCAAGCTTTACCAGAGTTCAGATCCTAGATACTACTATGATGGATGCTTTAAAAATGCCTAGGAGAGAAGGATAAAGATTGGTGTGAAGATGCAAGGCTATGATATAAGCCACTATAGAGACAGGTCAGTAACAGGTTTAGACTAAGACATCCCTCTCCCTACCCCAAGTTCTGGCATCAAATTTGGTCCAGTTTCACCTGTAAATTACATGACAGAATGCCCAGTGAAATCTCCAGGAAGAGCATCAGAATTGAACCCATAATCGTCAGCAGCCAAAACCTTTCTTCAGTCAAAACCTTTCTGTCTTTCTATTAGGTATGCATTTAAATGCAGTGACATGCCTTGTTGTCAACACTTAGAAACAAGGTTAGGAATGTAGGCCAGTCAACACTGTTACTTGAGCAGATGCCGAGATACAAAAGGTGGGGGGAAAGTATAGTTTTATGGCAAGAGTGTGACACCCTCCATTAAAACCAAGCCATGTTCGCTTCATAGCCCTTACACCCAATGCCCAGTGCAGTGGGGGAGGGACAGCTGAGTGGTTTGAGCATTGGCCTGCTAAACCCAGGGGTTGTGAGCTCAATCCTTGAGGGGGCCACTTAGGTATCTGGGGCAAAAATTGGCCCTGCTAGTGAAGGCAGGGGGCTGGACTCAATGACCTTTCAAGGTCCCTTCCAGTTCTAGGAGATTGGTATATCTCCTATTATTATTGGATTATTAATGCTGCTTTTGACAGGTTAATTGTGCTCTGATCCCTTTTTGAAAAAGGCATGGGGATCAAGATAACAACTAGTGAAAGATGATTACAGTGGCTCCATTTGATTTCACCAGCTGTAGCTAAAAGTGCTGATAATTGATTAACCACTCATTTTCTGCATCAGCCCTTGGTTTTCTGTAGTGTGCAAAACTGGCATCACTAGTGCCAGTTGATTCTGTGTACCAAGAATATGCTCCAAAACGCGTTGTTAAAATACTATTGACAGCTGTTTGGGGGCCGTTGGCTTCTAACTGATGTCCAGAGGCTTGGGAAGGTTAACTAACTCTGCTCACAGGGATTATGCATACCGAGCACACGTGTGTATGTGTGTGTGTGTGTGTGTCTGTGTATGTATGTGTGCACGCACATGTGCACATGAATCACTTTGAGGCAAGGACACCAACATTCATTTTCAGCCCTGCAACTGATGGGCCCCTGTAACCTTGGCAAAGTCACTTAAAGTGGACACCATTGATCTGAAATCCAATCAGTTAAAGAAAAGACAGGGTGTTCATGTACTATACCCGAACCAGTGTCAGACACCCTAACAGTTTTGTGCTTTACGCTCATGGTTTTCCTATGGTTTTTAATGTTTGTCTCTCACCTGTTACCCACTGGAAGACACACCCATTGAGAAAGGGAAACTGGATGTTACAGAAAAGTTCAAGGGTATCTCCACTTCCAAAGACCAATTCCTCTAAAAAAGCAATCTCATTCCCCACATATTCTGTGATGGAGAAGAAAATAAATAACTAAATAAAAAAAGGCATCAAACAATGATCAAAGAGCCTGACCTGACTGATGACAGCAGCCATGGCACTGCTAATTTCATGAGGAAAACTGCAGAAATGCCATGAATTGGTGATAAGCAATGGTTTCCCTTAGTCAGATAACAGCATTCAGCACTGTACAGGTGCGGTTTAGACCGAGTACAGGCCGTCCTCGGACTTACAACACAACTGGTTCCTGGAAATCGCGGCTTAAGTCAAAAACTTCGTAACTCGAATTTCCAATAGGAATGTCGGATTGAGCATCACAAAGTTAAAACCGACGACGTAAAGTCGAAACACTGACAATTTATAAACATCCTAAGTGCCATTTGTCATAACTTGAACGTCATATAGTCAAGGACTGCCGGTACTTTAACAATAACTCACTTAGAGATACACATGGCACCAAATCCTGCTTTCTTTATTCACTGTGAGTGGGGGCAATGAAGTGAATGAAATTCAAGCAAAGTTGCAGTATGAAAACAGTAGGTGCTGTCAGTGATAAATGGTTCTGGAATGATTGCCACTAGGTTTACAACTTGTTCCCTAGAGCCTCACATTGCAGTATGCCAAGGGTCAACAGGACTGGGCAGGATTGGGCCCTGTAGTTTGTTTTTTTTGCAGTTGTGTCAGCATTGCCACTACAAAGCCTTCTCTTATTTTGAGATCTGTATTTCAGCTACAGACATTTTCTGTAAGCTGAAGCTCACTACATTAGGTATCAGGCCTGGGGCCGTTTTGCTTTCTTCAATTAAACAAAATGTTATTTTGGCCAATTTTAAATTAATTTGCTTTTTTAAAAAAGAAAAGACAAATAGTTCCTGAGGGAGGATGATCCTGGCTCCCTTATATTATGGCAAGTTCTACTCCTGCTGCTGCTGCTGTCCTCTGCCCAGAGATTCCCAGTCCTGCTGCTTGGCAGAATTAAGCCCTGCCCTCTTCCTGATCCCCCAGCCAGCAGGAAGGCAAAAAAAAAAAAAAAAAAATCAATAGAATCGCAGTCATCTATATTCAATCATGATGTTCCAAAACACAAGAGCTTGTAGCAACAACGCTGCAGCATATTGGGCAGTTACGGTAGTAGAATGCTGTCATGTTTAATTTTATATGAGATGGGGACAAAAGAAAAGAAATTTAAAGCCTAGATATTTCCCATAGGTAACCTGTCTGTTTAACATCCATCAATTTTAATAACAGTTATACATACACATTGAGACTGCAATTCCAGGGTCTGATTTTGCACTGACACTGATTTTACACCGGCAAAACTATTTACTTCAACAGAGTTACTCCTGGTTTACACCAATTAATGAGAAGAATCAGTAAACTGCCACTGAACCTTAGGGTGAAATCCTGGCCCCGCTGACATCAATTACAACACTCCCACTGACTTTAATGGAACCAGGATTTCACTCTCCATCATTCAAAGAATGATCCAAACCTATGATACAAATACACCTTAAATTTGGCTCAGCTTCAGGTCCTTGTCCAGATCTGCAGAAGTTCAGGTCTGGATTTGTAATTGGACATCAGTGGATCAGAGCCGGTGTGCTCAATGCAGCTAAACCAGTTGACACTAGCTGAAGATCTGGGCCTGTATCTTTAGATTGTCCTGTGGCAATTAATTGTTATGATTAGAGCTGGTCAAAAAATTGGCATCCCCTGGATATTTTTCATTTGCAGTGGACATTTGAATACCAAAACATTTCAGCTATAAACTTAAATACTTTAATTTGTAAGTGCAGCTCAGTTGTTTTATGCCAGTTGTAGTAAGTCAGGGACCGCATGTTCCCATTCTTCTTTATAGGCTTCGGGCTCATACCCATGATGCACTATGGTCTCCACTCTTGAAGCAGAAGATGGTACATCACGTGAGTCACTGGCCATAACCTCTCATGAGAGATGTCATCTGGCTGGGAGCCTGGCCCACAGAGGAAAATATGAACATGAGACAATTGAACTAGAATCCCCAGAGGCACTGCAGCAACATTCACAAACTGAAATATGTCAGTTGTCAGGTGGTCAGTTTTTTGATGAAAAAACTAAGTTTCTGCAGAAAGCACACACTTGGTGTGAAAAATTTCATTTTGTCAAAAACCCAATTCTCCCACTGAACAACAGCTCTGAGGGAAAACTCCTCACTGACATTAGACCTGCGAGATCACTGGGCAGAACACAGCTGAGGAAAAGAAACACTGCAAGCCAGTTAAAGATGCCTTTTCCCTTTTAACTGTGAATTTCCTTGTTTTTGCTGGCTTGCACCACAATCCAAGGATTACTTCAACAGTGCTAACTTCTGGCCTGCAATGTAACCCCACACATAACCCCCCTTGACAGAACAAGAAATAATGGTCTCAATTTGCAGTGGGGGAGGCTTAGGTTGGATATTAGGAAAAACTTTTGCATTCAGAGAGTGGAGAAGCACTAGAATGGGTTACATAGGGAGGTGGTGGAATCCCCTTCCTTAGAGGTTTTTAAGGTCATGCTAGACAAAGCCCTGGCTGGGCTGATTTAGTTGGGAATTGGTCCTGCTTTGAGCAGGGGGTTGGACTAGATACCTCCTGAGGTCCCTTCCAGCCCTGATATTCTAAGATTCTATGATACAGCTTCACGTTTGCAAGCCGGAGTCCTGTTCTTTCTCTACTGACTTGATGGAAGTTCTTGCTAATTTAATTCATTAAAAAACAAACCCCAGGCAGCTGCACAATTCATCCATATAAAACACATGGGTTTACCCAAGTTGTTTGCCAAGTGATCAAGACTTGTGCATTTGGGCTTTTATATCATAAATGCACCAAACAGGAGAACCTGTTTCACAGCAAAGTGACAAACTAGTTTTACACAGGCCATTTTGGGGTTACTGTAATAAAGGACACATTTACTCTATGCTCTGGACTGGCAACAGCTGGGGACTGGTCTCTGCTGTAGCCACAGCACCCTCATCTGTCATTTCTGACAGCTTTGTTTTGATGAGGGTTGTTAGGATGGTACCTTGCCCTTCCCCCTACAATGCTGCCCGACTGGATCTCAACTGAGTTACTTAGCTATATCCATTTTAATCCATATGGACAATGGAAAATGGACAGGTCTGTTTTTCCAGGCTTCTCTGCTAGTTTGCTCATAGATTCAGACTTTAAGGCCAGAAGAGATCATTGTGATCATCTAGTCTGATGTCCTGCACGTTGCAGACCACAGAACCACACCCACCCGCTCCAGCATTAGATCCCTAACCTCTGCCTGAGTCACTGAAGTCCTCAGATCATGGTTTAAAGACTCTGAGTTACAGAGAATCCACCATTTATACTAGTTTAAATCTGCAAGTGACCGTGACCCATGCTGCTAAGGAAGGCGAACCCCACCCCCATTCCCCCACCTGGTGGTCTCTGTCAATCTGACTTGAGCAAAAATTCCTTCCCTACCCAAATATGGTGAACAGTTACACCCCAAGCACGTGGGCAACACCACCAACCAGATACTTGGCAAAGACTTCTCTGTAGTGACTCAGAGGCCTCCTCATCTAGTGTCCAGCGTCAGAGATATTTACTACTGGCGGTCACAGATCGGCTACATGCCACTGTAGGCAGTTTCTCTGGTCTTCTCTCCTGTGAAGTGCCTAGCACAACTTTGGGAACTGTCAAAATAATCATTAGTTTCACTCCGGGCTCTCTAGCCTTGCAACATCTGTTACTATTGTTATTTATTTGTACTATTGCAGGAACTAGAGGTCCCAATAGTGACTGCAGCCTGACACAGAAAGAGGGAAAACCCCTGCCACAAAGAGTCCCAGCCCAGTGCCTTAACCACAAGACCACCCTCACTCCAAAAAGGATACTACTCTCAATGCCCTTTCTTTCAAAAAACGTTCATGAACTATTTCTATCGCAATTAGGTCATAAAACTCCTCCCCACCCCCAAAAGAAAAAAAAACTTAATTTGGGACCTAAATCACCTAACACTGTCTCTTCAAAATCCACAGCCAGTTACAAACAAATACTTTCAGAGGTACAATTATGACAAGGGTTCTGGGAGCTTGCCAACGGTGCTAGAATTAATGAGTATGAAGCTTTAATGGGTTCTTATAAAGGAGGAGGTAATTTAGGTTTTGGACTCCCATGATATGACTAAAATTCAACCATTTCTTAGTTTATCCAAAGCAATAACAAGCAGAGAATTACCAAGAGACACTTCTAATGAAGATCAGCTCTTGTAGTAACGCATGTCACTGCTAGAAAGACCTTGCAGCAAACTTGTTAGAGAAAAGATGCAATTTTCAGACTGGTTAGAATTAAAAAAACAGTGATTCTGCTATTTTACTTTTAAATGGATGATATTTTACTCTTTGAAAACCGGGAGGGTAACATGCAAGATTTTAATAAGCACAGCGGTAATAACACCGTATCTATCCCTTACTTCACTTTAATTCTATAGACAGAAACTCTATACTACATAATCCAGCCAAATCTTATCATGCCAAATCTGTTGATACAACATATTAAGTAGGAACGCGGGAGCAAAATACAGCATCAGACCATCTGCCTATTGAGTGTGGTGTCCTGTTTCCAGAGGAAGATAATTACGCCCATATAGTACTTGGCCAATGGTGTGAAGCTAGAAGTAAGGAAATGTGTTTGTATATACTTAGATGGCCCATACCTTCACAGAATCTCATTGCTCCAAAACTAGCAAAGAATTTAACCTCATCACACCATCGTGAGGAAAGAAAGTATTATCCCTATTTTATAGGCAAATAAGCTAAGGCACAGAGAGATGATTTAATTTCCCCAGGGTCATACAGGAAGCCTATGGCAGAGATGGGAGTAGAAGACCGATCCCTTGCATCTCAGCCCAGTTCCTTACCCACCAGACCATCCTTCCTCTGTTGGTAATCACTTTATTTCATCAGACTTGAGATCTGACTTCCCTTCTCTTAGGTAACTTCCATACAAGGGTTAATAGGGGTCATAATTATCTTGAGGGTAGGGATTGGATACAGAGGGACCTAGATAAATTAGAGGATTGGGCCAAAAGAAATCTGATGAGGTTCAACAAGGACAGGTGCAGAGTCCTGCACTTAGGATGGAAGAATCCCATGAACCGCTACAGACTAGAGACCGAATAGCTAGGAAGCAGTTCTGCAGAAAAGGACCTAGGGGTTACAGTGGATACGAGAAGCTGGATAAGAGTCAAGAGTGTGCCCTTGTTGCCAAGAAGGCTAATGGCATATGGGTGTGCATTAGTAGGAGTATTCCCCTCTATTCGACATTGGTGAGGCCTCATCTGGAGTACTGTGTCCAGTTTTGGGCCCCATACTACAAGGAGGATGTGGAAAAATTGGAAAGAGTCCAGCGGAGGGAAACAAAAATGTTTAGAGGGCTGGAGCACATGACTTACGAGGAGAGACTGAGGGAACTGGGACTGTTTAGTCTGCAGAAGAGAAGAATGAGGGGGGATTTGATAGCTGCTTTCAACTACCTGAAAGGGGGTTCCAGAGACGATGGATTTAGACTGTTCTCAGTGGTAGCAGATGATAGAACAAGGAGCAATGGTCTCAAGTTGCAGTGGGGGAGGTCTAGGCTGGATATTAGGAAAAACTACTTCACTAGGAGAGTGGTGAAGCACTGGAATGGGTTCCCTAGGGAAGTGGTGGAATCTCCATCCTTAGAGGTTTTTAAGGCCTGGCTTGACAAAGCCCTGGCTGGGATGATTTAGTTGGGGATTGTTCGTGCTTTGAGCAGGGGATTGGACTAGATGACCTCCTGATGTCCCTTCCAACCCTGATATTCTATGATTCTATGATCTGCCCACAGCACTCACTGACTCAATATATAACTTGTATGTGGTAAAATATCCAGGTACCATAGGACAAACTTTTAGCCTTCACTTCAAACATCTTTGCTTCCCTCATTCTAACATCCACTTGTGAATCAGGTTGGAGGTAATTTCTGTTCTAGAAGACACAGGCATAGTGAGTTCTACAATTTCCTGTGTTTTTTCTCATTATACGGACTGAAAGATATTTATGTCTATTTTCCTGAGGAAAATTACATAGGTTGAGCTTAATTTCTTCCTGCTGAAACTCCACTGAAGTCAATGAAGTTACATTATGGAATTATCGGTCCTGTTATCATCTGCACCTCCTTTCTAGTTAAGGTGCACACATTTCATACTGCACGAGGCCTCCCACAAAAAGATAGTCATGCCGCAATCTTATCAAAGTGTTTGATTAATTTGGTATTGTGAAGAGCACACCTTGTTACCTGCAGGGAAGCTAACCTGCTCCACCCACCTTTCACCTGGAATACAACCCATGCCAGGTATGCTCTCCTGTTAAGTTAATTTATGATCACTCCATGGGAATTGAGCTCAAAATTATACAGATGACTCTGTGGAGCAATGAGAACACAACTCTGAAGCCCACTCAGCCCTGTGCGTCACAGCAGACTTGGCCAGGGGGTGACAGAGCTGATACAGTCAGCTCCTCTGCCTTCCCCAGCATATAGGGCCTGTAAGGGTGGTTCCAGGAAGGAGATGTGGCCAGAGCACCACCATGTCCTAGCCACCCCCAGCTGGCAGTTGGTCCTGGGAGGTCTATAATCCCACCGAAAAAATTTAGAGCAGCTCTGGCCAGCTCCAGGATCAGGAAGTCTCAAATAGCTCTGACTCTCTCCCCACCCAGCTAATGGCAGAGGCTAATAGACAGAGCTGAACACTGAATCCAGGGGTCCAGATTCCAATTCCAATCTCCCGGCAGAGGAAGTCAAGAGTAACTCCATGAAGTCAAGGAAGTGACAGTAGCATCAAAATCAGAGTTAGAGAGAACGGAACCAGGCAAACTCTTGTGCTACCTGATTGTGCGCCTGCTCTTCTTCCTTCCTGCTCCTATCATAAACCCCCTCACTACCTGCGTATGTATCCACACTCCCCAATGCAAGGACATCCAAGGTTCTAATCCACCAGAGCTACAGAGTGACATGAACACTGCACTGCCATGTTAGGGTGGAGATACTGAATGATTATGTTTCTAGGTGGGTGAGTGAAGTGTGTTAGGTATGACACAGAACATGGAGAAGAAACAGATCCTGCACCAAGCAGCTGCCAATCTACATCCAGACATGACATTAAAAGTGGTAACACGGAAACAGAGGAGGAGGTGGAAAGGAGAGCAACAGGTTACAGTTAAGCTACTGACAGGCAAGCTGAACTGCATAAATACAAGAAAAAGCAGCAACCAGCCTCCTGCCCTCACAAAGTTTCAAGCACAAGGGGAAAAGAGACTGCCACTAACACAATGTTGCATGTACTGTTAGTATTTTTATTTGCGCTCTTTATACCCAAGGATCTCAGAAGGCCTTGCAACAAAAGCTAGGTTCAGCTTCTCAATATCCCTATAAAGTAGGTAAATATTAAATGTACAACATAGGTAGGGAAATTAGGGCACAGGGTGGTTAAGGACTGGATCCTGTTCCCACTGGAGTTAATGGATGTCTTGTCACTGATCTTTATGGGAGCAGGACACACACTTGTCAAAGGTCACTAAGGAAGCCTGTTGCAGAGGTGTGAGAGAACCTCAGCATCCCCACATCTAAACCTCAACTTCCTTACTCCCTTTCTGGGACCAGTCCACACAGCTGGGCTGTTGTGAAGGGAACCGGCTAAGCTCTTCAGAAGCTTGCAAGAAGATTCAGGCAATTAAGTGAACAAGAATTACAAGAGGTGTAGGAGAAGGAGGGAAATGAAAGTCTCTTTTAACCTTGCTATAAAATCTTTCAAACATACATCATCATTATAAAGACAAATATTACAAAGATTTAAAGGCTGTTTTGGGATATTTTTATTGTGTTCCCTCCCTTAATTCCTCCACTGCCTTCCAGAACAGTTAATCTCCCACATATTGAGACTTACCAACCTCAGAGAGGTGTTTTGACAATTAGTTAATGTCTACATGTGAGTGCTCTGGATATGTCATGAGACAAACATTTAAACAGTGCAAAGTTCAGCAGGCCTGAATGGAGAGGTTTAGATTTAAGTTTTGTTTCTGAGGCAGTTACTGAAACAGCAAAGATTCGTAGAGCTGTAATATCGTTTCTTTTTCACTTCCAGCCAGGACCAGCTGAGCATTTATTAGTGATGCTTTGTGGAGTCTGCTTCGAGATCACATGGCATCAGAAAAAGGTGCCAGAAAGCCTCAACCTTTCCCCTTCAATTCACAGCTCTGCAGATACCAAATCCTAGTTCCTCTGAGTTTCCTTGCATTTTTAATGTATGCGCCTCGAATCTTCATTTAATGCAGGCAGCTGGTTGGAAATGCCCCAGAACAATGAGTTTACTTTTAAGCATCCTGAAAGCCCCCTGCACCAAAACCCGATGCAAAGTAAAAAGAACATGGAACCGGGGGTCGTGTAGTAGTTTTCATTAGCTACAATGCCACTAGCATAGTAGCTACTGAGATAAGAATGGATTCAGACCTTACCATAAAGATTTGCCCTCAAGAACATAGAAAGAATAAAATGAACGTATAGTTCATATTCTGAACACTGCTACCACCCATTAATAGAAACATCCACACCTACTGATAAAATTAAGTAATTCCATTTTGTTTTCCCCCATTATCATGGTAATATAATAATGTTGGGTCTCAGCTCTACTACTGATGCTACTACGTGTGATCTTCATTAGGCCATGGTACTCTATCAATATGCTGCTATACTCAAAGGAACATGTACGACGGTAATATGGCACTTCTGTCTGCTCCTGAGATTCTTTACCATGGGAAACCCTGGAATAAGTGCTTTCCTGATTTAAATACTAATGAAAAGTCTGCCAACAGCAATACCCCACCCACAAGAGAGTACCACACAGACGGGAAGGGGCAGGTGTAGCCAGGAGTGCTAATCATTTCTGCTCCTTGTAATTAGCTTTATGCTTGCTCTATTGGAGTGTATGAGCTGTGAGAGGCGTCACTGTTATTTTGAACAGCTCAGCTGAGGGCAAAGGAATAAAACCAGACTCCCTCAGGAAAGTGTTTTAAGCTTGGGTTTTAGAATATTTCTTCCCTCTGCCCCCAACTCTGAGTTTTAGGTAATCTGTTACAGAACATGGCTAAAGAACACATTCAACTAGACACCTAATCCAATTTCTGACACAGTATTTTAAACTAAGCATGCTTAGGAAGTGAAGGGAGAAACAACAACTCACCTAAAATGTAGATCGTCCGTTGATCACTTCTTTGTCCAACGGAATTGGTCACCAGACAAACGTAAGTCCCAGTATAACTGTAAGTCAACGGACTCTTGAAATGCAGAGTATTATTTGAAGACATTAAACCTTCAGGCCAATGCCCATCCAACCTGAATTAGGCAATATTTGGAAGTTTAAGCATTCTCAGAATTTACACAATAAAATGTAAACGCAAAATGTATTATCTGACCTGGCTGGTGACTCCTCATGGCATCCGGGGTCATGTTAGACCCATCCTCAGATTTCTGCCCCAGCTGTCAGAAGCTCTGCCAATTCCCCCCTCTCCCTGCCCCTCTCACCCCCCATACATCCTATAACCATTACTCCTCAGCTGCAGAGGGAGGAATCGCTGTACAGGGAGCTGCTCCCCGAGCATCCAGACCCCCTTATACCCAGAATCCTCCCGACTAGTCCCAATCCCCCTGCACCTGGACTATCCCAACAACCCCACACTACCAAGCCCCAACCAGCTGCACCTGGATCCTGACCCCACTGGATTCCCACACTGAGCACCCACCCACACCTTAGACTGAGCCCCAACCATCTTCACATGGACCCTCATGCAGAATTCCATTAACACTGCACCCAGAACTGTCCAACAAGTCTCTGTGCATCCAGATCTTTTTCCCCCCGCACCTAGATCCCCCACTAAGCCTCCCACACCCAGATTGCCCGACACAGAACCCTCCCAATCCACACCTGGACTCCCCCACACTAAGCCCCTCCACCCTTGGATCTTGCCTGCCCTATGGCATATGGCACATAGGGCAGGGTCCTGGGGTGTTTCTGGGGCTCACTATGTTACAGTTAGGTGCAGCCTCACCACTCAGTCTGTGTCCCGGGGGGGAAAGTGGGCACGGTGGAGATGCATAGTGATCTTCCATCTCTGTGCAGCCAGTGTCCCGAGCTCCCCACGCCATGCTGGAGCCTCCACGTTTATTTGACAATTATTTAAAATATTGTATGCAGAATTTTTTGGCGCAGAATGCCCTCACGAGTAGTCTTTTGTGCTCTTCTGCAGTTTTGCAGGCTGTAAATAAATCATCTTCCATCTTTTGGAGTAAGGCTTGAAGGACACATTGTCCAAAGACATTTACAAGAATGAGCAATCTTAAAACAGACCAACTTTATCACCAGTTTAGCTCCAAATCCTGTCAATAGAATTAAGTTCAGAGCCTGTGTGGGGATGGTGTCTCTACCACAGGGTGAGTAACCATGGAAGAAGAGAATGGAGGGTAAGCAAGCTCAGAGAAATGAGCTGGTACCAGTGCGGAGCGCAGGGGCGGCTCTAGGAGACCGGCAGAACGCCCCCCATGGCTTGCCAACCCAGGCACGCGCTTGGCGTGCTAGTGCCTGGAGCCACCCCTGGTGAAGCGCCTCTCAGTACCTTTCAATAATAGCAATTCGGGCTCTTTGAGGATTCGGAGGTCTTTGTGAGAGAGGAGTCTGGACAGTACCAGGACGCATGAATGTGTTTTCTCAGGAGTAAGCATATGGGGTGGTGCCGGATGCAGCACCAGAATAGGTATGGTACACTTTTCACTTCTGGCTATGGAAGACTGTACCAATAAGGACTTTGCCTCCAAATCTCAAAAATGAAGGCTGAGTCGGATGCCAGTGTTGGAATCTCTCTAGATGACTTCTAGGTATGCTCCTGTGGTCACAGTACTGCAGGAAAGGGAGCCTCAGAAATATCTGTGTTTGGGCATGAGGTCTCGAGACGCAGATCAAGGAAGTGACTTCCTCATTTTCATCTGATTCTGGAGAATGGGGTCTTTCCTTGGGATCTCTAGTGTCTTTGGTTACTGCCAAAGGAGAGCTGGTCAAAAGAACCAATATATTTGGGTCTGACTCACCACCTGAGTCTCAAAAAGCACTACAGAAATAGGAATATATGTTTTCCTACCTCAATTTTTTAGATCTGTTTTTAAATCTAAGTAGACTTTACATTTAGAGGGAATGTGGATTTCTCCCAAGCAGCAGAGAGGCAGGTTGAATCTCCATCACTCCAGTGAAAAGACTTGTGGCACATACGGAAAGATATGAAGTCCAGGGTCTTCAGCATAACCCACACATGGGGCTGCGGATGAGAGCCAGGAGGTGAGGGTGGGAAGGACGGAGAGAACAGGGACCCAGAGGAAACAAGGGGTGAACCCTCTCAAAGCGTGAACTTGTGCTAACAAGAAAAAACACTAAGAAAAAACTAAAATGAGAAAGGCAGAAGAAAGCAAAGGGTAGCCAGTTGCATAGTTCAACTGCTGGGCACGGACTGCTCTGTTGCAAGACACTGGCAGTTTATTGGTGAAGAGGGCATAGGTGCGGACACCACTGACAAACATTGTTGATCAAGAGGGCACGAGCAGGCAGCGGATACTGACGTAGAACACCCACAGGGACACTACTCAAAGAAGTGTGTGTGTGTGTGTGTGTTATTTCCATAAGTGAAGTGTCAACACAGTCTGCCACGCAACACCACATGCTACAGCTACTTTTCATGAACACTACCCTAAAAATTCAACATGTACAGTGAGTGACCATCCTCAGACTTTCTCCCACGTGAGATCTTGCTGACTATAGGCCAGTGACTGGTAGACAACAATAGAAATGTTTTATTTCTGCAGCTTAATAGCTATCCTGCTTGCCAATCTCGAAATCTTCCCACCATAGGAGTCAAATGGCTGAACATGCAAAAATCTGTACTTGTTTAAGTTATTTTTCATTGTACATGCATGGACTTTTATTATCATTTCATTGCATGAACACAACACACTGCCACAATACACCCTCGTTTGTCATCTCCTCAGCCAAACAAGGATTCATTAACCGCTGTGATAGACCCAGGCTAGTTGAGGAGAGCAGAGTAGCAGAAGGGAGATTTACTGGCCCCAGGAGAAGCAGTTTCCTGTTCCCTGAGTGACCACAGCAAGGGCTGCTCCAGGCTAATGAGAACACCTGACTCCAATTAACCTGCTAAGAGTCAGGTGAGGTGTTAAGCACCTGATTTTAATGAAGGCCCCTCTGATGCTATAAAAGGGCTCACTCCAGTCAGGCCAGAGGGAGCCAGAGGAGAGGAAGTGTGTGCGAGGAACTGGGAGCAAGAGGTGTGCAAGAAGCTGAGGCACACTGCTGGGGGACTGAGAAGTACAAGTGTTATCAGACATCAGGAGGAAGGTCCAGTGGTGAGGACAAAGAAGGTGTTGGGAGGAGGCCTTGGGGAAGTAGCCCAGGGAGTTGTAGCTGTCGCACAACTGTACCAGGAGGCACTCTAGACAGCTGCAATCCACAGGGCCCTGGGCTGAACCCGGAGTAGAGGGCAGGGCCGGATTCCCTCCCAAACCTCCCAACTCCTGATCAGACACAGGAGGAACTGACCTGGACTCTGGCTTCTACCAGAGGGGAAGGACTCTGAGCTGTTTCCCAACGCACACGGTGAATCTGTGAGGTGAGCAAATCTGCCAATAAGCGAAGGACCCACCAAAGTAAAGGAAGAACTTTGTCACACCTTGTAGTGTACAGATTTGTCCATCTACTTCCAAGTTATTAACCTAGCGCCTTTACCTTAAAATTCAGTGGATAAAACACCAAAATACATCTATTCTGCACCAGTTCAATTCTGTATTTCTTCAAAAGCATTATTTAGAATTTAAAATAGATTTGAAAGCAACTTCAACTGAAATTTTTTCTGGGACAAAGAGGTACAGATGAGATTCTTCCTTTGTCTTCCCCAAATGCCACTACTTTGTTCATTTTTCAGAAACAAGTACAAGTAAATACCCTACACGTGACCTGGCTCTCCAGCCTTGCATAACAGTGGTCTGACCCTCTGCACTGTAGCTCAGTATTCTGTCAATAAATTGCAACCTCAACTTTTTAAAGTCGACATTCTTATCATGATTAAGTTTCTGCCAAAGGGTTTATTACAAGAAATTTGTATACAAGTTGTGACGATGCGGTTCTGGCGGGACCCAACTGAGAGTGCCAATTCAGGACCAATTGCTCAAACAGGGCAGCCACAGCCCAAGGCTGGGGTTTTTCCACCTCTAAGGCAAACCAAACCAGTCAGACAAAAAGGACTTCGGTTTAACGCCACTGGCTAACCACAAGTCACATAAGCAATTTCCTTAGACACTCCAGTCTCCCAGTATCACCACCAGTGCCATCCATCCTGGGGATGAATGGTTATGGAAACCAACACCCCAGTAAAAGAAAAAGGTTCTCTCGATCCCAAAGGACCAAGCCCCAGACCCAGGTCAATATACACATCAGATCTTACCCACAAATCACGCTGTTGCCAATCCTTTAGAATCTAAAATCTAAAGGTTCATTCATAAAAGGAAAAAGATAGAGATGAGAGCTAGAATTGGTTAAATGGAATCAATTACATACAGTGATGGCAAAGTTCTTGGTTCAGGCTTGTAGCAGTGATGGAATAAACTGCAGGTTCAGATCAAGTCTCTGGAACATCCCCAGCTGGAATGGGTCATTCAGTCCTTTGTTCAGAGCTTCAGTTTGTAGCAAAGTTTCTCCAGAGGTAGGTAGCAGGATTGAAGACAAGATGGAGATGAGGCATCAGTCTTATATAAGCACTTCCAGGTGTAAGAACACTTCTTTGTTCTTAGTATGGAAAATTACAGCAAAATGGAGTTTGGAGTCACATGGGCAAGTCCCTGCATACTTTGCTGAGTCACAAGACGTATCTGCCTCCTCTCAATGGGTTGATTGTGTAGCTGATGGTCCTTAATGGGCCATCAAGCAGGCTAAGCAGAGCTAACATCAACTTGTCTGTGGTGTTTCCCAGAACTGCAGCACCAATTTGGAATACAGACAGTACACAGCCAATACTTATAACTTCAACTACATAATGATACAGACATACAGACAGCATAATCATAACCAGTAACTCATAACTTGGTCTTAGACACCTTATATGACCCCCTTTACATAGGATTTGGTGCCACTACAGGACCTTGGTTGCAAACCATGTTTTATATGGTCCCAGTTTATATCAATAATGTCACACAAGTTCATCTCCAATTTCTTGAAATTAAAGTTCTCTGATTTTATAAACCATGTTAGACTTGTCTGTACCACATGAGAAATGAAATAAATCTGGGTATTGGTTTAAGTGTTATGAAAGCCCCTTTAGTGAGAAGATTAACATATCTTGTAAAACTAGATTAGTTATTTGTCCTTATATCTTTTAACTTGCATCATAACATGTGGGAGAGGACAGGAGGGGATTTTTTTTTAATCCAACTGGTTTAAATGTGATCCAAATGAGACTAGTTCATTTGTTTCTTAATTTTTAATGTAATACTTGGATAGCAAATTTTGTTTTGCATTTAGGAGGTTCCATTCAAGAACCTTTGGTTATATATTTATTATTATTAACCTTGCATTTCAAATACAATTTTAAAGAGCTTTGTCTACACTACGCAGCTTTTAGCGACATTCCTGTGCCGCTACAGCCATGCTGCCAAAAGTCGTGCAATGAGCGACTCCTGCCGACAAAGCACGGCTCACACTGGCACAGAAGTGCTGTGCCGAGTCTTCATTTATTCACTCTAATTTAAGGTTTCATGTGCTGATAATGCACTTTAACATTTTTAGAAGGTCTCTCTCTATAAGTCTATAAACTATTGTTGTAGGTAAAGTAAACAAGATTTTTAAAATGTTTAAGAAGCTTCATTTAAAATTAAATTAAAATGCAGATCTTACCAGTTTAGTGCAGTGGTACTTAATCAGGGGTGCATGCACCCCCTGGGGCAGAGCTGGTGCAAGGATAATTTGTGCCCTGGGCAAAACTTCCATCTTCCCCCCCCCATCCCCTGCACATCAGTTCATTGACGGGCAAATTCCAAGGAGCCTTTATAGACCCCATGTGCCAGCCGTGCCCAGGGGCTGCTCTCCAGACCAGGTTCCCCCCTCCCCTGCCCTCCCCCTGAACTCCCCCGGAGGGTGCACAGCCCCTCTGCAAGCCCTCCCCACCCTGGTGGCCCCTGCCCAGAGTCCACTCACTGGCTTTGCAGGGCTTGGGCCGCTGCAGCAGCTTGGCAGGAAGGAGCTGCCTTCCGGAGGCACCAGAGAGCCAGAGTGTCCTGCTTGTAGCAGCAGCAAGCCCCAGCCATGGGGGAGCCAGCGCAGTGCAGGGGGGCAGCAGCCTTCCAAAGGCGGTGACGCCGCTAGCGGGAAGCACCTGAGCCCTCCCACCCATGCTGCTAAGGCAGCGGGGGGGGGACAGGGAGGGGCAGTGGCGGCTCACAGTTACAGGAGCCGCAGAACCTGAGCATGGTAGGGGGAGCCGGGAGGCCTGCCTGCCTGGGCTGCGGCCTGCTGTGCCCCCTGGGGGACTCCTGCAGCAGATGTATGCGGGCGGCGGTCCCCATGCACCCTCCGGCTCCCTCTCGCCACGCTCGGACTCTGCGGCACCCGGGAGTGTGAGCCACGGCCCCTCCCACAGCAGGCTCAGGGCCCCGCGCCCTGGTGGCTCACACTCCCGGGAGCCACAGAGCCCGAGTCGGTAAGGGGGGAACGGGGGGGGCGCACCTGCGGCCAGTCTGGAGTCCCAGCCGCTGGCCCCGTTCAGCCTCTGCCGATCCCTGCACTGGTGCTTTTCATCGGTAAATCTTCCGCTGTTCGGGGGGGAGGGTGTTTTTAACACTGCTAAATGGCAAAAGTTTTGCCAACCAAGTTCCAGTGTAAACTTTTAGTCTTTTATTCTTTTTTTTCTAACTGATCCAGGAAGCAACTTGAGGCTGCAAGGTGGTACCACAACTGTTCTTTAATGCTTCTTATAGCACTGCTACTATCAGTGATTCTCACAGCACTATTCCTGTGCATTACATACACTTTAGCACTCACACAAGCTATTTTCTTTGTTTCAGACAGATGGACCAAGTGAAGTTGAAGGGGCCATATATTTGCTCCGGAGGTGGCTCCCTCCAGGGGAACGTACTTAACACGCAAGACTACAGATGGCAGGCAGCAGGACTCTCAATAAAGACATCCAGTTCATATTGGAATCATGAAACACTGCTTTTATTACACAACAGGAAGCCATACAATGATACTAGATATCAACATGGGTTGACTTAAGTTTTGAGTCATGAGGGGAGCCATCTCATGCAGCTTATTTGGAAGTAGATACAGTGCCTTACTCTTCACTAGAGCATGGTAAACTTGATGATTGAAATGATACTTCAAGTGTTTTCCATCCCAATTTTCAATGTAATATCAATGTTATATAATTTTATTCAAATAATATCCTGGATTTTTTGCATCTTTGCTTTATGCACATCCTCAGCTCACACGGAAGAGGAAGGCTGGACAACAGGTGCTTATAATGTCTTACACTAAGCCCAAGAAACTCAATATCACAATCACCTGTCAAAGAAGTTATTCCATTTATAAAAATAAGTGGATTTATTCTAAAGCATTGGTAACTGCTCAGACTTCAGAGTAACAATCATTCTTCACTTGTGCTTTCCCACCCCAGTTGTTACTGCTCCCCTTTCCTCAGGAGCCATCAACTACATAAGGCCAATATTTTTCTTTACAACATCCACATGTCTCAATCCATACAACTGATGCATCAGTATGGGACATATTTCAATAACAGTCATATCTAATACACAGAATGTGCATTAGTCATGTACTGAAACCAGACAAGCTAGTAGCAGTCAAAGGGCCTTGTTTCCACTATGTTGTAAGCCAGTAACACCATTCAAAACTCTCCTTTATTAAAATATTGATTATGTATTTAAATGGAAAATTCATCTTTTGTTTTCATGAACACTCACCTGGTCCATGTAAATTCCGTGGGTGGTGGATTTGCGTCAGCATTACACTGGAGCTGAACATGCTCTCTTCCAATGAACCAGTTTCCATCATACCCAGTTACCGAAACTTCAGGAGCATCTATAAAATATGAGTCATTTCACATTCCAGTATTCAAAGAACATTACTAAAAAGGAGATGCATTGCTTAGAATGATATGTCTACATGTTTTATTTAACTAACAGAATGGCAGTGCTTAATCTCCAACGAGCAATGGTAGTCCTACCTGGAAAGCTTAGTAAATTACACGTATACATGGGTAGATGGCATCGGAGGCTTAATATGAAGCAAATAAGTGAGCCCCATAAGTTTTTAGTTTGTTAACTGAAACAAGCAGAGATAATTATATAGTTTTTACGTCAACAATGCCAATATTTAGCATGATGCAGTGCTAACTTCAATAGTTCAAATATGCCAAATTCTGTGAATTCAAAAAAATTCATATTACACGGTGGTAAATGATGAATTGCACATATGACATGAGTAACGTCTGGCTAAGGATTTATACTGAAGTAGGTACCTGCATTGTGCCTGTGTTAATACTACTAGTCAAACCAGCAAGGAACTTCAGCATAGTCTGTGTTTAATTTAGTTTTATTTCTTTTCAAAGGATTCAACCAACTAGTAACTGGTGGTAAATATTTAATTTTTTTGATAGAGCAGATTACAGCAAGGGGCCTCATGTTCTTTGAGCAGGAGATGGTACATCATGTGAGTCACTGGCCATAACCTCTCATGGGAGATGTCATCTGGCTGGGAGCCTGGCCCATAGAGGAAAATGTGAACATGAGACAACTGAACTAGAATCCCCAGAGGCACTGCAGCAACATTCACAAACTGAAATATTTCAGTTGTCAGGTGTTCAGTTTTTTTGATGAAAAAACTAAGTTTCTGCAGAAAGCACACACTTGGCATGAAAAATTTCATTTTGTCAAAAACCCAGTTTCTCACGGAACAACAGCTCTGAGGGAAAACTCCTCACTGACATCAGACCTGCGAGATCCCTGGGCAGAACACAGCTGAGGAAAAGAAACCCTGCTAGCCAGTTAAAGATGGCTTTTCCCTTTTAACTGTGAATTTCCTTGTTTTTGCTGGCATGCACCACAATCCAAGGATTACTTCAACAGTGCTAACTTCTGGCCTGCAATGTAACCCCACACATAACCCCCCTTGACAGAACAAGGAGTAATGGTCTCAAGTTGCAATGGGGGAGGTTTAGGTTGGATATTAGGAAAAACTTTTGCATTCAGAGAGTGGAGAAGCACTAGAATGGGTTACCTAGGGAGGTGGTGGAATCCCCTTCCTTAGAGGTTTTCAAGGTCAGGCTTGACAAAGCCCTGGCTGGGCTGATTTAGTTGGGAATTGGTACTGCTTTGAGCAGGGGGTTGGACTAGATACCTCCTGAGGTCCCCTCCAACCCTGATATTCTATGATTCTATGATATAGCTTCACGCTTGCAAGCCGGAGTCCTGTTCTTTCTCTACTGACTTGATGGAAGTTCTTGCTAATTTAATCCATTAAAAAACAAACCCCAGGCAGCTGCACAATTCATCCATATAAAACACATGGGTTTACCCAAGTTGTTTGCCAAGTGATCAAGACTTGTGCATTTGGGCTTTTATATCATAAATGCACCAAACAGGAGAACCTGTTTCACAACAAAGTGACAAACTAGTTTTACACAGGCCATTTTGGGGTTACTGTAATAAAGGACACACTTACTCTACGCTCTGGACTGGCAACAGCTGGGGTCTGGTCTCTGCTGTAGCCACAGCACCCTCATCTGTCATTTCTAACAGCTTTGTTTTGATGAGGGTTGTTAGGATGGTACCTTGCCCTTCCCCCTACAATGCTGCCCGACTGGATCTCAACTGAGTTACTTAGCTATATCCATTTTAATCCATATGGACAATGGAAAATGGACAGGTCTGTTTCTCCAGGCTTCTCTGCTAGTTTGCTCATAGATTCAGACTTTAAGGCCAGAAGAGATCATTGTGATCATCTAGTCTGATGTCCTGCACGTTGCAGACCACAGAACCTCACCCACCCGCTCCAGCATATTAGTGGTCAATCGAGGGAGATATGTTAAGGCCATGTCTTCAAACTGCAGTTTGGACTATGGGAGTGTGAAAAGGACTCAGCACCTGGTGTGCAATGATATTCACAATCCCACAATCTAAACTGCAAGGCATTGTAAACAAGCCCTACATTTGTTAGGGCTTTAATCTGTGACCATTAAGACAGAGTTTTTCAAGTAGCCAGAAGTTCACCAGCAAAGGGCTAGAAAGAGATCTTTTCTTGTTGTATTTGTTAATGAACTGAAATTGAAGTAAATTCTTGAAGCGTTCCATATTTTTATGCTGAAATAAATTTGTTAGTCTCTAAGGTGCCACAAGCACTCCTGTTCTTTTTGCAGATACAGACTGACACGGCTGCTACTCTGAAACCTGAAACTGAAGTAGTACATATGCCACACTTTCTCCTTGTGATATGCTAACAGTAGTTAAGATGCTGAATCCAAAACAATCTGGTCATACACAGAAACTTATTTGCTGCAATAAAGACACAAACATTGCTAACAGATGAAAGCTCTGCAAATTTCTACAGCTGAGATAGAAGGCACAGTTATGAAATTATAAAGATAATTATAAGGGGCAAATAATGAGGGGGGCTTGGTAATTTATCATCTCCTGTCACATGTTTCTTTTAGGGACGTCAAGTTTAACAAACCAAAACACATATACATGTATCATCTCATGACTTGTATTATTCCAAGTGTGAAAGAAATGGCAGCCATCATTTCAAGTATTTTTAAATACCTCAATTCTTGTTGACAGGGCCACCCAGAGGATTCAGGGGCCCTGGGGCAGGGCCGGGTCTTCGGCGGCAATTCAGTGGCAGGTCCCTCGGGAAGGACGCACCACCGAATTGCCACCGAAGAATGAAGCAGTGGTAGTAGAGCAGCCTAAGTGCTGCCGATCACAGCTCTCCCTGCCCTCGCCGCTTGTGGCACTTGTACTCACCAGGTGGCATTCCGAGGCTTTGGCAGCACTTCAGCAGTGGGTCCTTCACTTGGTTCGAGTCTTCCGCTGCACTGAAGGACCCACTGCCAAAGACCTGGCGCGAGTGAAGTGCCCGCCACCAAAGTGCCGCCGAAAACCTGGAGCGGCTCCTGGGGCCCCTGCTGGGCCTGGAACAAATTGCCCCACTTATCGCTCCCTCTGGGCGGCCCTGCATGTTGAATGGGAAAACAGATTTTGCTTATAACAAGTCCTTGTAAAGCTTCAGAGGAGGAATTGAATTTTCATCTTCAACATCTGAGTATTAGTCACATTTGTTAAAAAATAAGAGTCCATGAAGAAACATAGGAGGAATCTGAATGGGTAATTAAGTCAAGTTAATTAAAAGGTAAGCGGCAATGTGTCTCAGCAAGTAGGGCAACGGATTGGGTTTCGGGAGCCCTGGGTTCTATTCCCAGCTCAGCCAGTGGCCTGCTGCAAATCCTTGGTCAACTCACATCACCTCTTCCTAGCTCTGTCTCTCCCATCTGTGTGATGGGGCAATGATACTGACCTTCTTTGTACACTGCTTGCAGATCTACTGATGGAATGTACTCTAAGGCCTAGTTGTCATAGGACAGACCAGCAGCTATAAAAGCAACGGTTAACTTGTTGTATACTTACATAGTATGTCCAACGTGCAAGGATATCTCAGCTCCTTTTCCAAAGCCGGATGCCTCACAACACAACTTATGCGTCTTCTTCTGGCAAATTTGGTGGGTATGAGTTTGTACTGACTGACAACTGTCACGGTTTCATTTGGAAATAAAGTAGAACTGGATTCCACTTCTCCAAGACCTCCTTCCCAATCAATATCTGCAGCAGGTTTTCCAGTGTCTGCTGTACAAATGGCTGCTACTGTCTGATTTTCACCATCTATTAAAGAGTTTGGTCCCTTTGTTAGGCTCACAATGGGTTCAACTATTGAAATAAAAAAAATGAGTACGTCAAGACCAAAAAGTTTCATAAACCTCACTTCAATTCCTGTATGTACATTTTATCCCCAATAGCTTACAGCAACTAACTCATTTTCAAGGCAGATTTGTTAACCAGCAGGTCAAGTTGATGACACAATGCATACTTAAAAGTAATCTGGACAACTGACAGCTCTGACATCCCTGTGCTGCACGTTGCTGGGATGGACTGATTTAAAATCAAAGTGATAGAAGTCAGATATTAATCAGCAAGCAAGAAATCTTGTTTTAAATCATTTATTCTAATCTAGCTTTGTATCTGTACTTTATTCCCCCCCCCCCAAGGTAAGGTTGATGCTCATTCATTGGTAACCATTAAAACATGTGAAGTGCAACTAAATATAGCCTTTAAGCTACATTTGGTGGGATTGGGTTAACTAACCAGGAAGAGACACTATATTTTACACATTTACTTAAACAATTCTTTAGTTTAACTTACATGTATTCAGGTTTTTTTTTAATAAATATCATAGAAATGTATGATGCACATCTCCAGTGTGGTTAGAACCCAAATCTTCTTTGTTCTGTACTTCAAGTGCTATCACCTAACTAGTTTCATAGATAACAGGGTGAGGTTTTTTGTTTCTTTGTTTAGGTTTTGGCTGTTTGTGGTTAAAGAGAAAGTAGTACTAAAGATTCTTGCTCCACAATCTATTAAACAAATCAGACCCCATTATGTCCTTCAGCCTTTCTTTGGTAGTTAACAGTGTGACTTGCAGCATTAGGCTCTGGCCACAAAACATTCTTTTCACTTATATTCATTTTTCTCTTTTTTTAAATATAGCTATCAAGATAATCAACATGCAAAAACTCAACATCAGGAAAGATCTGAGAGATGCCCAAGAATCAATGACGTCCAGGAGATTGAACTCATATACATTAAAGGAAGCCTCTGAGGAAATCAAACTTTTAAGCACAAAGAAATTGAGTCTACTTATGAATGTCAAGCCAGTTACAAATAAGAGATTGGTTTGACTCACAGGCTGCAAGGTAGTAACAGGGAATATCCAACTGCCCAACATTTTGTGAAGTCAGGTGTCCAGAGCATCTCTACTACAGTTTATATTTAAAAGAAAATAATTCTTACAGTAGTTAGTATTAAAATGTACAAATGGACTTTAAGTTATTTATAAATAAGGTTCAATTATGCATCCACCCACGGAATACAGTTAATCATCCACCAATTCTTGACTGAACGTAGAATTCTTACTTAATCCAAGTGTAGTCTACTGTTTAAATAATGCCACTTGAACATTGTGAGGTTAGTAACTTTGTACAGTAACTTGAGTTCCTCAAGGTGAATCCCCCTACATGCACTCCACTTGAGGTCCATCTTTGACATTTTTGGTAACACTGCCTGTCCAGCACACACAGGTGGCTCAAGACCATCTCATGTCCCGTCTCAAGGATACGGGAAGCAGTGCAGGCAAATAGCCCTCAGTTCTCTTGCTATCTCCAAAAGTCAGACTGCAAAGCAGAGGGGGAAAAGGGCAAACAGTAGAGCACCTATCAAGACGTCTCTAAGAACTTCAGTTCCTGTAAAATTAAACCACCTTTCCTTTCTCAGGTAGTGTCCTGATGAGTGCTCCACTTCAAGCAACTGCCAACAAGCATCCAGAGGAGGGAGCAGCTTTGGAGTCAGATTTAAGACTGCTCACAAAACAGCACTGGCAATAGCAGTATCTGACATGGAAGCCTGTACCAAGACATATTGTATGGAAAAACTGAACTGGTGATCAAATTGCGACTTTGCAAATTTCAATGACTCGGATACTTTTCCACAGTGCCATAGGTGTGGACTGAGATCTACTTGAGTGGGAAATTACTCTAAAAAGGGACAGAACATTAGTGAGCTTATTACAACTCAGAATATCCTCAGAAACGCATTTTGAAGTCTTCCGGGTGGAAAGTGTATATTCTTCTGACCGAGCCACAAAAGAAACAGTCAGAGTTTCTAAATGGTCTGGCTCTGTCCAGATACAAAGCTAATACCCTTCTGACATTCAGAGTATGGAATGCAGATTCTGCCCTGGACTGGTCTGGCTGGGAAACAAAGGGGGAACCACACGTACAGAGGAAGGTATATGGCCTGGTTAGTGCGGAAATCGAAGAATGGTTTAGGTAGAAGTCTGAGATGAGGATGTCATGAAACTTTTCCCTTAATAATGTAAAGGGGCTCCAATATTAATGCCCCTAATGATCGGGCCCAGGTGCAGAAGTGATGCCATTTTAATAGGTAAAGGGAACAGAAAACAACTACTGTAGTTAGAGGCACAAATGAAGGTTCCATGAAGCTGTTAAGGACCAAGTTCAAGCCTCGTACCAGAGTAGGTTGGCTTATTTGTGGGAAGGACCTGCATTGCTGGCATATGATGGCGTACCAATCCATGCAACAAACCTCAATGCCATCTCTGCCCACATATCTACACTAGCGACACCATCACAGGACCTAACCAGATCAGCCACACCATCACCGGTTCATTCACCTGCACATCCACCAATGTAATATACGCCATCATATGCCAGCAATGCCCCTCTGCTATGTACGTTGGGCAAACTGGACAGTCCCTACAGAAAAGGATAAATGGACACAAATCAGATATTAGGAATGGAAATATACAAAAACCTCTGGGAGAACACTTCAACCTCCCAGGACACACAATAGCAGATTTAAAGGTAGCCATCCTGCAGCAAAAGAACTTCAGGACCAGACTTCAAAAAGAAAAGGCTGAGATCCAATTCATCTGCAAATTTGACACCATTAGCACAGTATTAAACAAAGACTGTGAATGGCTAGCCAACTACAAAAGCAGTTTCTCCTCCCTTGGTGTTCACACCTCAACTGCTAGAAGAGGGCCTCACCCTCCCTGATTGAACCAACCTCATTATCTCTTGCCTGCTTCTTGCTTGCATATATATACCTGCCCCTGGAAATTTCCACTACATGCATCTGATGAAGTGGGTATTCATCCACGAAAGCTCATGCTCCAATAAGTCTGTTAGCCTATAAGGTGCCACCGGACTCTTTGCTGCTTTTACAGATCCAGATTAACACGGCTACCCCTCTGATACATGGAATATATTGTTCACTGAGATCAAATAAAGGCCATATATATCTTTTTTACAAGACAAAAGCATTCCATTTATACTTATCACTTTTTTTCTAAAACCCTTACAGTTTTTACAGATTTAAGCTTTCTGATACATTGAATATAACTAAATTTGTGACATCTTTTTTCTTAACAGGACTAAACAGCTCAAGTCAAAACTCAATGTTTTGGTAAAATGCAGATCAAGTGAGGCGACTAACATTTCAAGTAGACAAAACACTTTGGAGGCAGAGGTTTCCTTGAGAAAAGTATCAAAATTGAAGCTAGGAACCATCCTGCTCAAGATGAAGCCTACAGGAAACCTGAGGAAGAAAAGAAAACATGGGAGAGACTAAAACGGCTAATTCTTGAGAGAGGGGCTTGAGGGGCTTACAGAGCAATTTGACCAGCTCACCTAGCAAATAATAACAACAAAGCACTATATGTTAAGGCTTAGACAGTAACAGACTATTCTGCAGTCCACACAGACAAGAGGAGGAAGGAACAGAGCTCAGTAATACATCAAGACTTGATCAGATACTGCATTCCTGATGAACAGATGGTAAATAATGATAACTCATTTTAACACTTCCCCAGGTTAAGAGCAGCAGCTAAACAAGTTAGCACTTCAGAGAGTTAAGCACTTATCACAGCCTGTTTGGAAACCGAGGTAGGATTCCTGATTTAAGCTAGGACTTTGGAGAAGATTCCTTTGTCTGACAACACATGGTCATACTTTAACTCCACCAACATTTAAGGACATCTCACTTTACTGCTCAACTCAAAGGTTCCCAAGTTCATACCTCTCAAAAACCTTCCCCTTTGACTACAGGTTAAACTCAAAAAGTAGCATGTGTCAGGTCTAAACTCAAAATGTGTATTGTTCTTCAGGTTACTATAGTTCTGGAGACTTTCTACCCATGCAACATCTGTCTCATGGATATTCCACAATGCACCATCTAAGCCACAATCACATCCTTCTCTGTCCTTACAATGACAGTCTGAAGGGCAGAGGCCTTCCTCATTGCCCTTATGACAAACAATTGCTTCGTATCCAACTATTTTTCAAGGTGCCTCATCCTTCCCCTCACCCACAGAGCTCTACAGTTGACAAGCAATTCTTTTGTGCCGTACTTAACATGGAATGCTTTACTTATTCAGCCTTTTAATTCTTTATGGAAGAAAAATAACTGAGGACCTAGAAACATGTTGCTTCAAATCCAAGTTGTAGAAAGTAGGAGCCCACAAAGAAAATAATAGTCCGTATGTCACAGAAGCAGTTCTAGGACTTACTGTGCTAGAATAATTGGGAGATGTCATAAACAGATAGCTAAGGGTTAATGTTCTTTTACTTGGAAAGGAGTAACCTGAAACACCTGACCAGAGGACCAATCAGGAAACAAGACTTTTTCAAATCTGGGTGGAGGGAAGTTTGTGTGTGAGTCCTTTGTTCTTGGTCTTCTGCCTGTACTCTCTCGGCTATGAGAGGATTTTTCTGCCTCCTGCTTTTCTAATCTTCTGTTTCCCAGTTGTAAGTACAAAAGATAAGATAGTGATTTATATGGTTTTTATTTTGTATTTACATGTGTGTACTTGCTGGAGTGTTTTGAAGTGTGTTCTTTTTGAATAAGGCTGTTTATTCATATTTCTTTTAAGCAATTGACCCTGTATTTGTCACCTTAATACAGAGAGATCATTTTTATGTATTTTTCTTTCTTTTTACATAAAGCTTTCTTTTTAAGACCTGTTGGAGTTTTTCTTTAGTGGGGAACTCCAGAGAATTGAGTCTGTAGCTCACCAGGGAATTGGTGGGACGAAGAAGTCAGGGGGAAATCTGTGTGTGTTAGATTTACAAGCCTGACTTTGCATACCCTCTGGGTGAAGAGGGAAGTAGTTGTGTTTCCAGGACTGGAAATAGGGAGGGTGGAATCCCTCTGTTTAGATTCACAGAGCTTGCTTCTGTATATCTCTCCAGGGACCCAGGGAGGGAGCACCTGGAGGGGGGAAGGAAAATGGTTTATTCCCCTTTGTTGTGAGACTTAAGGAATTTGGGCCTTTGGGGTCCCCAGGGAAGGTTTTTGGGGGGACCAGAGTGCCCCAAAACACTAATTTTTTGGGTGGTGGCAGCTTTACTAGGTCCAAGCTGGTAACTAAGCTTGGAGGTTTTCATGCTAACACCCATATTTTGGACGCTAAGGTCCAAATCTGGGAATATGTTATGACAGGAGACAAGTATCAGCTCAAAAAAAATTTGTTCTGGTTACAGTCACTGCCACACCAAACATGTCCCTGTGTATTAAAACTAACATTATTGCTTAAAATGTTTAGTGGTGATGTATTATTCAGCTACTTTCAGGAATTTCTCCATCGTCAAATCTTTTTATTTTGCTTCAGTAGAGCTGGTCTTTTTTACAAAAAAGTTGTTACAGCCAAGAGCAAAATTACTTACAACGCATCATTTCATCTCCTATTTGTGAGGGTTTGTCTACACTTTTTTCTTCCATGCCTATATCTCTAGTGGGGTGCACAAGAGGATCCGTCAGGGTGCGCTGCAGGAGGAGCGCCATACTGACAGCGAAAATGCTATACTTTCCCAGACTGCACTGAGGTTTCGAGAGTTTTAAGCTGCAATTCTCCAACTAAACTTTTCCTTTCATAATAAAATTGAACATTCAGAGGAGCGAGCCAGGAACACACCCTGTGTATCCGTTTTCTGGGAAGGTGTGTACAGTACACAGCCATTTAGAATTTGGCTCTTGATGTCTCTATTCTAAACTGATTTATTAATTCCTAGCCTGACAGACCTCTCACCCTACACTATGCCACACCATCCATCCAACCCCAGCCTTTCCTACCAACCCCACACTACGCCATGATGTCCAGCTTCCCCCCCACACCTGCCCTACTCACCCACCATGGCTCCCCCCCTCTTTCCACCTCAGTCTCGGCTGCTTAAACTGTACTGGGAGCTCCCTGCCATGGGCCAGCCTGTCCTCAAACCGCCAGGGGTGATGGCAGAGGCCCCGCCCTGAGACCCCTTTCATCTCCGAAGGCTAGAGCAGGAAGGAGGGGGTGGGCAGGGGGTCTCCAGGACAGAGGAGCTGGGGTAGATGTTCGGGGAGGGCTAGGTCAGTGGGTTTCCCCCTATGGTACGTGGCTCCCTGGGGGTCTGCAGAGCACGTCTGAGATGTCCAGCGCAGTCTGCACCTCCCTTTGAAATGCTTGGGAGGGGCCCCAAATGGAAAAGGTTGCAAAGCACTGGGTACCAGGCCAGGCTGGTCGAGCTCAGGGGGGGTGCTGGGGAGGGGGTTACAGATGGAGGAAGGGAAGGGGTCATGGAATGGGGGAGGGGCTGGAGGGAGTGCCAGGGGGTCAGAGGCAGGACTGGGGGCTAGAGAGGTATTGGGGGGCTACAAACTGGGCTGGGAACTAAAGGGGGGGCTAGAAGAGGGAGGGGTGGGAGGCATTTGGGGAGGGGGCCCGCAGGTTATTGGGGGCGGGGGGGAGAAGGGACTAGGAGGCACTGAGGGGCCGGGGGGTATTTGGGTAGCTCAAGGGCGCCGCCGCCGCCGCCTTTACCCGCTCCCAGCAGGCCTGCGCCACCTGCTGCTCAAAAGCCACCTCCCGAACGCCTCAGGGCCACATGACGCCCAAGCGAAGCTCCGCCCTCCCGGCACAGCCAATAGGAAGAGGAACAGAGCTCTGACCAAAGAAGCGCAAGAAAAATCACCCCCGTTCCCCCGTATTTGAGTGCGAGGGTGGGGGCTGCCTGGAGTAACCAGACCCCCCCCCGGGTGCAACAGGGACCAGACACCCCCAGGGTGCAGCGGGGGAGGGGGCTGCAGTCACCAGACCCCCCCCAGGGTGCAGCGGGGGAGGGGGCTGCAGTCACCAGACCCCCCCCAGGGTGCAGCGGGGGCAGCAGACACACAGGCGCTGGTGGCCCTTTGCACAGTCACTGCTGTGATGAGTTGGGGAGTCTCAGCCTTGAGGGCCAGGTGCTCCTGCTGTCACCCACCTCCCAGCCCCCTAGCTTGGCTAGGGGGCATCTCCCTTTACCCCCACTGGGAGCCACGGAGCAAGTGGCAATGGTTGTGTAGGGGGCCATGCTAACAAACTAACCCCTCGCACCAGACTCACTCGATCCTTCCTGAGGACTTTATTCTGGTGAGGGGCACCCCGCTTTCCAGCCTTCCCTGGGGGACCCTCCTCGAATGGACTGTCCGCAGCGGAGCCCCAAGACCCCCCCCACCAGCAGGGAATGGGAGTGGGGTAAATTCCCCTGAGGCAATCACATCGCCCCGCCCCTGCCGGCTACATGCTGGGAATCCAGGCTGGGAGGCAGGGGGTTCTGCCAGCCGTGGGGTTCCCTGCAGCCTGGTGGCATTCACAAGGAGAACCGAGATGGCCTGACACCCCAACCCCTGCACGAGCTCCCGCCTGTGCCTACCCCCCATACCTACTGTCTCTTGAGCAGCTCTCCCTACAGTCTCCCCAATCCCTCCCCCCAGCTGTCTCCCGTCCCCCCAGCTCCCACCCCTGTGACATCTCCCCTCTCTACACTTTCTCCCTGCAGCTTGCCCCATTCCCTCCCTGATTCCCAGCTTCACCGCCTGATATCTCTCCAACCCCACCTCCCCCCATCACAGCCCTTGCCCCCCTCGAGTGCCTCGGCCCCTGCTCCTCAGGGTGGGCTTGAGAGGCCCCCCACCGTCCAGCCGCTCCACTCACCAGAACTTGAAGCTGCTGGCGTTGAAGGTGGGCCTGGGCTGAGACCAGCTGCTTGGGCAGATCCTTGTGAAAGAGAGAAGAGCAGGGAAGGCTGAGAGGCCCCCTCTTGTCCGGGGGGGGACAGGGGGTCCCACAATTTGACCCAGTGTCAGCCCTCCCACATACAGAGGAGACATCAGCTCCCAGCAGGCCGTGCTCCATCTCCAGCCCCGCAAGGATGAGACCAAAATCCACCGAGCGCCCCCCACACCGCCACCACCATCAGCCAGTAAAGCCGGGGAATCAGCCCCCTTCTCCTCTTCAAGGGCTTCAGAACTCCCTGCTCCCTGCAACACCAGCATCATCACCACGTATCCCTGTGGTGGGGTCGGATAAGGGTGGATTTATTCTTTCTATTCCTCAGATCTAGCCCTCAGCCCCGGTCTGCCCATATGTGATCCAGGGTCTGGAGCAGTTGGCTGCTTACCCAGTGTAAGAGGGTAGCCGTGTTAGTCTGGATCTGTAAAAGCAGCAAAGAATCCTGTGGCACCTTATAGACTAACAGACGTTTTGGAGCATGAGCCTTCGTGGGTGAATACCCACTTCCTCAGATGCATCTGAGGAAGTGGGTATTCACCCACGAAAGCTCATGCTCCAAAACGTCTGTTAGTCTATAAGGTGCCACAGGATTCTTTGCTGCTTACCCAGGGGTACCAAGGAGCTGCCAGGAGAAGAGACTAGATTCTCCAAGGCTCTGCATCCATTCACACTGGTACCCGTCTCACACATGGGGAAACTGAGACACCAGGGAAGGCGATATGGGCTGCACCAGGTCAGATTTGGAGTCTGGGGGAGAGCCAGGAATATATTTTTATATGTGTACAGGTAATGAGGCATAACAGTCATTAATTGACTACAAGAAAAATAAAAATAAAATGCTTACTAACACATACTTAAGAAATTATCTTCGTTTCAAAGCAAATTTTTCTAAACACATGCTTCAGTAGTCTTACTGACCCAACTCCTTAGGGCGGGACCTCTCCATCAAAGTTTAACAGTTGTGTTATTTTGTCTTCTCAGGTGTGGAGAATGCAATAGGCAGGAAGAGATGTGTTTTGTGGGTGTCTGCCCCTTCTGTCCCTGGGGGAACCTGGAGACTAACAATTGCTTTGCAGTGGGAAGAAAAGCTTAATTGTGATGCCCCAAATTCATTTGGACTACAGAACAGTGACTGAGGTCATGTCAAGTCTTGAGGAAATCTGCTAAATTAACCTGCCCGCTATATAGGGGCAATTTTCTTTAATTTTAAAAATAGTTATAATTTTCTACCAAGACAGCTAATACAAGTTAGCTAACACCATGGAACAGCCTAGTGGAATCAAGACCCAGATAGATTTAACCTCCTTCCCCCATCACTCCTCAGCTGCAGAGAGAGGGGTCACTGCACACCCAACTTACATACATCTTGACCTCCTATACCCAGACACCCCCACCAAGCCTTACTCTGCACACCCAGAACCCCCCTGGCCCTCCATACCCAAACTCCATCCCACTGAACCTCAACCCCTTCATCTGGAGCCTCCCTGCCCCCAGATCCCAACTCCTACACCCAGAACACTCCCGCTGAGCTCCCTGCTCTCAACCCCCCTGCACCACTGAGTCCCCACATCCACACTCCCATCCCACTGACCCCCAACTAACTGCACCCATACCCCCACCAAGCCCCACTCCCCCAGCACCCCTTGCTTAGACCCCCCACACCCAGTCCCCTCTACTGAGCCCCAACCACTTTTATCTGGAAGCACTTGCAGAACCCCATTACCCTTCCACCTGGAATCCTCCCCAACAAGTCTCTGTGCATCCAGATCCCCCCCACATCTACACCCCCCACTGAGCTGCTGCCACCCAGATTGTCCCACACAGAATCCTCTCACCCCACACCTGGATCCCCCCACACTGAGCCCTCCACACTTGGTTCCTCCTGGTTGAACCTGCCTGCCCCACACCTGGTGGGCCCCAGGGTGTTTCTGGGGCAGGCCTTGTGCTGTGTCAGGGTTGGGCGCAGCCTCACCATTGATTCCGTGTCTCAGGGGTGGAGGGTGGGGAGGCTGCAGGCAGGGCTGGCTCTAGCTTTTTTGCTGCCCCAGGCAAAAAAAAAAAAAAGGCAGCTGGACTAACAAAGCAAAAAAAAAAAAAACTCAGAAAAAAACACAGCCACAGGGAGCTCGTGGAGATTGGTGAAGGGCAGCACCTGCCCGCTCCCTCCTCCCGTGGGCAGCCAGGCACTGCAGCCCACTTGCAGCTGGGCAAGAGGGGCTCCCCCTTCCGGCCTTGGGGTGTCTCTCCCAGCCGGGCAGGCTCCGAGAGGGCCGACACAGGCATCACTGGCTGGGGTCTGTGACCTCCGCACGGAGCTGGCATTGCAGAAACGTCCCTGCCACCACTGCCCGCCGGGCCGCCGCAGAACCCTCCCTCCTTCCGGTGCCCAGGGGCTGCAGGAGGTGGTGGCTCAGCCGCTCCTTTAAAGACGGCTCAGCCAGGCTGGGCTCAGAGCAGCACGGGAGGTGGAGGCCAGTGCAAGCAGCGGGGAGTGGCACCTCCCAGGGAGCCCAGTGGCATGATGAGTGGCGGGGATGGCTAGTTCCTGTCCCACTCCCTGGGCCAGGGTCCGTGTCCCTGCAGGGCTGGCCACCCCAAGATTGGCCGGAATGCCGCCCCTTTCAATGTGCCACCCCAGGCATGTGCTTTCTTGTCTGGTGCCTAGACCCGGCCCTGGCTGCAGGGTGATCTCCCACATGTGTAAAGCCAGTGGCTTATGCTCCCCACTGTCAGGCTGAAGCCTCCCCTGTGTGGATTCTCTGATGGCTAAGAAACTGTGAGGGCCTACTGAACATTTCCACACACTCAACACACGTGTTATTTCTCTCTCCCATTGGGATTCTCGGCTGGGTCGTGGTTTCCTTGAGGCCTCTGTGAGTTCCCCTACAATTAACAGATTTTCCACCTGTCTGTGTTGGCTGGTTTCCCTGCTGATTCTCTGGCCTCTGTTGATTCTCACAGGCTTTTTTTCCCTGCTCACATTTCCTGGACACATCTCCTCTTTGTCTTTGCAATAAAGTTCCATGTGATTTGACTTGCTCATCATCTTCCTGCTGAGGCTTCTGCTCCATGGTCTCACTCACCCTCCCATCACCTGCTGGGACAAAGAGAAAAAAAAGTCAGAAACAGGAATGGAAAAGTAGAGAACAAATGAAAAGAACAGCTGGAGATGAAGACAAATGAGGGACTGAATTTCCCCAAACTCTTTCTCAAAGGGGAGAAGGGGATCAATTCTACATCCAGTCCCCTCTAAACACTCAGGGAGAAGGAAGTTCAAGGAGGAAGTTACTGCCAGGAGACAGTCAGGATAGGTAGGAAGCCAAGAGCAATATCTGCCCTGAGGATATGACTTTGCTGCAGACAAGCCTGAACCAAGAGAGCTCACAAGATTTTTGTTGGGAATCTCAGCTGTTTCCTTCTGGCACTGAGTTCATTTCATGATTACTGACCTGTGTAGATATCTCCAGGCTCTTTCTTTCCTCTGAGCCCTGGAGATCTGAGGATAACTGCTCTTCCCAGCTGGGAGATATTAGGTTTGGAAACTGGAAACCCTGCCCATGGAAAAGACAAGTGAGATCAGGTGAATTCATTTGTCACACACACAAAAAGTTCTATTATTTTAACCCCTTCTCATTTGAAAGCAGTAAAATCCTGGGGCCAGCTGCTCAAAGGTGCAGGAAACTCCTCTGAGGGATTTCACTTTGTCCATGTCTACTGGGAACACACACAGCCAGACACTCACAATCAAAGGGGTTGCTAAAACCCAGAGTAGCTCACTGCATGTCCCAGAAAGGGAAGACTCAAGCCAGAGAGGACAGCTTCCTGGAACTGCTCCTTTCTGAGAGAGAGAGAGAGGCCCAGAGACACCACAGGAGTGGGAAAGGCACAAGGCCTGACAGGTGAAGGGGGGACACACCTTTGTTTTTCCTTGCGCATGTGTTTACATTCAGTTTCTCAGATTAGAAGCTGATTTGGGCAGAGATTTTACTACAATCTAATCAAGGCTTTTAGGGTGCTACTGCAATACAAATCATTAATGAGAGTATGTTTTGTAATCTGGATTGACCAGGATCTTGTGCATAGTGGACTGCTATGAAGCCAGTCATTATCATAGTGTGCTGTGCCAGTCCCAGGCATCCCAAAATCACTAATCCAGCCCCCACCCCATATCATGAGATTCTTTTTAGAACACTAAACTCTGGGAAGAGGCTGCAGGAGACCTCAGGTGAGAGTGGTTCTGGTGGGATGAAGGAGGCAGGCTGGAGTTGGAGGGGTGGGGCTGTGAGAGGAGGTGGGGCCTAGGACTGTGTTAGAACTTTAAGTGGGAGCCTAGGAAGAGTAGGGTGAAGGGCGTGTTGAAGTCTGGGAGGGAAATGGGTGGCACTGCAGGGACAGTACTGAGTGGTGTGCAGGCAGCATGGCAGTTGGTTGGGCTGTGGGGGCCATATGGAAATGTGGGACAAATGGGCAAGAGTTTGGTGGGGTCTGATGGGAAGAAATGAAGCAGAGAGGAGGAGACATGGTGTGATGACCCACAAGTGACCAGCAGAACAGAGCTCCTCCTCTCTGCTGCACTTTCTGCCAGTTTTTCTCCTCTCCCCTTCACATCTCTGCTCACTCTCCGCCTCCTTCCCCATCCCTGTTTGCCATCCAGATGCCGCCCCCCCCCAACACACATACAGCCGTTTGTCCCTTGCTGTGTCTCCCAGCACGGTTGCTTATTCCACCTTGTCTCCCCACAGTGCTGCTGCATTGTGACTGGGGGAAACCAAGAGTGATGGTGGGGGAGGATGTGGAGAGGGAGTGACGGGTGCATGTGGAGAGGGGAGGAATGTTTTGGGTGGAGAGGTTTGCTGGGAAGAACGAGGGTCATACAGATGGTACCTTGGAGGTCTAGGCAGCACGCTTGTCGGCACTCGAAGGGCTCTTCATCTGCTGCTGCCTTGACTCCCAAGTGCATTGCGCTGGCAGTACTGTGGGGAACCCCTGGTACATCACTGCCTCTGCACAGAAGCACTTGGCTCCTCTGGCTCTGCACAGCATGGTGGGCCAGAAAGCAGAGGATGGGCTTCCCCTTTTCCTTCCCATTTAAGTCTCCCTGCTCAGTGTCAGATCCCTGCACCCCAACACACCCCTATAAATCTCCACACCTCTCATGCACCCAAAGCTTCCTTCACTGACTCTGCCTCCTGACCCCCTTGCTGCCACACAGGGGCTTCTCCAGAGCCCACCCCCATGTTTCCTGCCTTCCCACAGGCTGTGTGAGGAGGAGAGCTAGTGAGTCAGGGAGCGAGACTAGCAGCAGCCCAGAAAACAGAAGCAGTTGAAGGAACTCGCCCAGTGTTTACAGTGCTGCAGCATTTAAAGCGTAAACATATCTTGACTCAAAGAGGGAGGGAACGAAGAGATGTACCCACACATCGCCAAAGCTCAAATGCTTCCAGAGTGCCAAAACTCAGTGTCCCCTATGCTGTCCCACTTCTGAAAGCTCCAACAGGCCCCTCCTCCACTGTGGAAACTTCTAATTCCCCCCTCTGCCAACATCAGCTATACAATTAGGTTTTTGCCATACAAATATCTGCAGCATGTTGAAAATGTAGGGGCAGTGTAAACCCATTCAACACCACACACTACACATTGGATTAGTTAGTAAGAAGCCTCTGTTTTTATACTTACCAAAAGAACATAAGAACGGCCGTACCAGGTCAGACCAAAGGTCCATCTAGCCCAGTATCTGTCTACTGACAGTGGCCAATGCCAGGTGCCCCAGAGGGAGTGAAGCTAACAGGCAATGATCAAGTGATCTCTCTCCTGCCATCCGTCTCCATCCTCTGATGAACAGAGGCTAGGGACAACATTTTTTACCCTTCCTGGCTAATAGCCATTTATGGACTTAGCCACCATGAATTTATCCAGTTCCCTTTTAAACATTGTTATAGTCCCAGCCTTCACAACCTCCTCAGGTAAGGAGTTCCACAAGTTGACTGTGCGCTGTACAAAGAACTTCCTTTTATTTGTTTTAAACCTGCTACCTATTCATTTCATTTGGTGACCCCTAGTTCTTGTATTATGGGAATAAGTAAATAACTTTTCCTTATCCACTTTCTCTGCATCACTCATGATTTTATAGACCTCTATCATATCCCCCCTTAGCCTCCTCTTTTCCAAGCTGAAGAGGCCTAGCCTCTTTAATCTTTCCTCGTATGGGATCCTCTCCAAACCCCTAATCATTTTAGTTGCCCTTTTCTGAACCTTCTGTAGTGCTAGAATATCTTTTTTGAGGTGAGGACACCACATCTGTACACAGTATTCAAGATGTGGGCATACCATAGATTTATATAAGGGCAATCATATATTCTCAGTCTTATTCTCTATCCCCTTTTTAATGATTTCTAACATCCTGTTTGCTTTTTTGACTGCCTCTGCACACTGCATGGACATCTTCAGAGAATTATCCACGATGACACCAAGATCTTTTTCCTGACTCGTAGCTAAATTAGCCCCCATCATATTGTATGTACAGTTGGGGTTATTTTTTCCAATGTGCATTACTTTAGATTTATCCACATTAAATTTCATTTGCCATTTTGTTGCCCAATCACTTAGTTTTGTGAGATCTTTCTGAAGTTTTTCACAATCTGCTTTGTTCTTAACTATCTTGAGTAGTTTAGTATCATCTGCAAACTTTGCCACCTCACTGTTTACCCCTTTCTCCAGGTCATTTATGAATAAATTGAATAGGATTGGTCCTAGGACTGACCCTTGGGGAACACCACTAGTTACCCCTCTCCATTCTGAGAACATATCAATAATTCCTACCGTTTGTTCCCTGTCTTTTAACCAGTTCTCAGTCCATGAAAGGACCTTCCCTTTTATCCCATGACAGCTTAATTTAAGTAAGGTGCCATAGAAGCTTGAGTTTGCAACACCAGAGAACAACAGAAACCAAGGACACTGGCAACATAATTTAGATCAAGTTGCTAGAAAGTACGTGGGCTTTTCAAATGCAACTGCAATGTGATTCTTTTCAAAATTAGATAGGATTATTTAAGTAGTCGGCCTGGGCATTTTGAAGTTAACCCTTTGGAAACAATGGCTAAATGATATAAATACTCAATGACTTTCTCTTCTTATTCTGGCCCCCACTCTGGTTTCTCTCTCTCCCTTCTGATCTTGGCTTCCCTTTAACACTTTCATATTCACTACATGAGATTTGGACAGCACTTTAACCACATACAAACTCCATCATTCCTAAGTATTGGTGATATGTTTCTTAGAGACAGACGTACCTCATCCTGCCTTCAAACTTGTGTCCCCCATTATAACTCTTTCCTTCTGCTTTTACGCTCCATGACCATCTCGCCTTCCAAACCCTTTGGTCATCTCCATATCCTGTAGTGTTTTGTGCAACTTCAAGGCTCTACACTCTTTTCTCCAGTTCTTCACCTCATAGGTGCATTCAGTATTTGTTGTGACAACCCAAAGGTCCTGTGAACCTCCCTTCCTGGCTTCCTAGAGGAAAACATACCATTTTAATCACTCCCTAGTTTATCTTTCCATAAACTGATCTTTCTTCTCTGATGAGTGCACTTTACATGACAGTTCTTTTCCTCCACTGGATTTTTACCATAAAATACTTCTGTGTCAGTGGCACTTTCAGTTTCCTGTTCTAAAATAAACCATGTTGCACACCACATTATTGGATTCTCAACCTGTGGTCCATGGACCATTGGTATTGTATGGAGAGTGGCTGGTCGCATGGTGCTGGCCTTTCCTAGTCTCTAGCTATTAGATCAAATTAGAAACACATAAACAGTCAGCCAAATACATTCTTAATATTACACTTCCACGTTACACAGGGATGTCAGGCAGTTATGAATGGGAAGTGGAGGGGGTCCACTTGCCAGTGAATGGGAAAAGAGGTGTGTATGAGGCACTGTCTGTCAAGTTGTGGTCCACACAAAGACCTAAATTGAGAACCCCTGACTCATAGGGTGTCACTAATGTAATAGCTAGTAGATGTCATTGTCCTTTGTTAATGTTTGTAAACTCTCCAAAGATATAAGGCACTCTCTAAATGCTAAATGTTGTTATGTTATTGCCAGCAGACACACAAACCACTGGCATTGGAGCGTTCCAGGGGGTTTCTCTACAGCCGGGAATTTGTAGTAGATTGAATGGTAAGAAATAAAGCTTTTAGTATGAAATAAGACTTACGGGTCTCTCACATCAGTAGCGCCTCCCCTTTCTGAATCCTTTCTAGAACAACTGACAGAATTGGCACTCAGCTACCTTTCCACCGCAGTATCTTCCTGATAATCAGGGATTATAATATACTTATTTGCTCTGCAACAGTGAGCCATCACTCAGAGTTTAGGGCCTGATTTTCTATTGGTCTACGCCTTGTGTAATTATTTACACCAGTGAAAAGCATGTGTAAACCTCAACCACTCAGATTTGGTGGCATTTTAACCCCCCTTGCATGGGTATAAATGACTGCACAAGGCAGAGAGCAATGGCAAATCAGGCACTTAGTTAGTAGTCAGTGTTCACAGGAAGCTGACTGAGGCATCACTAGATCATGTAGTGAAGAATCACCAGCACAGACAGGGTTCTTCTAGCTCCCCTACCTTCGTTCTAAGCAACAGGGACAACATTTTCCTGTGGTGGTTTATACCATTTACACCTAAATCCATATTTACGTAGCTTAACAGAAGTGGCTTCTTCAACTTTGCAAACCAGACCACTCATTTTGGTGCCTGACTGAAGAGCCTTGCATTTGAAAATGTTGTGACAGAGGGCTGCAGTTTCATGCACTGTGTCGGAACCTGCAGTGGTCTCCTGTTCACACCATCATCAAGGCTAGAATTCAAATTCAAGAACCTAGTGGCAGAGACTCCAACCTTGTTCACTATACAACTCTCATTTGCTGCTAAGAGACACTTCAGAACCCGCAAGGCCTCACCCAATGCCCACTGAAATCTTCTGTGGATGAGGGCCATAGTGAAGGTACACGAGTACTTATAGCACTGGGACGGCCCCCAGTCTGAGCCAAAGGAATCAAATTACAAATCCCATGCTGATTAGTTTGGAATGATTTGTCATACTCATTACATTTTAATTGTTCTGCAATCAGCTGAAACTGCTGACTAATGGTGGTTACTACACATCAGCCCTAATATACCTACTACATTATTCACTGTATCACCTCACTTTCCCCCATTTCTCACGTAACTCCTAACCGAAGTTCATGCATATGGTGTCAACTAACAGAGCCCATCAGCAGAGATTCTTCTTCTCTGGCAGAGTAGCATAATTAAAACATCCACGATAGTAAGTGTACAGGAGTAAAGACATAAGAGTAAGTTTTAATATTCAGTTGAGTCTCCAGTGCTCTAGTAGCTGCAATATTTCAAGTTAGCTTTATCATTCAGGCTGCCATTCTGTCATATCTCCAAAGCTAAGCAGGCCGGAGCCTGGGCAATGCTAAGGATGAGAGATGGTCATGGGCAAATAAAAGTGGGATTTTCTAATGTGCTCTGCACACGAGCCTAAACTCTGTTCCCACTGAAGTCAGTATTAAAACTCCCACTGGCTTCAGTGCTGAATGCTTCTGAAATCCCCCCTCAGAATGCAGCTGGAAGTGGTAATGGTGATTTCAGGAATTTATGTTCTTCTCTCCCAGTTTCTTCTGAACCAACACCTTTGAGTAGCGCTAGGGGCCCTGTGTTGCTGAAGATGCTCTTTCTGAAGGGACAAATATCCTTCGACACTTGTGGTCACTAAAAATCCTACTACACTTTTCACCAGAGCAAGATAGTTGGCACCAGCATCCTGTCTGTCTAATTGGCTGCAGCCCCCGTGCTGCACCCTGTGTGTGGGGGTCTGGTCACGGCAGCCCCCCCCACTGCACCCTGATGGGAGGGTCTGGTCACTGCAGCCCCCCTGCTGCACTCTACTGAGGGGGTATGGTCACTGCACTTCCCCTCCCTGCTGCACCCTGGGGGGGGGTCTGGTCACTGCAGCCCCCCCCCACTGCACCCTGCCAGGGTGGTGTCTGGTCATTGCATCCCACTCCATGCTGCAGCCCCTCCACTGCACCCTGGGGGGTCTGATCACTTCAGACTCCCTGCTGCACCCTGGGTGGAGGGTCTGGTCACTGCACCCCCCTCCCTGCCGTACCCTGGGGGGTCTGGTCACTGCAGCTCCCCTGCTGCTCCATGCTGGGGGGGTCTGGTCACTGCAGCCCTCCTGCTGCACCCTGCTGGGGGGGTTCTGGTCACTGCCCCACCCCCGCTGCGCCCTGGGGGTATCTGGTCACTGCAGCCCCCCTGCTGGGGGGGTCTGGTCACTGCAACCCTTCGGGGGGGGTCTGGTCACGGCCACCCCCGCTGCATCCTGAGGGTATCTGGTCACTGCAGCCCCCCTGCTGCACCCTAATGGACGGGTCTGGTCACTGCAGCCCCCCGCTGCACCCTGCTGGGGGGGGATCTGGTCACTTCCCCCCCCGCTGCACCCTGCTGGGGGGGTCTGGTCACTGCAACCCTTCGGGGGGGGTCTGGTCACGGCCACCCCTGCTGCATCCTGAGGGTATCTGGTCACTGCAGCCCCCCTGCTGCACCCTAATGGACGGGTCTGGTCACTGCAGCCCCCCTGCTGCACCCTAATGGACGGGTCTGGGGGGTATCTGGTCACTGCAGCCCCCCTGCTGCACCCTGCTGGGGGGGTCTGGTCACTGCAACCCTTCGGGGGGGGTCTGGTCACGGCCACCCCCGCTGCATCCTGAGGGTATCTGGTCACTGCAGCCCCCCTGCTGCACCCTAAAGGACGGGTCTGGTCACTGCAGCCCCCCGCTGCACCCTGCTGGGGGGGATCTGGTCACTTCCCCCCCCGCTGCACCCTGGGGGCATCTGGTCACTGCAGCCACCCTGCTGCACCCTACTGGGCATGTCTGGTCACAGCAGCCCCCCTACTGCACCCTGCTGGGGGGGGGTCTAGTCACTGCCCCCCTCCCTGCTACATCCTGAGGGTAACTGGTCACTGCAGCTCCCCTGCTGCACCCTACTGGGGAGGTCTGCTCATTGCAGGCAGCCCCCACCCTCGCACTCAAACACCGGAGCGGGGGGGGGGAACTTTCTTCTTGCGCTCCGATTGGTCAGGGCTCTGTCTCCTCTTCCTATTGGCTGTGCCGGGAGGGGCTGAGCTTCCCGGGGACGTCACGTGGCCCCAAGGCGCTGGGGAGGCGGCTGCTGAACGGCACGTGGCGCAGCCTGGAACGCGAGCGGGTAAAGAGGGGGGCGAGATTCCTACATACTCCCCGCCCCTTCCCCAAATACTCCCGGTCCCCCTCTTCTAGGCCCCACCGCCAAACACCCCCCACCCCCCCTCCTCTAGTCCCTAGTCCTGCTTCTGCCCCCCCCCAACACCTACCCTGGCTCCCCAGCACTCCCCCATTCCATGACCCCTCCCCTTCCTCCATCTGTAACCCCCTCCCCAGCACCCCCCCTGAGCTCGACCAGCCTGGCCTGGAACCCAGTGCTTTGTAACTTTTTCCATTTGGGGCCCCTCCCAAGCATTTCAAAGGGATGTGCAGACGGCGCTGGACATCTCAGATGTGATCTGCAGACCCCCAGGGAGCCACATACCATAGGGGGAAACCCACTGACTTAGCCCCCCCCCCGAACATCTACCCCAGCTCCTCTGTCCTGGAGACCCCCTGCCCACCCCCTCTTTCCTGCTCCAGCCTTCGGAGATGAAAGGGGTCTCGGGGCAGGGCCTCTGCCATCACCCCTGGTGGCTTGAGGACAGGCTGGCCCATTGCAGGGAGCTCCCAGTACAGTTTAACCAGCCGAGACTGAGGTGGAAAGGGGGGGAGCCATGGTGGGTGAGTGGGGCAGGTGTGGGGAGGGAAGCTGGACATCATGGCACAGTGTGGGGTTGGTAGGAAGGGCTGGAGTTGGATGGATGGTGTGGCATAGTGTAGGGTGAGGGTCTGTCTGGCTAGGAATTAATGTCAGTTTAGAATAGAGACATCAAGAGCCAAATTCTAAATGGCTGTGTACTGTACACACCTTCCCAGAAAACAGACCCATAGGGTGTGTGCCTGGCTCGCTCCTCTGAATGTGAAGGGCCTGTGCCGCAGGAAAGGTGAAAGAACATCCTGGTCTCTAAGGAGTGAAGGTTATATGTGTGTAGCTGAAGTTACATAACTTAGATCAGTTCCCCTTCTCCCCCTGCCCAGTGTAGAGCAGGCCCTAGAGAATTGCCAGTTTAGGCCCACAAGGTGGCCAGCTGACTGCTTGTCCTTTCCATGTCTTTAATACATCAGGCAAAACAATAACCCCCTCTGAGCTCATCAGTGTCACCCTGGATATACCTTAGTGCCCCTACACAATGGCTGGTTTTCCTGGCTACTTCCCCTCAGAGTCCGAGTCCTCCTCAGAAATCTGTAGACACAACCTACCTGTGTTAACTAAAGTGAGAGTTCAGTGGCGCTGTATTCTCTGCCTTTTTTTTTCCTGAAAAGGGATAAAAATAGTTTTGTTTCTCTTAACTCCTTCTCCTCTCTCTTTCACATTGAATTCCTAGCAATTAACTGAGGTTTTCCCCCCTGAAACGTGAAGTGTCATGTTGTAACTGTATTACTTTGAATGCTGTATTACTGCTTATCTTTTAAAACCAAACTCAAAGAGCAACCTAGTGAGCCCCATTATCTGGTTGCCAGTAGAGCGCCCTGTCTAGGATTTGCTGTGTGTAGCTCTTGTATATGTACATAGCTTCAGATTTCAGGGACTGAAGTTTGAGGTTTTGGATTTGGGTTTTGAAGCAAGTTTTCTTTGCTAATCTGTATATTCTGGGGGCAAAGAATAAGCAGTATTTATGACTGACCTGTCTTCAGACTTTCCAGAGGACCAACTTTTTATGTTTATTTTCAGATCTTAGATCTGTTGAGATGAGATTATTGATTGTTGTCAACAGGTAATACAAGTTCATCATGAGACAAGACCTTTGTAGAGTTAGTCATCAAGAGAGCTAATTGTTAAAGCAACCTGAAAAGTATTGATGAAATATTTTATGCACGAATGCACATTGAGCAATGCACTTCCCTTATCTTGTGATTGGAATTCTTACTCTGCGATGAACATATGAGAAATAATATTCAGCCTTTTGCAGTGCTGGATGGAACAGCATAAGGATAGGTTACCCACAAAAATAGAGAGGAAAATGTTGAATTGCTTAAGTAGGACCGTCTTCAAAGATGTCCTATACCTTAAAGTGACACCATTAACTTAAAACTCACCTTCTGTCTGAATTTACAACTGTTTACATTTGTTGCAAGTAAAATTATTGTACTGAGAGACTATTGAAAAAATACTGTTTTCTGTTTGCTTGCCTTGGCTATTCAAAAAGTTATATCAAATATACAATTTCATTTTGATTATAATACTCCCTATCTCTTCTATAGCACTTTACATCAGTAGATCTCAGAGGAGAACAGTATCTTTATCCCTGTTTTACATATGGGGAAACTGAGGCACAGAGAGGGGGACGTGATTTGCCCAAGATCATCCACCAGGCCCTCAGCAGAGCCAGGACTAGAACCAGATCGCCCTGAGCCCCAATGTAATGCTTTAACTGCTAGGCCATATAGTTAGTTTCTTCTGTTGTTTGTGTGAGTCTTTCACAGAGCCACGGGAAAAAGAAAAACACCTTTAAAAACAGGAATATGCAACTGTAAAACCATTAATTTTGACATAGGGATTCAGGGCCAGGGTAGTGTATAAAACTTATTTGAACCTGTTTTTTAAAAAATTGGTAGATTTCAAATTGACAGTGTCCCTTTAACAAAGATATAGAGCTGGGAACAGGGAGTGCACTTGGAGAACTGCCAAGAATGATGCTGTTAAGGGGGAATCTGTAGAACTTTTGACAGTGATTGAAAGCTTAAAAAAAAAGAAAACATTTCTAAAGATAAAATATAAAGCATTTGTTTAAAAGGGAGAGTGTATCTCATTTGTATGGGTCACACTGGAATTAACTAATATAAGAATAAGTTGCTAATTACCATGGCAGTTCAGTTGAGCTGAATATCATATACTGATTATTACAGTGTGTTTCCAGACAGATTATACTTTTCCTTTGTTTTGCAGTAGCCTCCCTGTGTCCCCCCACTGCCACTCGTCCAGTCTCTCCTCTCCTCCAGCTCCCTCCCTGTGTCCCTTCTCCCACTTGCTCAGTCCCTCCTCTCCTGCATCCCTCCCTGTGTCCCCACTGCTACTCGTCCAGACCCTCCGCCCCTGAACCCCCCTTCCCATGTCCCCACTGCCGCTTGCCCAGTCCCTTCTCTCCTGATGCACCCCTCCCTGTGTCCCCGCTGCCACTCGCCCAGTCCCTCCTCTCCTCCACTGCCCTCCCCATGTCTCCCCGCTGCTGCTCGCCCAGTCCTTTCTCTCCTGCACCCCCCTCCGTGTTTCCCCTACTGCTCGCCCAGTCCCTTCTCTCCTGCACCCCCCTCCTCATGTCCCCACTGCTGCTCACCCAGTCTCTCCTCTCCTCCACCCCCTCCCTGTGTCCCTTCTCCCACTAGCCCAGTCCCTCCTCTCCTGCACCCCCTCCCTGTTTCCCCCCACTGCCGCTCGCCCAGTCTCTCCTCTCCTCCACCCCCTCCCTGTTTCCCCCCACTGCCGCTCGTCCAGTCTCTCCTCTCCTCCAGCCCCCTCACTGTGTCCCTTCTTCCACTAGCCCAGTCCCTCCTCTCCTGCACCCCGCTCCATGTCCCCCCGCTGCTCGCCCAGTGCCTTCTCTCCTCCACCCCCCTACCCATGTCCCCACGGCCGCTCGCCCAGTCCCTCCTCTCTTCCACCCCTCTCCCTATGTCCTCACTGCCACTCGCCCAGTCCCTCCTCTCCTCCACCCCCTTCCCTGTGTTCCCCCACTGCCGCTTGCTCAGTCCCTCCTCTCCTGCACCCCCTCCCTGTGTCCCTGCTGCACGCCCAGTCCCTCCTCTCCTCCAGCCCCTGACCCACATCCCCCCACTGCTGCTTGCCCAGCCCCTCCTCTCCTCCATCCCCCTGCCTGTGTTCCCCTGCTACCACTTGCCTAATCCCTCCTCTCCTCCATCCCGCTCCCTGTTTGACCAAGTGTGACGAAGTGGGTCTGTTCTTAATGTTTTCTGTGAATACTGTGTGGGTGCCTCAGTTTCCCCTTTGTCTTTCTTAACTGTCTAGGTGGGGGAATCAGGGTGTGTGATTGTTGCAGAGCCCTAGAGGGCCAGTGTGATGGTGTCTGTACAGAGAATGGCCAACACCCTGTGTCCTGGCAACTAATGGCCTGAGCTCCTTCCCTGCAAGGTGCCACCTGAAGATGTTGGAGAACAGAGGGAGCAGGGGATTCCTGGTCAGGGAAAGACACAAACTGGAGAGTCTGGCTGGGGAAATGGAGGGAGACCCAGCCCAGGCAGGGCACTGGGCTCCCTGCCCCCCAAGATGGACCTGGCTAAGGGGTCCTGTTTCCTGTATCTACAAGCTCTGTTTTAGACCATCTTCCTGTCATCTAATAAACCTGTTTTACTGGCTGGCTGAGAGTCTCAGAGAATCGCAGGAAGCGGGTGCAGGGCCGTGACTCCCCCACACTCCGTGACACCAAGTCACCTGGTACTGGACACTATGACAGAATTACCAGTGTTTCTCTATTGAAAGGAAAGTCCTGGAGTTAAGGGACAGAGTGAGGATGCTGCTCTCCAAGACCAACTCGCTGGCCAACCTGTGCGCCGGGTCCGATGAGGAACTGCACCCGGCCAACCTACAGCCAGGTGAGGCTCAGTTGGGTTCAGTTTGGTTTAGATGGATCGCAGGGGTGAGGGTCTGCAGTGGGGGGGCCCGAACAGGCCGGGATCAGTTTGGGAGGCGCCCTGTCCTGCTAGGCATTGGAGAGGCTCATAGAGGAGTCTGATTCAGTTTGGGTTGCCAGGAAGTCTGATCTGGTTTGGGGGAGGGATGTGGGTCTGGTCTAGTTTTGGGGTGGGGCTGGGGCTTGTTCTGAGGAGGGATGGGGGTCTGCTCTGGTTTGGCTTGGGGAGAGATGTGGGTCTGGTCTAGTTTTGGGGTGGGGGTGGGGATTCGTTCTGAGGAGGGATGTGGGTCTGGTCTGGTTTGGGATGGGGGGTCATTCTGAGGAGTTTTGTGGGTCTGGTCTGGTTTTGGTGGTGGGTATCGTTCTGAGGAGGGATGTGGGTCTGGTCCGGTTTGGCTTGGGGAGGGATGTGGGTCTGGTCCGATTTGGGACGGGGGGTCATTCTGAGGAGGGATGTGGGTCTGGTCCAGTTTTGGGGGGTGGGGGGTCGTTCTGATGAGGGATGGGGGGTCTGCTCCGGATTGGCCGGTGGAGGGGTGTGGGTCTGGTCTGGTTTTGTGGGGTGGGGGGTCATTCTGAGGAGTGATGTGGGTCTGGTTTGGTTTTGGGTGGTGGGGGTGTTCTGAGGAGGGATGTGGGTCTGCTCTGGTTTGGCTTGGGGAGGGATGTGGGTCTGGTCTGGTTTGGGGGATGGGGGTCATTCTGAGGAGGGATGGGGGTCTGCTCTGGTTTGGCTTGGGGAGGGATGTGGGTCTAGTCTGGTTTTGGGGGGTGGGGAGTCATTCTGAGGAGGGATGTGGGTATGGTCTGGTTTTGGGGATGTGGGTCTGCTCCGGTTTGGCTTGGGGAGGGATGTGGGTCTGGTCTGGTTTTGGGGTGGGGGGGATCTAGGGGTGTGCTCCGGTTTGGCTTGGGGAACGATGTGGGTCTGGTCCGGTTTTGGGGTGTGGGGGGTCTTTCTGAGGAGGAATGGGGGTCTGCTCCGGTTTGGCTTGGGGAGAGATGTGGGTCTGTTCCGTTTTGGGGCGGTTAGGAGTCGTTCTGAGGAGGAATGAGGGTCTGGCCTGGTTTGGAGAGTTGGCCCGGTCTTTTGAGGACACAGCTGGGTCTGATCCTGGTGTCTGTGCCTCTCTGCCTGCAGGGAAGGAGAAGGAGCCGCTGGAGAAGCTGTACCAGGTGGGCCCGCTGCTGGGCAGGGGTGGCTTTGGTTCTGTCTACTCGGGCACCCGCCTGTCGGACAGCGCCCCGGTGAGTAGAACCTGGACAGGAACCCCGCCACTCCACTCCTGCAGCCCGCTCCCCATGCATGCTGCTCTATAGAGCACCACCTTTGGTGAGAGACCCGTCCCTTACCCCATTACATCTCCTTTGCTTTGCCCTGGCATAGCCACCATCTTGCCTCCCCTTCACTGGTCCCTTGTTTGCCTCCCCTCTTTCTGGGTTTGCCTGACCCAATTCTGATTGTCTGGCTGGTTCTGGTTGTGTCCTAGGTAGCCATCAAGCATGTGGACCGGGACTGGGTTTCTGACTGGGGAGAGCTGGTAAGTGTCTTGGGCAGGGATATCTGCTGTGGCTCTGCATTGCATGGTCTTGGCTCTGTAGTGAAGGTGTCAAAGGTAGCTGTCACGGAGTCCCCGGGCGATGCTCTGGAACTGCTCCCCACAAAGCCAGTCAGGACTTTGGGGAGCCTCCTCTCCCTTGGAGCAGACTGTCTTTAGAGCAGGAAGCTCACACGGAGCATTCAGCAGGTGCCCCTCCATGTGCTTCCCCCAGCGAGTCCGCCCAGGCAGGGTCCTGGGGAAGCCACAGGGTCCTGCACCCCCACTTTGCAGTCAGACGTGACTCTCAGGCAGCCAGTAAAACAGAGGTTTATTTGATGACAGGAACATAGTCCACAACAGGTCTTGCCAGTACAGACCACAAGACCCCTCCTTAGTTAGGTCCGTCTGGGGCCCCAGGGAGGCCACAGCCCCGCCGGGAGGCCCGAGCCTCCTTGGGGCTCCCCTCCATTTTCCAATCAGCTTCCAAAAACTCCCACACCCCCCTCCAGCCCCTCCTCTCTGGGCTGTGTCTCTTTCCCGGGCCAGGAGGTCACCTGATCTCTCTGTCTCCAACACCTTTAACATCCCCTTGCAGGGGGGAAGGGCCTGGCCATTAGTTGTCAGGCGACAGAGGATCGGCCAGAGCTGAGCCCCCCCACAGTAATCAGAGAGAACCTTAAAATCAATCCCACTTCATCACACCTCTCCCCCCTTCAAAACCGAACTGAGTGGGGTCACTTTAGCCAGTGCCCTTGGGAAGTTCAAACCTACGCACGTTCCCAGGGATGCTCCAGCATCCCCCTCTTCATGGGGGAAGAGTTACACCAGGCTCTTCCAATTTCCTGCCCCCCTTTAGGTCGTGGGTGCTCAATGGCACCCGTAGTCTGTGGGGAGGAAGGGCCTGGCCATTAGTTGCCAGGTGACAGAGGGTCGTCCAGAGCTGAGGACCCCCCCACAGTATTCAGATGGAACATTAAAACCAGTCCCACTTCGTCACAGTAGCTCTTGACTTTGTGGGTCAATTTGCCTGCCTCTGATAGAGCTCTCCTTTCTCTCTCTCTGAAGCCTTGCGGGAGCAGAGTGCCCATGGAGATCCTGCTCCTGAAGAAAGTGGGCTCAGGCTTCAGGGGAATCATTTCGCTCTTGGACTGGTTTGAGAGACCGGACAGCTTTGTCTTGGTTTTGGAGCGACCGGATCCTGTGCAGGACCTGTTTGACTTCATCACAGAGCGGGGTGCTCTCCCCGAGGAGCAGGCCCGCAGCTTTTTCCGCCAGGTTGTGGAGGCGGTTCAGCACTGTCATAGCTGTGGGGTATTGCACCGGGATATCAAAGATGAGAACATCCTGGTTGATCTGAACAGCCAGGAACTTAAACTCATAGATTTTGGGTCTGGGGCATTACTCAAGGACACAGTGTACACTGATTTTGATGGTGAGTGTCTATTTCCATCCCCTTCTATTTTATCTGCATAGGCACGGAATCCAGGGAAATTCGTCTTTGAAATGAGTTGTTCTCTGCTGTAAATGTTCAGTAACTTCCCAGCCAGGGAATGCTTTGTTCCCTCCTCCCCCTGCCATTCTCATTTGCTAAATATACTCTTGTGTGATGTGCAGCTTTGATACCTTTGGGGCTTTCCTCCCTGCCTTGTATCCAAAAAGCATTTTACAAATGTGTTTGCCCTTTTGTTGGGTGTTAACCGGTGGTAGCTGCCCATGTCATGCAGAGGCTGGGGGTGGGGGCACATGGCAGAAACCGGCTGTGAACTCACAAGCATCAATCTCTGGAGTCCCTGTGAGCAATAAGAAGAGAATGTTGGGCTCTGGTTCCAGTGATTTGGTTTTCTCTAGGTCCATGACATCTGTAGCATTTCACCAGGGGTCTGGCTGGTATTCCACGCTCCAGGGGTGGTGCAAACAGAATCTGTCTCACCTCCTAGATGGGGAAAGATTGAGTGAAAGCGCTCTGCAGCCATGGCTGCTCAGGTGTTGGATCCTACCCTAATCTACCAGCTAGAATGCAGGGGAGGGGAAGTCCCCTGCTCCCAAGAATAAAGAAGAGGGATCTTGTGCAGTTTCTTTCTGTGGGGACGGATGGACATCAATGTGGGGAGGGGATCAAGAGGAGAAGCTGCTGTCTCCGCCATCTTGCTAAATTATTCGTTTCATTGGAAAGTTGTGTTTTGTTATGGGATGAATGTTGTGAAATAGGATTGGTGGGAGATCTGCTTACAGCTGGCTCCCTTTCCTCTGCTCCCCAAAGGCATCTGAGCCAGATCTTTGGGGAGAGGGGAGCCAGACTCAGGGAAGACAGTTTGACATTGGAACAGGGATGCAGGGATCTGCGTGGGGGACAAATAAACAGAGCAGCAGGCATTCTTTCTGATGCACTTGAAAGGCACATTCAGGATAGGGCCGTTGACTTTCAAAAAACCAGATCACTGTTTGTTGTTGAGGGTTTGTTCTGCTTCTGCCCTGCAGGATGGGTGCTGCATTTTTTGTTTTTAATGTAAGGGTTGATGACAAGGGATGGGTTTGCCCCTCCCAACCACCCATCTCCTGCAGAATTTCCCAAGCTAGTGGTGCCCCTGGTGGAACATCAGGTTTCTTTCTACAACCCAAAGTTTGTAAACAACAGTCACGTGGCCAGAAACCAGACTAGGAGCTCTGACCTCAGTCTCCTCTTCCTGCCAGAAGGGAAGAGATCAGATACAACAAAGGCAAAGGGCGTAAGCCTCTGCAGAGGCCAAAACCAGGGTTCCAAGCATAATTATCACATGCACAGCGGTACAAACTAAAACCACTCCCTTGAAGTTGTACAACAAACCTTTGTCTCCAGCTCTGGAGTAGGCAGGCTTTATCCCTGGCTGACTCAACAGTAGTCAGTGCCAGAAAAGGAATAAACTCTTCAAGGTATCTGCCCTTCTTTGGGTTAAACAAGGAAACTCTTTTATGTAGAAAGGACTGTAAGGTTGTCTGGGGTCTTTGTTGTGCAGTAGACAAGGCCTCAGCCCCTCCCAAAATGCTCTGGCTGCACTGGGTCACCATGGACTGAAGCATCTGCAACCTGTCTCTCTCTTTACCTCACTGAGAAATGGTTACATTGACAGAGATGAAGTCAGGATAACGGTGGCCTTAAGAAACCTGTTGTTTATTGTGGCTTGTATTGCAGCTGAAAAACATGGTTGTTTGCACTCCATTTGGTTCTGCTTCATTTGTAGTCTAAGCACCTAGGGGTTTAAATCCCAATCAAAGTGGGCTGAAAGTTAAACAATACTAAGATATTGCAACCTAAATTGGGGGCTGAAGTACCTGACTTGGTCTCTTGGTCACCCTGATAACACTGAACAAATCATTAATAACTGGTTGCTCTGCTTAGGGTAAGAGATGAAATATTTCTGCTAACCGTGCTCCTCTGATCTCCTCTACAGGGACCAGAGTGTACAGCCCCCCAGAATGGATCCTCAATCACCAATACCATGCCACGTCAGCCACAGTCTGGTCTCTGGGAGTCCTGCTGTATGACATGGTCTGCGGGATTCTCCCCTTTGAACATGATGAGGAGATTATTAAGGGCCGGGTCTGCTTTCGGCGGCGCATCTCTTCAGGTGAGCACACTCTTTTGTAGTGTTAGAGCTGGGCAAACAACTGCTTAGCCTGAATGCCACACTGACAGAGCGATAATATGACGACTTAGAGGTGCATTTACCATCACTTCATGCAACCAAGGAGACATGCAAGGCATAGTCTGTGATCTAGTGGTCCCTTCATGTCTTGAACTCAATGAGATGCTTCATGCTATTGAATCCCGGGGAAATGCTGGGGATCCCGCTGTCTTCCCTGCCTTAGACAGCTGCTTCAGGGCTCACTGTCGTCGTTCACTTCAGCACTTGACTCTCCTGCCACTCGCTGGGGTCTTTAATGTGGCTACTGCCGCTGGCTGATGAAGCAGTCTTACAGAAAGTGGAAATGACAAAACAGCATGAACCGAATAGCTCTCTGGTTTAATCATCTCACCGGGGAAGGGAAAGTTGATTTTTGCTATTAGCCTGCGTATGAATGGTGGGGTAGGATGGCCTGCTCATGGACTTGCATTGCTAATTTGGTCCCTTGTGTATTTTTGGAGTCTCCGTCCAAAGATGGGACCTGGTTCACCTATGTACTAGGGTGCGGGAAGTAACTAAGAAACCACATCTAAGGCAGGTCTACACTCCGGCTGGAATCGATGCTGTGAGATCTAGCTGGGGGGGGTTCGATTTATTGTGTCTAGTCTAGACGTGATAAATTGACCCCTGAGCGCACTCCCGTCGACTCCTGTACTCCAGCACCACAAGAGGCGCAGGCGGAGTCGATGGGGGGATGGCAGCTGTCGACTCACCATCATAAAGACACGGCAGTTGCGTATCCTAGATCAATTCCCCCCCTCCCCTAGTGGAGACCAGGGCCTAGCTACAGCCATGGTCATCTGTCCTGTGAAGCAAGAAAGGCAGATCCCAAAGCAGACTTGCAGGTGGTAAAAGAGGGAGGTTTGCAGGCTTCCCAGACATTACTCAGCAGCACATTCTCACTGACTGCTTGTTTTCTCTCCCCAGAGTGCAAGCACCTCATTAAATGGTGTCTGGAATTGAAGCCTTCAGAGAGGCCATCCTTGGAAGACCTTCTAAATCATTCATGGATGCAAGATGTCCCTTTGCCACAGAAAACAGCAGAGATGCACCAGCACAAGCTAATTCCAGAGTCTGGCGAATAGCAGTTCCTCTCATCCATTGGGTGTAAAAGAGAAAACTCTTGCCAGTGGCTGCCTGCCTGTTACATGGGAATATTCACATCTCATTCCGGAAGCCAGCTAACTGGCGATTCTTCTGAGAGGCTGGAGGTTAAGCCTTGCCTTACTTGATGTCTTGCCCAGGGGCAGTTCCAGGCCCCAGCACACCAAGCACGTACTTGGGGTGGCAAGCCATGGGGGGAGCTCTGCCAGTGCCGCAAGGGGGGCAGGCAGGCTGCCTTCACTGGCACGCCTGCGGAAGGTCCGCTGGTCCCGCGGCTTCAGAGGACACCTGCGGGAGGTCCGCCGAAGCTGCGGGACCAGCGGACCCTCCACTGGCAAACCGCCAGAGGCAGCCTGCCTGCCGTGCTTGGGGCAGCAAAATTCCTAGAGCCGCCTCTGGTCTTGCCAGTAGACTTTTTGTTTTGTTAATATTGTAATTCAGAAATCCTGTTGTGGTTTTTTTTATACATGCAGTTTTAAATAAAAATGAATCACTTGACTTAACCTGAGACCTTGTCTCTTTCGGGGGGAGTAAAACTGTCAGTTTGACAGCGCGGAGAAGCAGTAAACATCAGTGCTACATAGGGGCTGCAGTATGTTACCCATGGACGTGGCACATCGGATGCTGACCATCCGTGTCAGGGCACAGTGTGTTTCAGTAACACAGATCCTGTGGGGTGGGCTCTGGAGACACTAATGCTTCACATCCGTGAAGGGATTGTTAATAATTGCCTGTTACGGATGTCTGATTCGTTAAGTACTATCACCATCTACAGCCAGGTTGGGACTGGCCCAGAGCTATGGGGGCTGTTGGGATCCAAGTTAGGAGACCTTGGTCGTTTCCACACTCTTCAGCATAAACATGCTGGGCTTCTCTTCGTTAGACTAAAGTGCACACACCTTGCAGGCGACTGCCTATCAGTATGAACAGTGACTTGTGCAGCACTGAATCTAACGCAAACTTTAAAACTCTGCTTTACCCTGATGGAGCCAGGATCTATTCTTTCCCTGTTCTGTTTCAGGCTGCCTGCCTGTGGGCTGAATGGAACAGCGCGCTCCCCCTGGCTATAATCTTCATGGCGTTGCCTAAAACCGATGCCGTTAGTTAATGTGTAGGGCTGTCTAATGTTCAGAGATGGCGCGTGACTGCAAGCATTGTTTGCAAAGTGCATTTCTTTTTAAGACCTTGTTGTTGGAGCCTCCCAGGGAAATATTTGACCTTCTCGGTGCACTATCCATTTGCTGCTGCTAATCTCCAGCAAATTGCTTGCCACCAAGTGAGCGCTGGAGTTGCCTGGAGACTTCTAGGATGGGGCTGGAGTACTAGCATGAACAGCAGGATATAGGAGTTCTACTCCCGCACTGCAATTTCCTTGCCATGTGCCTTGGGTCAAGTCATTTTCTGCTCTATGCCTCAGTTTCCCCACCTGTAAAGAGCCCCCTGTGCAGTCCTTGCAGGTTCCTTTGAGGAAAGGCAGTAGGGAGTTAATTTTTCAAACATCACCGTGGTGGGTGGAACAATTCAGCTCAGCTCCACATCTTCAGAGGCTGGGGCCTACTTCGCATTGTGGTTTCCGTTTAACCGCAGGCTCTTGTGCTAAACCAAGACAAACTTTATAGCTCCTTGTTTTGAGAAAGTCCATCTCACCTGTTTATAGCAGCAGATGAGTCTCTCGCGGAGAGTGAAATTTAGCTGGGTGTAGTTACCGTATCACAGCAAAACTGCTCCCCCACTGCGTGCGGGCTCTCCCTCCTTCCCGTAAACACTGCTCAGGTGCTACTCCCCTTCTTAGAAACCTCACCACAGAAAGGCCAAGTAAGATCAGAGGGACCGATGTGATGATAGCCACTATGCTTCCTGCTGCAGCTTATGTTGCTTGCCCAGCCCAGCCAGCTCAGTAGGAGGGAAATGCTGTCAGGGAGACATGACATCCAAATGGCACAGAGTACCTAATCCGGCCCTTTGCCAGCTAGGCAGAACTCCTCACTGAGCTTGGGAGTTAAATGTAAGAGCCTGGTTCAGGAAAACACTTAAACATGTGCTGAGGCCCTGGGAAGTCAATGGCCCCTAACTGGTTATGTTTACACTGCAGCTGGAAACACCCTAGAACAGGGGTAGGCAACTTATGGCGCGGGTGCCGAAGGCGGCACGGGAGCTGATTTTCAGTGGCACTCACACTGGCCAGGTCCTGGCCACCGGTCCGGGGGGCTCTGCATTTTAATTTAATTTTACTTCTTAAACATTTAAAAAACCTTATTTACTTTACATACAACAATTGTTTAGTTATATATTATAGACTTATAGAATGAGACCTTCTAAAAATGTTAAAATGTATGACTGGCACATGAAACCTTAAATTAGAGTGAATAAATGAAGACTCGGCACAGCACTTCTGAAAGGTTGCCGACCTCTGCACTAGAAAATAGCAGTGTCGATATCTTGGTACCGGTGGAGGACCAATGGTAACATGGTTCCGCAGTAGTGGGGACGCAAGCTGCAAGCGAACGCAGGCTTTCTATATAGTGCGTATCATGAGACCAAATTAAAATGCAAAGCCACTTTTTTGAGTGGGCAAACTTTTTGGCCCGAGGGCCACATCAAGGTTCCAAAATTGTATGGAGGGCCAGGTAGGGAAGGCTGTGTCTCCCCAAACAGCCTGGCACTGCCCCCATCCGAGTCCCACCCACTTCCTGCTCCCTGACCGTCCTGCTCCTTGTCCCATGACTGCCCCCGCAAGATCCCTCCCACCACTGCCCTGGGACCCCTCCCTGTTCCCTGACCCCTATTCACCCCACCTCCCCGCCGAGTCCTGACAGACCCCCAGAACTCCCACAATCCAAGCCCCCCGTTCCCTGTCCCCTGACCACTCCTACCCCATCCAACCCCCACCCTGCTCCCTGTCCCCTGACTGCCTCCCCGAGATGCTCCCCACTGCCCCAGGACCCCACCTCCCACCCTGCTCCCTGTCCCCTGACTGCCCTGACCCCTTCCCCCGCACTCTCCAAGTCCTGACAGACCCCAGAACTCCCCGCCCCCAGAACCTCTGCCCCATTCAACCCCCACCACACTCCCTGTCCCCTGATTGTCCCCAGGACTCCCTGCCCCTTATCCAACCCCCTCGGCCCCAGCCCCTTACCATGCTGATGAGTATTTGCTTCAGGTTGGGGGGCTGTCTGTAAGTGAGGACTGGCCTGTCTCCCAAGATCTGTAAGAGTGCTGGATCATCCTTCAGGATAGGTTGTAGATCTTTGATGATGCGCTGGAGAAGTTTTAGTTGGGGGCTAAAGGTGACAGCTAGTGGCGTTCTGTTATTTTCTTTGTTGGGCCTGTCCTGTAGTAGGTGAGTTCTGGATACTCTTCTGGCTCTGTTAACCTGTTTCTTCTCTTCAGCAGGTGGATATTGTAGTTTTAAGAATGCTTGATAGAGATCTTGTAGGTCTTTGTCTTTGTCTGAGGGATTGGAGCAAACACGGTTGTATCTTAGAGCATGGCTGTAGACAATGGATCGTGTGGTGTGTCCTGGATGGAAACTGGAGGCATGTAGGTAAGTGTAGTGGTCAGTGGTACTTAAGAAATGAAGCAAAGTCATAGGGTTTTTTGGTAAAATGTATACCCATTTCGCATGTAACTGCACAATATGTTTGTTGCACCACTAGCATAGAAAGCAAAGGAGAATTCTGGAGAATTTTAATAAAACTAGAGATCCCAATCTCGGTGCCAATGAAGGGAAGGTTAACACTCCAAATAAATCCCAGTGTTGGGACAGCAGGACTGAAGTTTACAGGCTGAAGTTTTCAGTGTAATGTGTCAGCATTATCTGAACAAAAGTATTCCTTGCCTTCCAAAGACAAGTTGACAGCAAATCGACGCAGGTTCAGTCTACCTGCTTTCTTCATTCCTTTCAGGATATGTGCTACTCCTTAGGTATGCTCAAACATTTGCAATTTTGCTCTCAAAAGATTTCCCCGAGAATTGTTTACAAGAGAAAACAATCATTTGAGTGCAAACATGGCATGTACATTCATCTGAGACTCAACATGGAGTTAGAAGGTATGAGCTGTACACTGCAGACCTATAAGCAGGGTAAACCTACATCAACAATGCATCATTCATTGACCAGTCACAAGACAGGCATGAATAAATCACAGGCATGGGCATAATATTTCCCCATGCTTATCCTCCCCCCGTCCCCCCAGTTCCTTACATCTTGTCAAGTCCTGGAAATGGGCCATTTTCATTACCATGACAAACTGTTCTTTTTCTCTCCTGCTGACAACAGCTCACCTTGACTGATCGCTCTCCTTGTAGTGTGTATGGTAACACTCATTGTTTCATGTTCTCTGTGTATATCTATATCTTCCTTCTGTATTTTCCACTACATGCATCTGATGAAGTGGGTTATGGCCCATGAAAGCTTATGCTACAATAAATGTGTTAATCTCTAAGGTGCCACAAGTCCTTCTGTTCTTTTTGTGGATCCAGACGAACATGGCTGCTACGCTGAAACCTGTCATACACCTCTCAGTATCACCTCATGTCATAACATTTCTTCCCAGATCTGGACCGTAGCATCCAAAATATGGGTGTTAGCATGAAAACCTCCAAGCTTAGTTACCAGCTTGGATCTGGTATCGCTGCCACCAGCTAAGAATTATACAGTGCCTAGCTCACTGTGGTCTCCCCAAAACCTTCCCTGGGGGACCCCAAGACTCAGATTCCTTGAGTCTCACAACAAAGGGGAATAAACCCCCTCCCCTTGTTCCCTTGTTACTTCCTCCCAGGCTCTCCTCCCTGAACGACCCTAGGAGATTCCCTGCTTCCAGTCCTGGAAACACAAGTACCGAGAGATCTAATCTCTCCCACTCACCCAGAGGGTATGCAAAGTCAGGCTTAGTAAATCTAACACAAATAGATTTTCCCCCTGACTTCTTCCTCCCACCAATTCCCTGGTGAGCTGCAGACTCAATTCCTTGGAGTCCCCACTAAAGAAAAGCTCCAACAGGTCTTAAAAAGAAAGATTTATATAAAAAGAAAGAAAAAGGACATAAAATATCTCTGTATTAAGGTGACAATATACAGGGTCAATTGCTTAAGAAAAAAAGTGAATAAACAGCCTTATTCCAAAAGAATACAATTTAACACATTCCAGCAACTACACACATGTAAATACAAAAAAAAATAAACCTATTGTCTTACTATCCTTGTACTTACAACTTGGAAACAGAAGATTAGAAAGCTAGGAGATAGAAAGATCACTCTCAGAGACGAGAAAAGGAACAGACCAAGAACAAAGGACTCACACTCAAAACTTCCCTCCACCCAGATTTGAAAAAGTCTTGTTTCCTGACTGGTCCTCTGGTCAGGTGTTTGGTTCCCTGTGTTAACCCTTTACAGGTAAAAGAACATTAACCCTTAGCTATCTGTTTATGACACCTCATTCTCAGCTATGCCCTTCATCGGTCATTTTACTGTAATTTAACTAATCAATCCAAACATAATGTCACTTGATTATTTAACAAACTAGATCCCACCACCTTCATTGGTTTACACCCAGCAAAATTACTTCATCAGCAAAAAAAAATCAAAAAAAAAAATCAACCAACCAGGCAGAGACCAGACAGATAAACAATAGTGAAATGGGGACCAATAAAATCACCATGATTACAGGCATGCAAACCATTTCAGAAATGCCTATGCAGTTATTGTAAAGACTCTTGATTATCCACACAGTTGAATGGCGGTGGTGTGGCACTGGGCATAGGGTGTCCGAGGGGTGGTGGGCAGGGGGCTTGTGCGGGTCTTTGGGTGTAGGGATGCTGGGTGTAGAGGGTCTGAGAGCTGCTGGGCATGGGTGTTTTTGTGGGTCTCTGGGGGTTGTGGTGCCGCACGTAGGAGGTTTGAGCGATGATGGGCGGGGGGGTCTCCAGGTAGCATGGCGCTGGGCATAGGGGGTCAGAGCGGTGCTGGGCAGGGGGGTTTCGTGGGGTCTGTGGCGGGGAGGTTGTGGGGGTTTCCAGGGGGTGTGGTGCTGGGCATAGAGAGTCAGAGCGGGGCTGGGCAAGGGGCGCATTGTGGGGGGTCTCCAGGGGCATGGCGCTGGTCATAGGGGGTCAGAGCAGTGCTGGGCAGGGGGGGTTTGTGGGGGTCTCTGGGTGGTGTGGCACTGGGCGCAGGGGGACTGTGTGGGGGGTTGTGGGGGTCTCCGAGAGGGCGTGGCGCTAGGTGTTGGGGGTCAGGGGGGTTGGGCAGGGTGATCTGTGGGAGTTTCTGGGGCTGTGGTGATGGGCAGGGGGGTAGCATGGTGCAGCACGGGCCCTCCCCCAGGGGAAGAAGCAGAATGGCAGTGCAGGGCCGGGCTGGCCAGTGTGCGTCTGGTGGCTCCCGGTTGTGAACAGTGCCCTTGTACTGGGCTGGGTGGAGCGGGGCAGTCCCTGCCGTGCCATGACCCATCTCCCATTGCCTCAGGCAGCCCCTCGCTCTGAGGACTCTGCCCCCCCACCCCATGTCCCTTTGCCCCCATGCGGGCCCACAAAAGGTTAATCCAGCCCTGTTTGGGGTGCAGGCTGTGGGGAGTTTGGGCGAGGGGTGCAGGCTCTGACCTAGGGCAGGGCATTGGGGTACAGGAGGGAGTATGGACATTTGGGCTCGGGGAGGGAGTGTCTGGTCAGTATTTCTCAGCGTTCAGTCTCCTGGCTGCACTTGTATAAGCTAGAGAGGAGCTGCAGTGTCTAAACATTTGCAAAGATGTATAGTTTAAGACAGGGTGACTCACAGACTTTAAAGTCAGAAGGGACCATTATGATCATCTACTCTGACCTCCTGCACAATGCAGGCCACAGAATCTCACCCACCCACTCCTGTAACAAACCCCTAACCTATGTCTGAGTTATTGAAGTCCTCAAATCTTGGTTTGAAGACCTCAAGCTGCAGAGAATCCTCCAGCAAGTGACCCCTGCCCCACACTGCAGAGGAAGGTGAGAAACCTCCAGGGCCTCTGCGAATCTGCCCTGGAGGAAAATTCCTTCCCAACCCCAAATATGGCGATCAGCTAATCAGTTCTGGAAGCTACTGAAGTGAATAAAACTGGGGAAGAAGATGCCGTCCTAAAACCAACCTAAGAAGCTGTTTTTAGAACAATCTAAGAAGCTGTTTTTAGAACAAGCTTCTGGTTGTGGTGAAGTGAAGGAAATATTATTAAATCCATTCTACTGTTTGATAAAGCCTCAATTCTGTCAGGTACTAACAGCATTGTCTGAGCCCATCTAGAAGGCCAAATAGTGTTTTAACCATATTGGGAATTAATGTGAAACCAGGTCCTCCACCACAGTAGCTTCTTTGGTAATCTAGCCTGGTCCACACTTGGAACAGATCTGTACTAATTACACTTCTGTTGATACACAGCTGTTATCAAAGTTTAACCACGTCTCCCCGAATGTGGTGGGGTTGGGTTTTGTTTGAGGCAAACAGTCGAACGTAGTGGTACACTGCTAAAAAGTTAGTCTTCAAGAAAACTCACTAGCACAATTTCCAGGGGAAAAAAAATCACTGTCCACACTGACTGACACCCTGCTAGTTACACCCATATGAACAAGCATGGTTTAGTATGGTTCTGATCCCTGTACATAGGATACAAGCCAACCTACGCTTAAAGGAAAGTGCTCTGCCTCTAAATGTTCTTTAAATGTGTTTGTATTTGAAAGTGGACAGTGATGCCGTTCCAAATATCACATACACGTGAATACAAACGATTGAAACAAATTCATTTATTTCATAAATGCCAATTGAGCGAGGCAGCAGACATACTTAATAAAAATCCAGTCCCTCCTCCTAAATGTTTATAAGTTGTTTTGATAGTTCCCCCCCAAATTTAGCTGTGTGATTTTGGATATGCAACAAATATGTGAAAGGGACAGAGCAGAAGAGAAGCTTTGTTTGGAGTATTAAAGAACTGGAAAGAGGAAAATTGGCTCAACTGAATCTCCTAAAAAAATAGTATGAACACACACTCTGCAACAGATTTCAGAATTCTTCATTTCAATTATGTGCCTTCCACTGACATCTTTATGTCAACAAAGAGGTTTTTTACATGTCATAGCATCAGAAAAGCAAAGCAAGGAGGCCGATGTAAATTTTGGTGAAGAAGTACAGTAAAGTAAGGTTTGTATAAGGGCTGTCAAGCAATTAAAAAATTAATTGTGATTAATCGCACTTAAACTTTAACAATAGAATGCCATTTATTTTCAACATTTTTGGATGTTCGCTACATTTTCAAATACATTAATTTCAGTTACAACACAGAATACAAAGTGTGTAGTGCTCACTTTATATTTATTTTTATTACAAATATTCGCACTGCTAAAAAAATTGGATTTTTCAATTCACCTAATACAAGTACTGTAGTGCAATCTCTTTATCATGAAAGTTGAACTTACAAATGCAGGTTTTTTTGGTACATAATTCTACATTCAAAAATAAAACAATGCACAAATTTAGAGCCCACAAGTCCACTCAGACAAATAAGGTTGGTTACAATTTGCAGGTGATAATGCTGCCCGCTTCTTGTTTACAATGTCACCTGAAAGTGAGAACAGCTGTTCGCATGGCACTGGTGTAGCTGGCGTTGCAAGATATGCGTGTGCCATATGCACTAAAGATTCATGTCCCTTCATGCTTCAACCACCATTCCAGAGGAAGTGCTATTTCTTTTGCTTACCATTTTTACAGTGCATATATTTGTAATTAAAACTAATAATATAAAGTGAGCACTGTGCACTTTGTATATGTATTGTAATTGAAATCAATACTGAAAATGTAGAAAAACATCCAAAAATATATAATAAATTTCAATTGCTCTTATATTGTTATAAGTGCAATTAATTAATTGTGATTAATCACAATTAATTTTGAGTTAATCATGCGTGTTAACTGTGATTAATTGACAGCACTAGTTTGTATGTATTATGTTTGTGGTATGGGTATTAATAAACAGTTATACAACAAACAGAACTTATTCTTGGTTAAATACACCTTTGTCTGACAGAATTTTGGAAAATCTAGACTATTCGGTCGGAAGGTCTTACAATATTGTAGACCTGTCCAGCGAGGTGAATAGGTTGGGTTTTAAACCACGTTAGCAAACACATTTTTAAAAATACAGTATTATCCAGGACTTTTCACCTAGTGGAGACAGGGCAAGATCTGTCTCCATGTGTTAGGTAGTCATGGGCAACCCTAAACTCCTGTTTTTCTACTCCAGACAGAGCCTAAATGTTTTCTGGACTCTAGGTCTGATTTATTTACACAGCTGCAAGTCCATGTCAGAGGTCACGCAGGTTGAAATTTCAAAGTGCCAATAATTCCACCAAACTGAGAACAGAAAGCACACCTATATCAAATCAATCAAATATCGGTGTGAGAGTCTCAATATATGTATACATATGCACACACGAACACAAAGCACCAATGAAATGCAGCATCCTCTAAGGTGAGAGTGTGGTAACCAACCAGTCTACTGCACAGTGCACCACAGCTGCAGACGGAAAGTTTAGTCCAAGCACACCAGGAAAAATCACTGCTACTTCAAGAAATGTAATTGGGTCTTTAATGTTTATGGAGGGAAACAGTACCTTGTTTTAAAAAAAAGAAGGTTTAATTTAAAATAAACTATTTAAAAATCATTTTAACTAGGGCTAAACAAGTTTTGTTAAACTCTTGGCCACATATTCACAGACACCAACACTGCTAGATGTGATCAAACCCAGCACCAGAAGAATCCATCACTTGCACTAAGGCAAGTCTAGGGAGCTGGCTTAACTGCAGAGTTAACGGTGTTCTAAGTTGCGTGTTGCCCCCAGATCAAATCCCATCCACACACAAAATCTCTGAACTCAAGCATGGGAGTGCTTTAACTTGATTTGGCTGGCCGGTCAATGGAGCTCAAGTGAACACAACTCAGCAGGCAATTCAATCACTACGATCTGAATGTTATTTCACTGTGTAGCTGCTCTCATCCGAGTTAGGCTAATTTGAGGTGTCAACTGCAGTGAAAACCTGGGTTAGAAGTTAACAGACTGTACAGAGGTGGACACGTGAAGTAGGCTCTCTTATTACTGGAGCTAGGTGGGAAATAGTTTTCCCATCCCATGAAAGTTTTAAAGATTCTGAAATTTATCCTACCACAAATTGGGACAAATTATAAATCTCATATTTTTATGAACTGAACCTGAATTGTTTTTTTTTAAATTAGGTAAAAAGAAATGTTTCTTGTTGATACTTCCAAAATTTTTTATTTTTGGAACCTTAATCTCCAAAAAGAAATAAAAATTTTCAAATCAAAAAATGAAACTTTTTGTTTAGATAATGTTGAAAGAACATTTTGACAATTTGAAAACATTTTTTAAAATAAAAAATTCAAATTGGGAAATTTGTCAAAACCAACCCTTTCCCCCAGAGTGTCAGTTTGACAAATGTAGCATTTTCCATTGAAAAATACTTAGTTGGAAAACTCCAGACCAGCTCTACTTATTACTTAATTGTTCTAATGTCCTGACAAAGAAAAATATTGTTTGTATATCATTCTAATATATTGGATATTATCCTCCTTGCTCTGACCTGAACTTTAGGTTGGGATGGAGATGGAAAAGATTTCAGATGATTCATTAACACTCGATAGAAAAGGAAATTATGTGCTTTACAATGTTTACAGTGCCTACTCCCCAAAAATTGTTCAGGTCTTTAACTGCTGGGACACTGTTCGTATTTCATCCTGGATCATCTAAAGACCTGTAACCTTCTGATTTCCTATTATACGAATCTCTGTACGAGTTTCCATTTCTCTTCTATTGATCAGACACTCTAGCCTGTTTCTAAGCACTAATATTTCCATTCCAGGTCATGGCATTTTCATCGTTTGTAGTTAAAGGAACAAGTTTTGATAAGTTTTTACAGTACTAATATGAATGGTTTTCAGTTTTTAGGGAAAAGGACTGGTTTGCTTTCTCGTTGTAGTATTCTGGTCATCTTTTTGTACTGTTTTCTACTAAACCATCAGAGGCCTCTACATTTAGGGGGAATCACATGGCTTGTAGGCTCTGGAAGTGCATTTAGTTTGCCAGTTCAAATCCAGCCCTAAATAAATAATAAACAAATGTTTCAAAGAGGGTTATTTGAAATTATTTACTTTAAAGAAAAACCAAACCATCAGCATAAAAGCATGCACGTCCAGGCTCGAGGTGAGCTCCACAACAACCGAAAGCACAATCCAAAAATAATTACAAAGAAAGTAAACAAACCGAGACGCCATCCTGCAAGCTGCTCCCAGTGGGGCTAGCCTCCTATGCCTCTGTGGAGAAGCTCACAAAATCAGCTCATAACAGTCACCAGTCAGCAAAATTAGTCGAGTTCCTACTCTACCCTTTCTCTTCAAATGAACCTCACTCCTCCTCAGACAGGCTTTGCAAAGGAGTTTTTTAAGCCACAACAGGAAGAGGGGCCCTCACAGAACATATTAAAAATCCCCACTCCAATTGGTAATATCAAGAAGGACCCGCAGGATAGACTAGGCACGCACACTAACGTTCTTCCACCTGGTGCCGGTACATTGTTAGTGTGGTGTAAGGCTTGCACGTTCACTGCCCTGCAGTTTTGTTCTGCAAATAAATAGAAGTCATCGGCACTCTGACCATTGGCACTTACAGGAGCATGGAAAAAGAGTAAGAAAGACGAAAATGCCAGCAAGTGGGCTTTTAGAGGGTTTTTTTCCCCCAGTATGATTGGCAATACCACATATCAAGCAGATACAATTAAACCTGCTCCAGTTTTTAAGTAAGAGTTGTGAGCCTTGACACTATCAACACAGAATATTTTGTTTCTACTACTAAATGATCAAGTAATTGTGCAATTGGTCTTAAATGTCACTCCATTAAATACTGTTTGGCCTAAAATAAGTTTCTGTTTTTTTTTAAAAAAAGCTCTGCAGCTAGGTGTTTGATGTGTAGTTACATCCCTTATTAACACCTGAGAAACACAAGCGACAGCTGTCTTCAGAATCAAAGAATTTGTATTCAAATACTGCTCTATAACCAGTTTATCTGCTGGCCAATGGCACAAGAGTGAATTTTTCTAAGCCCCAAACATTTTCATCAAGGAGATTTTCACTTCCTAAGTCGGCAAAGAAAACACAGCTTGGTTAATATTTACCACTTTCGACCCAACTCCTGCAAGACACACAGTCCCTATGAAACTACTTAGTGGTTTTGGCTGAGTAGGGACTGAAGGATTGAGCCCCCAAATTGCCACATTCTATTTATAGTCATATATAGGCACATCAGGACAAAAAAGCTCTAAATGATCAATATGGACTCAGCTAGCATGAAATCCCTTCTCTCCCGGGGGTGAGATGAAGAGGGGGAGGGATAGCTCAGTGGTTTGAGCTTTGGCCTGCTAAACCCAGCATTGTGAGCTCAATCTTTGAGGGGGTGATTTGGGAATGGGTCCTGCTTTGAGTAGGGGGTTGGACTAGATGATCTCCTGAGGTCCCTCCCAACCCTAATAATCTATGATTCTAGACAAATAAACTAGAGAGCAGCTGTTTCCAGGATTTTAGTGATCTTTCAGTCAAAGAACAAGCCATTTCAAGAACAAAACCCCAGCTCCATATGACCCCTGAAGCTGCACCTGAGGAATTTGCCATGGGAACAGGGCCACTGAGTTCAATGATTTGCAGGACTGGGGCCTACAAGCATAAACAAGAAAGCCCAATGCTTTTTACTGACTTGCACTACATCTCCAGGAGCCTAGCAAGGCAGCCAGATTTGCATGTTCTCCTCATTGCTGGCCTCCTTGGCAGTGAATGGCAGCAGCTCTGTGGATTAGGAGCAGAAGCGCCTTTGCACCTGCTAGGAGGCAGATGTGAAAGGGGACTGTACCCACCTCCCAGGCCAAAGCAGAGCACCTCGGGGAGGCAGTCCAAGGAACTACAGCCTGGGACCAGCTCGAACTTGGTTCCATTTGGATGCATTCCCACAAGCGAGTTAGCGCACGTGTGCAAAGCAGCCCCCAGCCAGCTTCTGCTGCAGGCGCAGGAAATGCTCCTCGCGGCGCGCATTGAGCACCAGGCCCGCTGCTTGGAGCAGACAGCGCTGCAAGGAGCAGCAGCCCCCCAGCCCCGAGAGCCAGCTCTGCGGGCTTGTTAAACTCCCCCGGGCTTCGCGCACCGACTGACTCCAGGGCTCGCCGGCTGCAGCGTGGCTCCCGGGGAGCCATCTGCGCGCAGCGCCCCCCCCCCTTAGTGGCGCCTCCCCTCCGCGCCAGTCCCCGGGGGCCAGCGCAGCCGCCCCGGCCGAGGGCTCGCCGGGCACATCGCAGGAGTTCATCGCTGGCAAGATGCAGCCAGTCTGGAAGAAAGACTTCGGCCAGAAGTCCGAGGACGAGGTCATCATGGACGCGTATCTGTCCAGCCAGGGGCTGTACCGCAAGCTCACGGCCAGAGACGCCTCCTGCCTCTTTCGGGCCGTTTCCGAGCAGGTAGCAGGAGTTTTACCCCCAATGGGGGCCGCTTGTGGCCCTGCCCGGTTCCCCCCACACCCAGGTCCTAGCAGCCAGTTCAGAACTTCTCCTCTCCCTGCCCCCACGTTTCTGGTCCCCTCTCTCCTAAACAGGGCCCGCTCCGCTTGCAAGTCCAACCCCACTCTTTGGGGGGGAGGGGGGCTGGGGTTGGATGAGATAAGGCCCCATTTGGATTTTGGAGCAGAGGGGGAGCTGGGTTAGGCTGCAGCTGTGTAAAGCGACAAGCATGCCCATGGCACTTTGTAGGCTAACAGAAGTCTTGGAGCATAAGCGTGCATCTGGCCAAGCAGGTGTTCACCCACAAAAGCACCTGCTCCAGGACTTCTCTTAGTCCAGAAGATGCCACAGGCCTCTGTGTCACCTGGTATTTTTGGCTTTGAAGTATCCACCTTGGAGACATCTTCATCCTTCTCTCTATTCCCAAAGCTGGAGCTGCAGGAGTTGCATCAAAGTTTCCAGTTCTGGTCTCTCTCTCACAAAATGGGGGTTGGTTCTAGTTTTGCAAAGTGACTGTAGCTAGGGTCTAGTTTCCCTTTTCTCCCAGAGGTTGGGGTAAAGGGTCTTATTTGGACTAATACTCAACCAGTGGTTACCTAAATAACAGTAATTAATTTTCCTTTAGCAACTTCAAATTCTTCCCCTTACAAATGCATGGGCAAATAACAGAAGGCACAGATGTGCATCCAAAAAGGAGCATGCTATATATTGAGGTTCTATTTATGAGTAGCTTATAAAGGTTTTATTAAATGATTAATCACTTTCTATAGACTGTTAGTTGTGGTTGACCTATAGACCTATTGGACTATCACAGCAGTTTGCAAACTTCTGTACTGGTGACCCCTTTCACATAGCAAGGGCCCCCCCTACACATTAAAAACCACTTGTTTATATATTTAACACCATTATAAATGCTGGATGCAAGTTGCTTAGGCATTGGCTTCCACCTCAGGTGACAGGGCTCAGGCCTTCACCCCATTCAGTAGGGCTTCAGCTTCCTGCCCTGGGCCCCAGTGAATCTAACGCTAGCCCTGCTTGGCGGTCCCCCTGTAATCTGCTCACTGCCCAGCAGCAGGCCCTGGACCCCCAGTTGAGAGCCACTGATGTGAACTATATGGAAAAGGAGCCTTAGTGTAAAAGTACAATTTAAAATGAGCTGCAACCCTTTTGTTTCAGTGCCTTTTAACACCTTCTTTATTTTGTAGGTGTTTTATTCTCAGATTCATCACCAGGAAGTCAGGAAGGCTTGTGTTTCATTTATGAGGGAAAACCGAGAGAACTTTGAGGCTGTAAGTAGACTTGTGTTTATGAGATGCAATGTTTTGTGTGTAAACTTAGGAAATAATGGGGGTGTTTACACATCAACATTATTTACGTAGATCTGTGCACTGAAATCCTACATCGCACTGTACTGTGGTTTGTTCTTAGCGTCTACGTTTTGACCAGTCACGGGTTTAAGCTAGTACTAAGCGGGATGAGAAGTTGAGGGGAAAATGCTTGCTCTTTTGCCTCACTCTGTATACTGTCCATTAGCTTCTAGTCAACTTACATTTGTTTTTAAACCTTGGAAACATATGGCACAACATTTTTATTTGTAAAAGATAATATACAGTTACTCTAAACATCTGAGCTCTTGCTTTAAGGAACTGTGATTACAGACATTAATAAGCTGTCTTGTGAAACTGAACCTTCGTGTGTGTGTGTGACACTCTGTTCTGAAGTAAAACATGCATCTCTAAGAACAGTGGAATACTGCAGGGCTCTTAAAGCCCATAACACACCACGGTTAAATGTCACTGCACACTTTCATGGATGACTACTATTTTCTCTACTGTAACTGAAGTGGTAGAGGTCTGTGGTTTTCATTCAGAAGACCACAAATTCAACCCCTGCCAACAACTGCGGTGCCTTTATATACCTAGTTTGTTACAATACTACTGAATATTCAGAAATGTGCTTGTTGCTCTGATGGGTCAGTGGTTGTCAGCAACAGGTAAACTTACCAGTATAGACAGGTCTTGTGAATCCTTTGAAACAACTTGGTTCTGGAAGAGCATTCTGAATACTCTACTGGCTATCAGAACTCTAATTCATAAATGGCTTTCCCTGCCTCTAAAGGGAACAATTCTAAATGTTTTATCCACAAAATAGATGTTGAAAGCAATAAACTCGCTTCCTTAGTATTATATAACCGTGCAGTCTTTCCCATCAAGTGATATTAAAGTGCTTTGTACGCTGTGGACATGCGGCACTTAATGACAGGTTTCAGAGTAGCAGCCGTGTTAGTCTGTATCCGCAAAAAGAACAGGAGTACTCGTGGTACCTTAGAAACTAACACATTTATTTGAGCATAAGTTTTCGTGGGCTACAGCCCACTTCATCGAACGCATAGCCTGGAATGTACAGCAAGAAAATATTTATACATACAGAGAACATGAAAAGGTGGAAGTAGCCAGACCAACTGTAAGAGGCCAATCAATTGAGATGACCCCACTTAAATGCAGCTACCATTGGGGTGGAGGGAGACATCCAGCTGGTCTCAGAACATGCTGTATAATAGTGAGATAAGAGAATTTTTTGGTGACAGGCACTTGCACAAGTTCCTACTCACAGTTATTGCTGTGCTATTTTAACATCCATACAGAGGAGAAAAGATCTTCGTCTTGTCCAATAAAAGGAAAAGACAGTAAAACTATGTGGCATCTAGCGGATTGGCCTCAGGAGGAAGGGCTGGGGTGAGCAATTCTGTGTATTTGCACTTGTGTATTTTAGGCTAGCTACCTTCCCAACCTTAAGCTATCCCTTTGCAAGTAGAGGAGCAGATATAAAATTTGATAATAGCTAAAATAGTTACCCTAAAATTTAAAAACAAACATGCTTGAAAAGTCACTTCTGCAATGCACTGAATGGGAGCAGGTGGGGCAAATTGTTAAAATTAAACTATTTTCAGACCAAAGTATTAGTCCCAGATAACCAAATTGTACATTTAGTTGTGCATGGGATATCTGGACCTTCCAGACCTCATATTTGACACAAGACATTCCCATGTGCTTCTTTACTATGTTTGAGGAAACACTGCTATAATTCTGACTTGTGATTTTTTTTTTTCTGTTCGATCTAGTGCAGGGTTCGGCAACCTTTCAGAAATGCTGTGCCGAGTCTTCATTTAGTCACTCTAATTGAAGGTTTTGCGTCCCAGTCATACATTTTAATGTTTTTAGAAGGTCTCTTTCTCTAAGTCTATAATTTATAATGAAACTGTTTTATGTAAAGTAAACAAGGTTTTTAAAATATTTAAGTATCAGAGGGGTAGCCGTGTTAGTCTGGATCTGTAAAAGCAGCAAAGAGTCCTGTGGCACCTTATAGATTAACAGAGGTTTTGAGCTTTCGTAGGTGAATACCTACTTCGTCAGATGCATGTAGTGGAAATTTCCAGGGGCAGGTATATATATGCAAGCAAGCTAGAGATAATGAGGTTAGTTCAATCAGGGAGGATGAGGCCCTGTTCTAGCAGTTGAGGTGTGAAAACCAAGGGAGGAGAAACTGGGTTTGTAGTTGGCAAGCCATTCACAGTCTTTGTTTAATCCTGAGCTGATGGTGTCAAATTTGCAGATGAACTGAAGCTCAGCAGTTTCTCTTTGAAGTCAGGTCCTGAAGTTTTTTTGCTGCAGGATGGCCACCTTAAGGTCTGCTATAGTGTGGCCAGGGAGGTTGAAGTGTTCTCCAACAGGTTTTTGTATATTGCCATTCCTAATATCTGATTTGTGTCCGTTTATCCTGTTCCGTAGAGACTGTCCAGTTTGGCCGATGTACATAGCAGAGGGGCATTGGTGGCATATAGATTCACAGGCTCATAGACTCTAGGACTGGAAGAGACCTCGAGAGGTCATCGAGTCCAGTCCCCTGCCCTCATGGCAGGACCAAATACTGTCTAGACCATCCCTAATAGACATTTATCTAACCTACTCTTAAATATCTCCAGAGATGGAGATTCCACAACTTCCCTAGGCAATCTATTCCAGTGTTTAACTACCCTGACAGTTAGGAACTTTTTCCTAATGTCCAACCTAAATCTCCCTTGCTGCCGTTTAAGCCCATTGCTTCTTGTTCTATTATTGGAGGCTAAGGTGAATAAGTTTTCTCCCTCCTCCTGATGACACCCTTTTAGATACCTGAAAACTGCTATCATGTCCCCTCTCAGTCTTCTCTTTTCCAAACTAAACAAACCCAATTCTTTCAGCCTTCCTTCATAGGTCATGTTCTCAAGACCTTTAATCATTCTCGTTGCTCTTCTCTGGACCCTCTCCAATTTCTCCACATCTTTCTTGAAATGCGGTGCCCAGAACTGGACACAATACTCCAGTTGAGGCCTAACCAGCGCAGAGTAAAGCGGAAGAATGACTTCTTGTGTCTTGTTTACAACACACCTGTTAATGCATCCCAGAATCATGTTTGCTTTTTTTGCAACAGTATCACACTGTTCACTCATATTAAGCTTGTGGTCTACTATGACCCCTAGATCTCTTTCTGCCATACTCCTTCCTAGACAGTCTCTTCCCATTCTGTATGTGTGAAACTGATTGTTCCTTCCTAGGTGGAGCACTTTGCATTTATCTTTATTGAACTTCATCCTGTTTACCTCAGACCATTTCTCCAATTTGTCCAGATCATTTTGAATTTTGACCCTGTCCTCCAAAGCAGTTGCAATCCCTCCCAGTTTGGTATCGTCCGCAAACTTAATAAGCGTACTTTCTATGCCAACATCTAAATCGTTGATGAAGATATTGAACAGAACCGGTCCCAAAACAGACCCCTGCGGAACCCCACTTGTTATACCTTTCCAGCAGGATTGGGAGCCATTAACAACTACTCTCTGAGTACGGTTATCCAGCCAGTTATGCACCCACCTTATAGTAGCCCCATCTAAATTGTACTTTCCTAGTTTATCTATAAGAATATCATGCGAGATCGTATCAAATGCCTTACTAAAGTCTATGTATATCACATCCACCGCTTCTCCCTTATCCACAAGGCTCGTTATCCTATCAAAGAACGCTATCAGATTAGTTTGACACGATTTGTTCTTTACAAATCCATGCTGACTATTCCCTTACCACCTTCCAAGTGTTTTCAGATGATTTCTTTGATTACCTGCTCCATTATCTTCCCTGGCACAGAAGTTAAACTAACTGGTCTGTAGTTTCCTGGGCTGTTTTTATTTCCCTTTTGATAGATGGGCACTATATTTGCCCCCTTCCAGTCTTCTGGAATCTCCCCCGTCTCCCATGATTTCCCAAAGATAATAGCTAGAGGCTCAGATACCTCTTCTATTAACTCCTTGAGTATTCTGGGATACATTTCATCAGGCCCTGGTGACTTGCAGGCATCTAACTTTTCTAAGTGATTTTTTACTTGCTCTTTTTTTATTTTATCTTCTAAACCTACCCTCTTCCCGTAAGCATTCACTATACTAGACATTCCTTCAGACTTCTCAGTGAAGACCGAAACAAAGAAGTCATTAAGCATCTCTGCCATTTCCAAGTCTCCCATTACTGTTTCCCCCTCCTCATTGAGCAGTGGGCCTACCCTGTCCTTAGTCTTCCTCTTGCTTCTAATATATTGATAAAAAGTCTTCTTGTTTCCCTTTATTCCCATAGCTAGTTTGAGTTCATTCTGTGCCTTTGCTTTTCTAATCTTGCCTCTGCATTCCTGTGTTATTTGCCTATATTCGTCCTTTGTGATCTGACCTAGTTTCCATTTTTTATATGACGCCTTTTTATTTTGTAGGTCACGCAAGATCTCAAGGGTCAGCCAAGGTGGTCTTTTGCCACATTTTCTATCTTTCCTAACCATCGGAATAACTTGCTTTTGGGCCCTTAATAGTGTCCCTTTGAAAAACTGCCAACTTTCCTCAGTTGTTTTTCCCCTCAGTCTTAATTCCCATGGGACCTTACCTATTAGCTCTCTGAGCTTACCAAAATCTGCCTTCCTGAAATCCATTGTCTCTATTCTGCCGTACTCTCTTCTACCCTTCCTTAGGATTGCAAATTCTATGATTTCATGATCACTTTCACCCAAGCTTCCTTCTACTTTCAAATTCTCAACAAGTTCCTCCCTATTTGTTAAAATCAAGTCTAGAACAGCTTCTCCCCAGTAGATTTTTCAACTTTCTGAAATAAAAAGTTGTCTGCTATGCAGTCCAGGAACTTATTGGATAGTCTGTGCCCCGCGGTGTTATTTTCCCAACATATATCTGGATAGTTGAAGTCCCCCATCACCACCAAATCTTGGGCTTTGGATGATTTTGTTAGTTGTTTGAAAAAAAGCCTCATCCACCTCTTCCACCTCATTAGGTGGCCTGTAGTAGACTCCCAGCACGACATCACCCGTCTTTTTTACCCCTTTTAGCCTAACCCAGAGACTCTCCACACTTCCGTCTCCTATGTCCATCTCCACCTCAGTCCAAGTGTGTACATTTTTAATATATAAGGCAACACCTCCTCCCTTTTTCCCCTGTCTGTCCTTCCTGAGCAAACTATACCCATCCACACCAACATTCCAGTCGTGTGTATTATCCCACCAAGTTTCAGTAATGCCAATAATGTCATAGTTGTATTTGTTTATTAGCACTTCCAGTTCTTCCTGCTTATTACCCATACTTCTTGCATTTGTATATAGGCATCTAAGATACTGGTTTGATCTTGCCTCCCAGCTTTGCCCTGACCCTCCTTCCTCTCTGCCATTATAGCCCGTGCTCCCTCCTGTTTCCAACCCATCTCCCAGGTCTTGTTCCCCACTTACCTGTGGGCTTTTCACACCTGTCCCCGTCGAACCTTGTTTAAAGCCCTCCTTACTAGGTTAGCCAGTCTGTGGAGTCCTGTTGGTTTCTTTCTTGGGTTAGAGCAGATGCGGTTGTACCTCAGTGCTTGGCTGTAGACAAATAAAAGGAAGCACTGAGGTACAAACGCATCTGCTCTAACCCAAGAAAGAAACCAACAGGACTCCACTGGCCATCACATACAGTCCCCAGCTAAAACCCCTTAAACGCATCATCAGGGATCTACAACCCATCCTGGACAATGATCCCACACTTTCACAGGCCTTGGGTGGCAGGCCAGTCCTCGCCCACAGACAACCTGCCAACCTGAAACATATTCTCACCAGTAACTGCACACCGCACCATAGTAACTCTAGCTCAGGAACCAATCCATTCAACAAACTTTGATGCCAACTCTGCCCACATATCTACACCAGCGACACCATCACAGAACCTAACCAGATCAGCCACACCATCACCGGTTCATTCACCTGCACGTCCACCAATGTAATATACGCCATCATATGCCAGCAATGCCCCTCTGCTATGTACATCGGCCAAACTGGACAGTCTCTACGGAACAGGATAAATGGACACAAATCAGATATTAGGAATGGCAATATACAAAAACCTGTTGGAGAACACTTCAACCTCCCTGGCCACACTATAGCAGACCTTAAGGTGGCCATCCTGCAGCAAAAAAACTTCAGGACCTGACTTCAAAGAGAAACTGCTGAGCTTCAGTTCATCTGCAAATTTGACACCATCAGCTCAGGATTAAACAAAGACTGTGAATGGCTTGCCAACTACAAACCCAGTTTCTCCTCCCTTGGTTTTCACACCTCAACTGCTAGAACAGGGCCTCATCCTCCCTGATTGAACTAACCTCATTATCTCTAGCCTGCTTGCATATATATACCTGCCCCTGGAAATTTCCACTACATGCATCTGATGAAGTAGGTATTCACCTACGAAAGCTCAAAACGTCTGTTAGTCTATAAGGTGCCACAGAATTCTTTGCTGCTTTTAAAATATTTAAGACACATCATTTAAAATTAAATTAAAATGCAGAGCCCCCGGACCGGTGGTCAGGACCCAGGCAGTGTAAGTGCCACTGAAAATCAGCTTGCATGCCGCAGGCTGCCTGCCCCAATCTAGTGCATATAGATAAAACAGCTTTTCAGCAAGAAGTTACCTCCTTTACTAAGCACATACATACACAATTGTTCCTAAATGTGGGGGCAAGGGAGAAATCATTCATGATCAGAAAGCCTACTTACTTGCCTTATGAACCTGAAAGCTGTTGGGCTAAGACCACTGCCTATATGCTGACCAATATGGTCTCATTGTTTCTTTGTACTCCTTCCTCCTCCCATTGTCTAAGACAACAGATGAATATAGACTTGGATTGTAAGCTCCTTGGGCAGGACCCATCTGTTGTTTGTACGTTGCCCAGCACAATGGAGTCCTGAGCCATGACTTGGTTCCTAGGCACTATGTAATACAAATAAGAAAAATATTTTCAATTGTCTTCTAAACTCTTTAAATACAAAGTGCAAATTCTGACTCTTAATGTTTCCAGCAGATTGAATAATGATATGCATCTAATTAAATCAATTCTATCTTTTCTTCTTAAGTATGTGGAAGGATCATTTGAAGAATATCTGGAATGGCTGGGAGATCCAGAGGTAAGGCCAGATTCGTATTCCTGAGGCTGAGCCCAGAAAGCTCATGATGTTTGCTGGAATGTGGGTTTCAATGTTGTTTCTGTTGTACCTCAGTCTTGCTGTCAGATCCACGTGCAACTGAACAGAGCTGTCTTGATTTCAGTAGGACGCTGCGTGGGTGCAGTAGGACTCTAGATCTGATGGCAGGATCAGGGCCTTGGTTCCTGCTTGTGGGCAAAAGAGGGGCATTATCAAACCACAACAATGTAATTTCAGCTGAGGGAATCCAACTTTGGTCCTGTCAGCCTGGACCTATAAAAGGCTGTTACAAAATTGGGTGCAGAATTCATAGCAAATGTTTGACACATTTTGCATTTTTTCCCAGTTTTTTGGGGGGGAACCCTGCTTTCTTACTGTAGCAGGGTGGTCACCTGCTCCTGCCTTAAAAGGTTTGGAACAGCCCCGGGGGAGCCTAAGGCTGGGCTGATGGGGAGGCAGCCACAGCTGGGCTATGTCCCAATCAGACCGTAGCTGGCCTTGTAAAAGGCTGTGAGCCAGGCGCTCAGGCAGCCTCCCTGCAGACTGGGAGAGAACAGGGCCCGGCTGACGGTATGGAGGGTGGAGCTGGGAAAGGATCAGGTAGAGCTGGGGAGCTCAGGCCTGGTGACCTCCCAGGCTTCAGGCCTGATATCAAAGCCTAAAAAGGTACTGGGTGGCAGGGGAAGACAGCAGGCCCGAATCCCCTTGCCTAGGATGAGTGGCTTTTACACTGCAGTCTGCCCCAGAGAGTGGGGGCTTGGTGATGACTGGCAGTAGCCCAGACTAAGGCGAGATGGGGTTAGTGGGTTGGGGGTTCCCCAGGAAGGGGAGACCCAGAGGCAGAGTGTGGGGGGGTTACTACCAGGGGGCAGCAACCAGGGTAAAGGGGCACTGGGGTCTGGGAGGGACATGGAGGCCAGTGGCAGCAGGACACTGGCCTGAAGAGGGTGCCTTGGTGTGGAAAAGAGCTAATTCCCAATGACCAGCAGGAGGCGCCGCAGGGGTGACTTGCCGCACCCTTTATACTTACTGTTTCTTTGAAGATTTTTAACTAGTGAACATGAGCAGGATATAACAGTATCTAAAGCAAATTTAGCATGTTTATCAAAGAAATATTTAAAAATATATATGAGACTGCCTCAGGTCTAGCTAGTAGAGTTTAGCTGCAGCTTTGCACAGGATTATTGGGCCAAAACTTGAATACTTAATTGTCCCATGTCTGTGATCTTCTTTTCAGGAATCCTCACATTTTACAAATTTCCAGATGCAGAAAGAATCAGAATTTTATAAAAGATGGAACTTAATATTTTAGGGGTACATCATCACTTCACATTGATTCTCTCCTCCCACCCCTTGTTGGGTTTTCTTCAATGCCCACAAATATTTAAGGCAGCCTCTGAGGGGTTTTCCCCTTACCACTAACTTGTAAGGATTGAGGAGTAGACCCGTCTCCTTTTCACTATGAAACACTGTTATTGCAGAGGGAAGTATATTCAGATGTACTCCTTTGCATAGGCGTGTGAAGCACATTTCATTAGGGTGCACATCCAGGGAATTTTATTTTAAAGGCAAACATTTATTGAATACTCAGTCATAAGGATGTTGTTTTTATTCATCAAACAAACTAAAGAAAATAAAACTTAATTTAAAAAAAATTAACTACTAAACTTTACTTAAAATGAGACGCAAAATACCACATTTTTGCTGTAGTGATACCAGGCGTATACAAAGATGCAGTCAATTTTCATGATCTTTAACCAGATAATGAGCTAACCCAAAGTGACCAAAACAGATTAAGGTTTCTTCATCTTCTTGTCCTAGAGAATGAGACATCGCTCACCAGGTGTTATGAACGTAAATTCCTGAATCACATCATTGTAATTAACTGACACAGCCAATTCTTGTTCTATGTACAAAATCATGAGTTGGGGCGCTATTGGGACAGTGTACTTCTTAGTTTGTTTTTTACATGTGCTAGTTTCAAAAAGGCGCTTTCATGTGAACTGCTTGTCTGCTCCTTTTCTTCTCTTAACAACAAACTGATCCATATTTTAAAATTAAAAGGGAGTATCATACGATTGAGTTAAAACGTAAAGCCACGGGCTTGTTATGCTGTTTCAGTAGAGTACACGCGACAAAGATTACCAATATTATAGACACTGCACTGGGCACGCCTGACGCGGCCGCTGATATAGGTCAAAGAATTTTCTAGAATCGTAGTCGGAGGGGAAAGGAGGAGAGGACCATTGGTGATGCGGTGCCACAGTAGTGGGGACACATGCTGCAAGCGAACGGGAGCTTTCTATATAGAGTATCATGCGATTTAAATTAAAACGCAAAGCCATTTTTTTTGAGACATTAGGGTAGGCATGGGCAAACTTTATGGCCCGAGGGTTCCAAAATTATATGGAGGGCCAGGTAGGGAAGGCTGTGTCTCCCCAAACAGCCTGGCCCTACCCCCTATCTGACCCCCACCCACTTCCTGCCCCCAACTGCCCCCCTCAGAATCCCCGACCTGTCCTGCTCCTTGTCTGCTGACAGCCCCCCGAGGCCCCACCTCCCCCTTCTCCCTGTCCCCTAATTGCCCTGACCCCATCCACTCCCCAGCTGAGTCCTTACAGACCCCCAGGACTCCCACAATCCAACCACCCATTCCCCATCCCCTGAACACACCCCTCCCCTGGCTGAACCTCTGCCCCATCCAACGCCCCCTTGCTCCCTGTCCCCTGACTGTCCCCGGGACTCCCTGCCCCTTATCCAACCCCCTGGCCCAGGCCCCTTTACCATGCCACTTACCCCCACCTCCTCCCTCTCCTGGAGCCTCAGCGAGCCGTGTCCAGGAGCTCCTGCCACTCGGCCCAACAGAGCTCGCAGCCCCACCCCCTGACCACACGGCTCCGTGCAGCAGGAGCTCACGTCCCGCCGGAGCCACGCTGCTGCCGTGCTGTCCAGGGCTGCTCCTGGACACAAAGTGCTTAGGCGCCGGAGGATGAGGGGGAAGCCTTCCTGGGCAGGAGCTCAGGCAGGCCAGGCAGGACGAGCTTGCCCACCCCTGCATTAGGGTGTGCTTGGGCACACCCCATACGCATGCCTATGCTCCTTTGTAGAGCTTGGTTTGAGTCTTTTCGAGCTTTGACGACAGGGGCTTAGAAGTTTACACCGTAGTTAGAGCTGGTCAGGAAATGCTTTTTAAAAAAATCATGAAAAATGTTGACTAGCTGAATGAATGGTATATAGAGAACCAGTATAGCGTTCCAGGGACTGCAGGGCAGGCTCGGTGGTCAGCTCCACTCCATGTTTGATGAAGAACAGTTCTTTTCGTACCTTCTAACATGATCTTAAAATATTTGTGTACACATAGGGAAGGGCTGGCCAGCTGGAAATAAGTGCTCTATCACTGATGTATAAGTAAGTCTCTTCCTTTTTTTATTTTAGATTAAAATTAATTTTGTAATGGGCTTTGGATGTTTAAGGGTACTAGCTGTGGGGCCCAGAATCTCTTGATTAATAGATTTTTAAGGCTAGGAGGGACCATTGTGATCATCTAGCTTTGAGGCCAGACTGCCGGTCAATATTTATTACATGAATGGGCGGCTGCAGACCAATTCCAGGTAAAGAGGATCCCGCATCCTGAAATGTACTGAATTGGCATCCTAGGTAAGTCTCCCAAGAGGACAAAGACCTGGTGGCCATGGAGATTGAGCTAACCCTGACTACTGGAGGTTTCATTGCTGCAATACTGGCTCTGTGAATTATCAGAGGGCTTTGGTCTCTAGTGATATCTATTTGGCATTTTTCTTAACTATTAAACTCTTTAAAAAAAAGTCTATGGTGAGAGACTTATTGATAGGAAGTATGTGAAATGATGTGGAGTTGTGTGCGTTGGAAACATCTAATGCTGGCTATAGAAGTTAACTGCCAACACAAACGTAAAACTCTGTGCTCACTATATGAGGTGGCCTTGAAAATTCAGGAACTGAGAAGTGCTGCTCGGTGTACATGCCTGGAAATGCATTTAAAATAAATTATCATTTCAACTGGCATTTGTGTCTGCTGCAGGCACTGTCTGTCTTGCTAAAAAAAAAAAATACTGCCACTTCTGAACAAACAGTTTAGGAGCCTCCTGGCAGAGATGCTAAAACACTTTGTATGCTGTTCCAGTCCAAAACAGACAATTGGATTTCTACAAGGTTCTAATGACATCCTGTACTGAGGTTTTAACCTGTTTGGGAACTACTTTGTTAAGGATTAATTGCCTCACTATTAGAGCAATCAGTCTTTAGATCAGAAATACCTGAACTAATAATAAAAAGATGCGTCTTATCTGAAACCAAACCTTGTAGGTTTTACCAAATATTTCTTCTTTCAAGTAGATGGTTCCTATTTGTGAATTTAGTTATTGCTTAAATTTAATGTCGGCATTCACTTGTTAGGAAAAATATTCTGCTCCCATTCTCTCTATTAACCAACAGTGGATTCTCTAAACTATTCCTTCCAATGTCTTCATAACAAACACTTGCATTAAACACCTGCTCTCTCTCAATTCTCTTGATTTTCCTCTTCTTGCCTAGACGAGACTTTATTCTATACCAGGAACCTGGACAGCCGCCCACCTGTCCTACAAACAATGGCTTTGAAGACAAGGTAAGGAAATGGGAGCCAATTTTCTATCCCCCCACTCCTAGATGGCTCTAATTTCACCCCGTTCGAATGAGCTTATCACTTCCATTTTGCTCTTTTAACTCCCGTGAAGTCTCTACACGTTTTGCCCACTTAAAAAAGAAAACCAAAGCTAACTTCAGCAGGGCTGATGCTTTCACAGCTGAACACTCTCATTGAACAGTCGGTAACCATTTGCTAGACTAACTCCTGCAGCCAACAGGAACTTATGATATTACAGCCCAGGAATCTTCCCATTTGATCAACTGTGACTTTTCGGTGGTGATGGTGCCTGAGTAAGAACATAAAAATGGCCGTACCGTGTCAGACCAAAGGTCCATCTAGCCCAGTATCTGTCTACTGACAGTGTCCAATGCCAGGTGCCCCAGAGGGAGTGAACCTAACAGGCAATGATCAAGTGATCTCCTTCCTGCCATCCATCTCCATCCTCTGACAAACAGAAGCTAGGGACACCATTCCTTACTCCTCCTGGCTAATAGCCGTTTATGGATTTAACCACCATGAGTTTATCCAGTTCTCTTTTAAACGCTGTTATGATCCTAGCCTTCACAACCTCCTCAGGTAAGGAGTTCCACAAGTTGACTGAGCGCTGCGTGAAGAAGAACTTCCTTTTATTTGTTTTAAACCTGCTACCTATTAATTTCATTTGGTGGCCCCTAGTTCTTGTATTATGGGAACAAGTAAATAACTTTTCCTTATTCACTTTCTCCACATCACTCATGATTTTATATACCTCTATCCTATCCCCCCCTTAATCTCCTCTTTTCCAATACAGTTCCCTGTGACTATTTTTTATAATCTCACTAGTTAGAATGAGACACTTGGATTGAGTTGCTAATGAGAAAAGTGAAGATGTCAAGAGTAAACAAATATATGGGTGAAGAAAGGGCACTCTTCTCCCTCCCCCAAAAGTGAGCAGAGGAGATTTTTGGGGTGTATTCGTTTTTCCTTCCTGGATAGAAATTAATTAGCTTGATTTTTTTTGTGGGTTTTGCATTATGAAAAGCAGTAAATAGTCTAAACCCACTTGAGGTTTTGACCCAATACAGGGTGTAGGGAAAGTTCTGTGTTTAGCTTTTCCTCTAGTTTGATACTCGTGGGCCAATAAGTTTTTGCAGTTTGCGGATTTGAGATGCAAGAGTGATTGGCATTTAGCATCTAGACCATTAGTTGGTCATAAGGTAGCTGACTCTCACTAGAGTCTCTCATATTTGACCTTTAACAGTTCATGAGATGACTAAAGAGTGTCCATGGGGGTAATAGGCAAACTTATTTGTACACCTGCTACAGTCTCTTCTATGAAAGCAGCAAAGAATCCTGTGGCACCTTATAGACTAACAGACGTTTTGGAGCATGAGCTTTCGTGGGTGAATACCCACTTTCCTCACCCACGAAAGCTCATGCTCCAAAACGTCTGTTAGTCTATAAGGTGCCACAGGATTCTTTGCTGCTTTTACAGATCCAGACTAACACGGCTACCCCTCTGATAATCTCTTCTGTAGGGATCAACTCTGTTTCTAACACTCTTAGAACATGTTTTGTTTTCTTTGATTTCTTCCTCAAAGCTTTTTGTCTGTTTTTTCAAGATCTTGCTGTGTTGTTCCAGTGACTCCCATTACGACTCTGTGTGTACAGAACAATTTCATGCCGATGCTGCTGTTTGTCAGGGTAAATTAACTCTCTTACTCTTTCCATTACAAATAGTGTATTTGAAGTACTTCCTAACATTGTTCTCTTTCTTGGGAGGAGAGGGGTACTGAAGGGAGAAGAAAGTGGAAAGCTCATTAACCATTTTGAATGGCGTTTAGTGTAATTGGTATGTTGTGGAAGTCCAAAGTGAGCACATCTGCTACTCTAAGGTCACCTATCAGACTCCAAGTGTTCTTTGTCTGGCACCGAGTCAAAACTGTTGGGTTCTATGTGCTTTGTTTTCCCAGCTGTCTTGTATGAGATCCTGTACAAAGATGTGCTTGGTGTGGAGGAGAAGGAATTGAAAACTGCAGTTGACTGGTTTCGACGTGAGGAGAAAAAGAAGAGAAACAGGGCCTCTGTTGGAAGTAAGGATGCAAACTCTGATAGCCTTCCCAAGGAAGGGTCCAACACTTCATCAGAAAGGAGGTACTAGTTTAGAAACAAAATATCCTGTGAATGGTAACTAATCACTTAAAGGTGGTTTTGTTTTTTTAGGGGGGGGGGGAGACTAGCCTACCAGTTGTGTTCTGAGCTGCCACATGGAACATCTGCCTTCATTCTCCAATGTCCTGGTACCGAGCCAGAGTCTGAGCATATTGTGGAAAAAGCAGCGTGCTTTCCCTGGGACTGGGAAGTGACGTGTGGTTGAGCAGCAACCGCTCCCACTGGCTAAAGTCAACTGGCACTTTCTTACTGAACAAATCACGAGTAAGCAGAAGATTGGCTTCCTTTAGCGAGAAACTATTATGCTACTTTAATTCTTAATAGTATGGCAGCAGCAAGACTACTAATACTATGAGAAAGTGAGCTGGATTCTATTCTGGTTTGTACGTCGCTAACAAAACTAGGCCCTAAGTTTAGTACCAAACCTTGCCCTCATTTGCAGTTCTACTGTGGAGGCCGTTTATTTCTGATGGGGTAGGAACCAGTGGGATTGTACAGATGAGAGGACAACATTGGACCTTGTTAATAGTGATGAAGTGCAAGCCGGAAATAACTCAATTTAAGTTGCTGGCTCTGGCAGTTCTTAAACACTTTGTCACGTAGACACCCTTGTTAAGGAGTCCTTCAGATTTAAAAAAAATAATGGCGGCGGACTCCATAATGCCCATGAGTGAAACAACTGAAGGAGTGTTTAAGTTTGCAGAATGGAACTGAGCTGACCTTTCCTTAAACATAAAACAGTGTTAGCTGCTATTGCATGGAAGACCTGAATTGAAGGGGTTGGAGTGGGGGGAAGAGCATTTTATTTATAATCCGAAAAAGGGTTAGTGTATTTGAGTGTTGCAGGTGCACAACTTCATATTTGTACTACATTAGAATAGTGTTTGGTTCTGGCTTGCATCTTATCACTTGATGGCACAATAATTCTTCTGTAAGGTCATTCAGCCACTTTGATCTTGTTGATTTCAGTGCTGGCCAGAAATCTTGCATTGTATTTTGTAATCCTATTTTTAAATTGCTTAGAGAGGAAGACGGGGAAGGCAACAATACTGACAATTCACCTGAAGATAAACTCAGACAAGGCACTAGAGAGGAAGATGGGGAAGGCAACAATACTGACAATTCGCCTGAAGATAAACTCAGACAAGGCACTGAAGAGGCAAAGGTTTGGCAATTAAGGGAGAATCCTTCAATTCTTTGTCATTAGTGTTCATGATATTGTGATTAAGGTTGAATCAGCCCTTCCTATTCTAAATGCTGCTGTTGAGGAAATAAAACAGGTGTAAATCCCCAGGCTTACATGTGCGTGTTCCGTTTTTAGCCCTGGTATTCTTTATCTCGTCTTCGAAATTAATTGTTGAGCCTCTCAGCAATAAGCTTTTTATGAGATAATACTCTCTTGTTCTCTAGCTAGCTTAAAAAAACTAAGTAGTTTTAAAAACAAAATTTGACAAACAATCCCTCATCTGGACTCTTACTTAGAAACCATCTAGTTTATTATATTTAATCTAATTTTGTTTTAGGCACATGAGCAGTGCTGCTGTTCCATTTTACCAGGCCTGGCTCAAAACACTGCTCTAGCTAACATTCAAGGAGTGTGTGTGTGTGTGTGTGTGTGTGTGTGTGTAAGTGTAATTGTTTTGAAGTTGTGTGGTCAGCTGCTTCGGAACGTCAGCCCCTAGTTAGTTTCCTTCCCTATTTTTACCTCCTCACTAAAAACTTTCTATCCTGAAATCAAACAACCACGGACTCTACACTGAGCTAAATAAAAATCATGTTGAAGTTATGGCTTCTGAGGCTCATGGACAAAGCAAATAATACCTAAAGACTTGTTCATATTCTTCTTTGCTTCTCTACTTGAAGCAAACTAATTGCCTGTCCTAGTGGAACTGAAAGAGGCAGGGAAGACAAAGTGTATATGCTTGTTTAAAATAATTAGACCCTCTGCAAGGAAAGGAAAGGGTTGTGAATATATGGCACGCTTTTAATTGTTGTCCATTTTAACTCTGTTTTAGCAGCCAGAAAACCCACGAAGGATGCATTTTGCGCATAGAGTGATAAAAGCCCTGGACCCTCGGATCTATCGAAATGTAGAGTTTGAAGTTTGGTTGGACAGCAGAAGAGGTACCCAAAAAGCCATGTTGTATATGCTGTAAATTCCTGGCTAAAAGTAAAAGTTATTGAGGCCCAATGAGGTTATTTTATTGACTGATTTACAAGTATTTTGGACCTGCACAGGGGCTTGAGCAGATAGCCATGTACCTGAAACGTAAAGGGCACTGTCTAACCCAGCAAACATATCTGTGGAGCGTACATCCTGTTACCAGCCAGACACTTCTTATTTTCATCTCTAAGCAACCATTAGAGTACTTCTGGTCTTCTGTGATGTCCATCATGCTCCTGAAATCTGATCTGTTGAGAAAAACATACTGGTTCTGGACTAGAATATAGGGGGATTCAGGAAAGCTAAGTGCAATAGCAGAGTATCATCTTGTAAGACTATTTTCAGATAGTGTTCAGATGTAAAATGGGGGGGGTATGTTTTTACTTTATGGTAGCAGTGTCTGCAAAAGGCTCGTGTTCCATAAACGTGTTTGGGTTCAGAGTAACTGTAAAGGAGCAGGGTTGGTTAGTGTGCACTCTGAACTGTCAAATGAGGCAAGTGGTCCCTTCCTCTCCAGCTCTCCAGGGGCTTGAGCACTAGGGAAATGTTACCCTCTCTCCCCACATCTCATCTTACACGCCAAAGAATCCCAAATCGTGAACGCAGCATTAGGTTCACTTCGCTCATCACGGAAATTCAGTCCATTCCTTTCTGGGACTAAACAGAGCAGCCAGTTCCCAGTGTGCAACAGCGCTATACAGACACTTGGGAGTGATAAAGGAAGAATAACTTTTCAGAATTTCCCTGTCAGGGAGGTTTAAGTAGATTACAATTGTCCAGTTACATCCCATCCCGCCTTACAAAATGATCACAACTGGTCAGCATTTGGTGTTTTCCTCTCTTCTGTTAGCCAGGCTGGGCTTTCGAATCCCAGTACAGCTACACTGCCTGCTGCTTTTGGTGAGGTGCGGAGTAGATACACTGCACACATCTCTAGCATGGGTATTCGTAGCAGTGTAGACAGTGAGGCTCTGCTTAGGCAAGTCGAGTGAAGACCTGCCTGAACCCAATGTGTGTGTACTTGCACAAGCAGTGGTTCTCCTGTCTCTCTGTTCATTGCAGGGAAAAGCTCCAGCAGTTGGGAAAGGCTCCAGGAGCCAGCCGACCAGAGCCTTTTCTCATAGCAGGGAAAGGCTCTGGGAGGAGGGCGGTAGTGGAGACAGACCTTGGCAGTTCCCTCCTGCCAGAGCTTTTCACTGACGCATGTAGCTACATGCCAGCGTAAACAGGGAATAATCTTACTATGCTGTAACTGACCTCTGGAAGCTTCTCATAATGCTTTTTTAAGTAAAGATTACGCTCTTCTTTTTGTTGTGATGCCTCTGTTTGTTTCGTTGTGAACTCCGGGCTCCTGAAGCTGCTTATCAAAAAAACAAACACAGCTCCTGTTTGCCGTGAATGAGCTCCCTTTGGAACGCCCACAGCTAGTGTTTGCTTGAAGAGAGGGGGCTTGAGGAGAGAAGCAGCGCGATGTGCGGGAGGGAGGTAGGGAAGGAGGGGTCCTTTTCGGGGAGGCTGCTTATCTGGTGCTTTCAGTGAGCGAGAGAGGGTCGGAGAGGGGCTTGTAACTTGCAAGGCAGCTGCTGACAGAGTGTCGGCTCCAGAAATCCACTCTCTCTCTCTCTCCCCACGCTCCCTGTCACACTCGACCGCACCCCCTTTTGAAAAGCACGTTGCAGCCACTTGAATGCTGGGATAGCTGCCCATAATGCACCGCTCCCAATGCCGCTGCAGATGCTGCAAATGTGGCCACAACAGCGCACTGGCAGGTGTCAGCGTGGACAGACTGCAGCTCTTTCCCTACACAGCTGTACGAAGACTTGTTTAACTGCCAGCACTGTACAGCTGCAAATATAGCCACACCCTCAGAAGAAAGGGACGTTCTCTGTTTCTGGCCCAACATTTCTATATAGCATTGCTGCACACTGGTCCCAGAAAAGACTGAATTTCAGTGATGAGCAAAGTGATCCTGTTGTTGAATATGTATTTTGTAAAGTGCTTTTGGATTCTTTGTGCCTCCCAGATTGTCTTGCATGCCAATCTTCCTCCAGAGCCTGACTGCCGGCAGTCACATGGAAGTTGTCATTATGCTTTGTGGCATCCCAGGTTGTGGGGAGAGTGCAACATTTCCCTCGTGCTCAAGCCGTGGAAGGGACTACTTGGTAGTTCAGAGTGCTCACACAATGATGTCCAGGAAAATACAGGAGATAATTTACTCGTTTCAGCCTATAATACTTGAGTGCAATTCTGGGTAATGGGTAAAAAATGAACCTAGCTTAAACTTTCACTTTGATCTCTTGTAGAACTTAGAAAAACTGGTTACTTCATGTTGGCTGGGAGAAAGTACTGTGTAGGAGACAGATGTCAGGTTAGTACTTGAAGCAGATTCAGTAATGATGAATGATTAAAGTTGCTTTAAATAAAGTATATTAAGTCATAAAACTATCTGAACTCATAGGGTCTTAAGAGATTTCTTCTCTCATTATAACTATTAAATATGATGGGGTCATCAGAATGATTTTTTTTAATTAACTTTCTGTAAATTCAAAACTAGCACAAGATAGCACATGGGAAAGGCTGTTTGGAAGCTGACCAGGAACCAGTGCTATAAATCCTGAAAGTAGAAGAGTTTAAGACTGAACTCTTGAAATGCACAGATGCCACAGTGACTGGCACTGTATATGAACCTCAGCAGAATGGAGATGAAAGATGGACAATAAGGGTTTTTTGTTTTATGTGTGTGCAGTGGGTCCTGTTTAGTTTAGTTGTTGAATCGTACAAGGCAGTTTTGGTTCTGACCTGTCTCCTCCCTGCCTTTGTTCCATCCATGAGATCATCTCTTCTTCTTTTTCTTGTTGTTTGTATCTGTTCCTGCAGTCTCTCTCCCTCTGCTGCCCACTCTTCTACTGTCTCTGTCGGGTAGGGCGGGCAGTGCTGGACTGAGGTTTTCCAAGACTCTGAAGCTAGCTCAGTGGTATGTGAGCAGCGTGAAAACAGCTCCTATGTTACCAACCATTGGGGGGAACCAGAGCACCATTAATGGGTCGCCATTTGGGATTACCTACTCCCCCTTTATTTCCTCCTCAGGTATGTCTGGAGCCTGGGGGTGAGTACTACAATGCTCGTATCCGGGAAGTTGAACCTAATGACAACATGGTGGCCGTGTTCATTGAAGAGCTGGCAGAAAGGTAAGTAATCTGGAGACAGCCTTAAAGCTGTGTCTCTTATTTGCTGAAATCCTCCTTTTTGGTGACTCTGCGCATACACACCTCTCTCCCAACAGGTGTTTAAATTGTGGCTGTTGGAATGTTTTGAAACTCTGGGTTCAGTTTCTCTTCAAAATATAAGATAAAAACCAGACCTCGTTCCTTACCAGTTGAACAGCATGGCAGTAGCTACCATTCCACTGGTAGCAGATGGCAGGGGTAATACCTCTTGGGTTTTCACTGAAAACATTCCAGGTATAATCTAACTACCATGCAGAAGAGTCTCCTGCTTCTTGGGCTGAGTTCATGGTGAACAATGAGTCTATACAACTGGCTTCTAGAACTTCTTAGGAGTGGGACTTACATCACAGCTAAATAACGGGTTCTGACAACTCTCATTCAAATTCTCTCCTTGCCCCTCCCCCTTCATTTGGGGAGTTTTGTAAATGCCATACAATAAATGTCATACCTCTAGCAAAAATGCCACGTGTTGGGACATCCCAAAATTACCTCTGATGATCTGTCTGGATTGTAAGATTAAAAAGCACAACTCTGGTGCTATGTGCACGTTATAAGTGACGGGTATTGCAGCGAGCCCTTGAGTGAAAGAGTGTGCAGGAGTTAAAGACTGGATTAAAGATAAATTAATAACAATCCTGAGAATAGCTAGCTAGTCTCTGAAAGCCAAGACAATGCTGGGATCTAAATTTTAAAAAGTGTATGGGGGGAACTGACTAGTGTACACATTATACATTACTGTGTATGTTACTAGTGCTGTTCTGGGGATGATTCTGCCTCTGACACTGGATCTGTCTCTAAAGAATGGCGTTGGCATAGATGCAAGTTACATGTCTATAGCAGGGGAGACTTTTGTTTTGCCCTCATCTAGTTCTGAGAAATCTCAAGTAGGGTTACTATACACATGGGTTGGAAGGCTAAAAATGCTGTATTTAAACTGTCCCCTGGCTTTGGCTAACACAGATGTACATAGTTTAGAAATGTATGTCTTTGTTTTCATGAGCTTCTTAAATCAAGAAAAGTCTGTTTAGTAATAGCTGCTCACACTTGATGGCAGAATTTTTTGTCTGACGTGTCACTGATCTGCATTAGCATGCATTCCTTGGGCACTACTTACACTAGTATTTTTCATGTAGGTATATTGTTCCATTGGCAAACTTTAAACCAGTGACACAAGTGACTCCTGACCCTGCCTGCAACAGGGTTCCCAGTCAAAGAGGAGGAAACAATGAGAAAATGACTTGTTCCCCATCGGAATCACAAAGTAAGGTCTTGAGGGCGGGGTTTTAATGATGAGAGTACTGGCTTGGCTTTGCCAAAATTGGGAGGCCACTCTGTTTGTACGAGGCTTATTAAACATTCTGCTCATCTACCTCTAAAGGCTTAAATTAGTATTTTAATAAGATCACACATTTGATTGCATTTTTCTGGGTGGGTGACACCCCCGTACTCCATATGCAAATATTAACTTACAGAATTTCTCATAAGAAATTGTCTAGCACTACTTTATAATCTGAATGTACCTCTGGAGTTTGTTTCTCCGTTTAAGGCAGTCACGTAGATCCGTACAGATGTTTAACTGATCTAACTTCTCTTTTCCATTTGCACCCTCATTATTTTTTTTCCTGTGCTGCTTTGAAATTGCAGGAATGAATAGGAAATCATGGAAGAGACTATTAAAGAAAGTCCGTGGGAAAGAAGCTAACATGACAATGACTAATAATAGGAGTCAGACAGTTCTTCCACCCTTGCACAATGTTCCTTCAGGTCACCCTTCTCCATCTAATTACTCTCAAACTTCTGGGAATACAGCATACTATATAAACTACCATCCTCCGATGCATGGCAGGGGATATAGCATGCCCAGGTATGAAGGCTTGGAATACAAACAAAGACCGGTATTCATTCCCTGTTCTGTATCCCACAGGTTTAGCCCTAGCTAATCTTCAGATATTTAATAGATGATTCTACTGGTGAGTTTCATCTGAGAGAATCTGTAGGCCCTTCTTGGTAGCTGGATTTTTTTTATCCCTTTAAACTTAGAGGATCTGCTCGATTTACAAACAGGCACAACATGGTTGGCCCTCAGGTACCATTGTACCCTGACCCAGGGAAGAGGTGTTATCAGAGCTATGGCAATTTCTTCTGTGTGTCCCAGTAAGTGATTATACATTTCTTTACAAAACACTGTACTATAAATAAGGGGAAAATAAGCTTTTTAAATGGCATGATACTAAACAATGTGTAAATAGCACTTCCGCAAACTTATGTAAGGGCATTTTCAAAAGAAGTATAATTAAGCATATTTCCATTAAGTTTTAACTCCCGTGTGTGTGTCTTGATTTTTCTCTGAAGTTTATATAGCCATAGTCACCAGCAGTTGCAGTATCTCCATCAGGCATATCCACATGTACCACAGACTGGGGAGGAGCCTCAGGCTTTGGAAGAAACCATAACTTCAAATGAAACTGAAGGAGGAGATGAGGCCGCTTTTCCTGCTGTCCCAGTAAGTCATGAGCTAGAAGTTCATGTAGAAATGTTTGCGAAAAGGAAAAGCTAGTACAAGTGTGCAATGTTGGGGTGGGTTGTTAACATACCGCTCATATTTCTTGCAATAGGCTTTTCAGACTTGCATGTGCAGCTTTGAAAGATGCGAAAGGGAGCTCTCCTCTTGTTTGCCATGCTCTAGTTAGTCTCTTAGTTAAATAACTATGAAAGCTTTAAAAGCAGCAAAGAATCCTGTGGCACCTTATAGACTAACAGACGTTTTGGAACATGAGCTTTCGTGGGTGAATACCCACTTCGTCATGCATGTAGTGGAAATTTCCAGGGGCAGGTATATATATGCAAGCAGGCTAGAGATAATGAGGTTAGTTCAATCAGGGAGGATGAGGCCCTGTTCTAGCAGTTGAGGTGTGAAAACCAAGGGAGGAGAAACTGGGTTTGTAGTTGGCAAGCCATTCACAGTCTTTGTTTAATCCTGAGCTGATGGTGTCAAATTTGCAGATGAACTGAAGCTCAGCAGTTTCTCTTTGAAGTCTGGTCTTGAAGTTTTTTTGCTGCAGGATGGCCACCTTAAGGTTTGCTATAGTGTGGCCAGGGAGGTTGAAGTGTTCTCCTACAGGTTTTTGTATATTGCCATTCCTAATATCTGATTTGTGTCCATTTATCCTTTTCCGTAGAGACTGTCCAGTTTGGCCGATGTACAGAGCAGAGGGGCATTGCTGGCATATGATGGCGTATATTACATTGGTGGACTTGCAAGTGAATGAACCAGTGATGGTGTGGCTGATCTGGTTAGGTCCTGTGATGGTGTCGCTGGTGTAGATATGTGGGCAGAGCTGGCACCGAGGTCCATTGCATGGATTGGTTCCTGAGCTAGAGTTACTATGGTGTGGCGTGCAATTACTGGTGAGAATATGTTTCAGATCATCAGGTTGTCTGTTGGCGAGAACTGGCCTGCCACCCAAGGCCTGTGAAAGTGTGGGATCGTTGTCCAGGATGGGTTGTAGATCCCTGATGATGCGTTGGAGGGGTTTTAGCTGGGGACTGTATGTGATGGCCAGTGGAGTCCTGTTGGTTTCTTTCTTGGGTTTGTCTTGCAGTAGGAGGCTTCTGGGTACACGTCTGGCTCTGTTGATCTGTTTCCTTATTTTCTCGAGCGGGTATTGTAGTTTTGAGAATGCTTGGTGGAGATTTTGTAGGTGTTGGTCTCTGTCTGAGGGGTTAGAGTAGATGCGGTTGTACCTCAGTGCTTGGCTGTAGCCAATGGATCGTGTGATGTGCCTGGGCTGGAAGCTGGATGCTTGAAGGTAGGCATAGCGGTTGGTAGGTTTTTGGTATAGGGTGGTGTTAATGTGACCATCACTTATTTGCACCGTGGTATCTAGGAAGTGGACTTCTGTGTAGATAGGTCCAGGCTGAGGTTGATGGCGGGGTGGAAGCTGTTGAAATCGTGGTGGAATTTTTCCAGAGTCTCCTTCCCATGGGTCCAGATGATGATGTCATCATTGTAGTGTAGGTAGAGAAGGGGGGTGAGTGGACAAGAGCTAAGGAAGCGTTGTTGCAGGTCGGCTGTAAAAATATTGGCATATTGTGGGGCCATGCGGGTGCCCATAGCGGTGCCACTTATCTGGAGATATATATTGTCATCAAATTTAAAATAGTTGTGTGTGAGGATAAAGGCACAGAGCTCAGCAGCCAATTGTGCTGTGGCATCATCAGGGATACTGTTCTTGACAGCTTGTATTCCATCTGTGTGTGGGATGTTCGTGTAGAGAACCTCTACATCCATGGTGGCTAGGATGGTGTTTTCTGGAAGGTCACCAATGCATTGTGGTTTCCTCAGGAAATCAGTGGTGTCACGGAGGTAGCTGGGAGTGCTGGTGGCATAGGGTCTGAGCAGAGAGTCCACATATCCAGACAGTCCTTCAGTGAGAGTGCCAATGCCCGAGATGATGGGGCGTCCAGGATTTCCGGGTTTGTGGATCTTGGGTAGTAGATAGAATAGCACTGGTCGGGGCTCTAAGGGTATGTTGATTTGTTCCGGTGTTAGTGTAGGGAGTGTCCTGAGTAGATGGTGCAGTTTCTTAGTGTATTCCTCAGTGGGATCTGAGGGAAGCGGCCTGTAGAAATTGGTATTGGAGAGTTGTCTGGTGGCCTCCTTTTGGTAGTCAGACCTGTTCATGATGACAACAGCACCTCCTTTATCAGCCTCTTTGATGTTAATGTCAGGGTGGTTTCTGAGGCTGTGGATGGCGTTGCGTTCTGCATGACTTAGGTTATGAGGCAAGTGATGTTGTTTTTCCATTATTTCTGCCTGTGCACGTCGGCAGAAGCATTCAATGTATAGGTCCAGACTGTCATTTCGACCCTCAGGAGGAGTCCATTTGGAGTTCTTCTTGAGCTGTTGGTGGGAGGATACCTGTGTATCAGTGCACTGTTCAGTGTTGTCCTGAAAGTATTCTTTGAGTCGGAGATGGCGAAAGTAGGCTTCCAGATCGCCGCACAACTCTATCATGTTGGTGGGGGTGGCAGGGCAGAAAGAGAGTCCCCGAGATAGGAGAGACTTTTCTTCTGGGCTGAGTGTGTAGTTGGATAGATTGACGATATTGCTGGGTGGGTTGGGGGTACCACGGTTGTGGCCCCATGAGGCGGGTAGGAGTTTAGACAGCTTACCGTCCTTTTTCCTTTGTAGAGAGGTGAGGTGAGTAATGTAGATATCCTGTCTTATTTTCATAGATTCATAGACTCTAGGATTGGAAGGGACCTCGAGAGGTCATCGAGTCCAGTCCCCTGCCCTCATGGCAGGACCAAATACTGTCTAGACCAGGCCTGCACAACATATGGCCCGCGAGCCGCATGCGGCCTGCAGAGGCTCACTGTGCGGCCCGCGGCCGGGATTCAAAAGGCTCTGAGCTGCCCGCAGCGGCAGGGAGCCCAGAGCTCTTTACATCCCAGCCGCGGCCAGGATTAAAAGGCTCTGGGCTGCCCACAGCGGCGGAGAGCTCAGAGCTCTTTAAATCCCACCCGCAGCCGGGATTCAAAGGGCTGTGGGCTGCCCGCAGCTGCAGAGAGCCCAGAGCCCTTTAAATCTCAGCCGCCAGGGCTGGCTTTAGGCCAATTCAACCAATTCCCCTGAATCAGCCCGCCACTAAGAGGGCCACATGCCCAAGCCCCAGTACAGTGTACCAGCAGAAGCCAGTGCGCTGTAGCGGGGTGGCCCAGCTTCCCCAGGGGGCAATTTAAAAGATCTGTGGCTCCCAGGCCCTTTAAATTGCCACCAGAGCACCACTGCTGGAGCCCTGGGGTGGGGCTCTGGGGGCTATTTAAAAAGTCCGGGGTTCCCGTCGCTTCTACCGCCCCACCCCTTTAAATAGCCAGTGGAGCCCCACCACTTCCCCAGGGTTCCCGTGGCTATTTAAAGGGCTAGGGCGGTAGAAGAAGGGGAACCCCAGGCCCTTTAAATACCCGAGAGCCCTGGGGTAGCGGGGGGCTCTGGGGGATATTTAAAGGGCTGGGGCTCCAGCTGCCTCTGCCGCCCCGGTCCTTAAATAGTCGCTGAAGCCACACCGCTTCCCCAGGGCTCCCTCGGCTATTTACAGGCTGGGGCGGTAGAAGAAGGGGAGCCGCAGGTTCTTTAAATAGCCCCCAGAGCCCTGGGATAGCAGGGGTGGTGGTCTCCAGATGCCTTTGCTGCCCTGGTCCTTTAAATAGCCCCTGGAGCCCCACCACTTCCCCAGGGTTCCTGCAGCTATTTACAGGGCTGGGGCAGTGGAAGCAGGGGAGCCCCAGGCCCTTTAAATAGCCTCTGAGCTGTGGGCTGCTGCTGCTATCCTGGTGGGGGAGGCAGGAGGAGGGGGCACTCACCATACAGGATGGGCTGTACCCCCTGTACCTGCACCAGTTGCCCGCAGCCAACCCCTGCCGCACCTCCTGCCCTGCCTGCACCAGTTCCTGTCTGCAGCCGGCCCTGCACCCGCTGCTCACAGCCAGCCTGTCTCCAGCCAGCCCCGCACCCTCTGCCTTGCCTCCAGCCCTGCACCAACCCCTGTCTCCAGCCAACCCCTGCTGCACCCCCTGCCTGAAGCCAGCCAGTCCTGCACTCCTTTGTCTCCAGCCCTGCCAACCCATATCACCCCCCCTGTGGCCCTGCCTGAAGCCAGGCGGCCCACCCCACACCTCGTCTCCAGCCTGCTGCCAGACCCTACCTCCAGCCACCTCCCCGCCACCTCCAGCCAGCCCCATGTCCACTGGTGCCCTGCAGTTCCCAGGGAAGTAACCCTGCACACCTGCTTCAATGAGGTGGGCAGGGAGCAGCTGGGACCCACACATGCACCCTAGCACACTCTCAGAGAGTATCGGAGCTCATTTCTAGTTCAGACCCATCTTTTTAAAGAAGAACTTTGGGTAGGGTTAACATACATCTGTACTTTCCCGGACGTGTCAGGCTTTTTGGATCTTAAATCGCCATCCAGGAGGAAAATACGGATGTATGATAACCCTATTGGTACAAAAATTACATACTGTGGCAGAACTTTTTATAGGGAACTAGTTGGTAAGAAATAAAAGGCTCTTTTTTACATTTTTTTTTCTTTCAGTCATCCCTGCCGGGGCCCCGCCGAAAATGTTCGAATTGGGCCCCGCACTTCCTAAAGCCAGCCCTGCCAGCTGCGGATGGGATTCAAAGGCTCTGGGTCCCCACAGCCGTGGGGAGCCCAGAGCCCTTTAAATCTCAGCCGTGGCCGGGATTCAAAGGACTCTGAGCTGTCCGCTGAGATTTAAAGCGCTCAGGGCTCCCTGCCACCACGGGCAGCCCAGAGCCCTTTGAATCCCGGCAGCGGCTCCAGCGGATGCACTGGGGTTGGGATTTAAAGGGCTCGGGCTCCCCTAAGCAGGAGGAGTTCTGGGCCCTTTAAATCCCTGCCCCAGCCCCACAAAGCTCTGGGTTCCCCGCAGCCGCCGGAGCCCCGGGCCCTTTAATTTGACCCTGAGGGTTCCAAGGCAGCTCTTCAGCTGGGAGCCCCTGGCTGATTTAAAATCAAGTATCACCTCCTCACCCCCAACCTTCCTTTTTGGCCCACAGCTGTTTTGGTGGGGTGGCACTGGGAAAGGAGGGTTTGTTTCTGCAGGGCTGGGCGGTGCTGGGGCAGAGTGTTTCCCTGGGCCGGGGGGGGGAGGCGGGGTGTTTCCACGAGGTCGGGGGGTTTCAGCCCTCAGCTGTTTTCTTTGGAGTAATGTGGCCCTCGCCGCTTTACGAGTTGTGCAGGCCTGGTCTAGACCATCCCTGATAGACATTTATCTAACCTACACTTAAATATCTCCAGAGATGGAGATTCCACAACCTCCCTAGGCAATTTATTCCAGTGTTTAACTACCCTGACAGTTAGGAACTTTTTCCTAATGTCCAACCTAAATCTCCCTTGCTGCAGTTTAAGCCCATTGCTTCTTGTTCTATCATTAGAGGCTAAGGTGAACAAGTTCTCTCCCTCCTCCTGATGACACCCTTTTAGATACCTGAAAACTGCAGTCATGTCCCCTCTCAGTCTTCTCTTTTCCAAACTAAACAAACCCAATTGTTTCAGCCTTCCTTCATAGGTCATGTTCTCAAGACCTTTAATCATTCTTGTTGCTCTTCTCTGGACCCTCTCCAATTTCTCCACATCTTTCTTGAAATGCGGTGTCCAGAACTGGACACAATACTCCAGTTGAGGCCTAACCAGTGCAGAGTAAAGCGGAAGAATGACTTCTCGTGTCTTGTTTACAACACACCTGTTAATGCATCCCAGAATCACGTTTCCTTTTTTTGCAACAGTATCACACTGTTGACTCATATTTAGCTTGTGGTCCACTATGACCCCTAGATCCCTTTCTGCCATACTCCTTCCTAGACAGTCTATTCCCATTTTGTATGTGTGAAACTGATTGCTCCTTCCTAAGTGGAGCACTTTGCATTTGTCTTTATTGAACTTCATCCTGTTTACCTCAGACCATTTCTCCAATTTGTCCAGATCATTTTGAATTTTGACCCTGTCCTCCGAAGCAGTTGCAATCCCTCCCAGTTTGGTATCATCCACAAACTTAATAAGCGTACTTTCTATGCCAAATCTAAGTCGTTGATGAAGATATTGAACAGAGCCGGTCGCAAAACAGACCTCTGCGGAACCCCACTTGTTATACCTTTCTAGCAGGATTGGGAGCCATTAATAACTACTCTCTGAGTACAATTATCCAGCCAGTTATGCACCCACCTTATAGTAGCCCCATCTAAATTGTATTTGCCTAGTTTATTGATAAGGATATCATGCGAGACCATATCAAATGCCTTACTAAAGTCTAGGTATACCATATCCACTCCTTCTCCCTTATCCACAAGGCTCGTTATCCTATCAAAGAAAGCTATCGGATTGGTTTGACACGATTTGTTGTTTACAAATCCATGCTGGTTATTCCCTATCACCTTACCACCTTCCAAATGTTAGTAGATGATTTCTTTAATTACTTGCTCCATTATCTTCCCTGGCACGGAAGTTAAACTCACTGGTCTGTAGTTTCATGGGTTGTTTTTATTTCTCTTTTTATAGATGGGCACTATATTTGCCCCTTTTCCAGTCTTCTGGAATCTCTCCCATCTCCCATGACTTTCCAAAGATAATAGCTAGAGGTTCAGATACCTCCTTTATTAACTCCTTGAGTATTCTAGGATGCATTTCATCAGGCCCTGGTGACTTGCAGGCATCTAACTTTTCTAAGTGATTTTTATCTTTTGCTCTTTTTTTATCTTATCTTCTAAACCTACCCCCTTCCCATAAGCATTCACTATGTTAGACATTCCTTCAGACTTCTCAGTGAAGACCGAAACAAAGAAGTCATTAAGCATCTCTGCCATTTCCAAGTTTCCTGTTACTGTTTCGCCCTCCTCGCTGAAGGACTTTTAGTGAAGTCCATTTGTATGGAAGTTTGGTTATTAATGAGAGTCTCCAGGTTGGAGAGCTCTTTTTTGATGTTTTCCTGTTTGCTGTATAGGATGCTGATCAGGTGGTTCCTCAGTTTCTTTGCTAGAGTATGGCATAATCTCTCACTGTGGTCTGTGTAGTATGTAGATAGCGTGGAATTTTTACCTTTAGTCCATTTGGTATGATGTCCATCCGTTTGCATTTGGAAAGGAAGATGATATCTGTCTGTATTTGTGCGAGTTTCTTCATGAGGTTGATGGATTTCCACTCCATATGGCTAAATGCAGTGCCTTGCATGGTGAAAAGTATCAGAGGGGTAGCCATGTTAGTCTGGATCTGTAAAAGCAGCAAAGAATCCTGTGGCACCTTATAGACTAACAGACGTTTTGGAGCATGAGCTTTCATGGGTGAATGAAAGCTATGTAGAGATTCAACTCTTTGGAATTTACTCCAACTTTCTACAGAAAGTTTTGCCACTCCCCTTGTCAAGGTTTTTTTCCCCACTTTGAACTTTAGAGTACAAAAAGTGGGGACTTGCATGAACACTTCTAAGCTTAATTACCAGCTTAGATCTGGTACGCTGCCACTAGCCAGAATTTAGTGTCTGGCACACTTTCTGTTCCCCCAAAACCTTCCCTGGGGAACCCAGATCCAAACCCCTTGGATCTTAAAACAAGGAGGAATTAACCACCCCTGCTCCTTTTCCCCCACCAATCCCTGGTAAGTTCAGACCCAATCCCTTGGATCTTAAAACAAGGAAAAATCAATCAGGTTCTTAAAATGAAAGCTTTTAATTAAAGAAAGAAAACGTAATAATTATCTCTGTAAAATCAGGATGGAAAATGCTTTACAGGGTACTCAGATTCATATAGACCAGAGAGATCCCCCTCCCAGCCTTAGATTCAAAGTTACAGCAAACAGAGGTAAAAATCCATCCAGCAAAAAGAAACCTTTATAAGTTGAGAAAACAAACATAAGACTAATCCACCTTGCCTGGCTATTACTTACAACTTTGAAACATGAAAGACTGATTCAGAAAAATTGGGAGAGTCTGGGTGTACATCTGGTCCCTCTTAGTCCCAAGAGCGAATAATGAACAAAAACAAAAAGCACAAACAAAGACTTCCCTCCACCAAGATTTGAAAGTATCTTGTCCCCCCATTTGTCCTCTGGTCAGGTGTCAGCCAGGTTTACTGAGCTTCTTAACCCTTTACAGGTAAAAGAGACATTAACCCTTAACCATCTGTTTATGACACCCCTGTTGCATTTATGTGTAGTATGAAGTGACACATTGTGATGTTAGAGAACAGCATGCTAATACTCAGAAGCTACTTTCTTCTGCACAAGAAAATAGCAACAACCTCCAAATGGACTTTTTCCTGAAATCCCCTTTGCACAGCAAGTTTCTATAAAAGTAAAGGTACTACAGTATAGGAGCATGAGCTTTCGTGGGTGAATACACACTTCGTCAGATGCACCCGACAAAGTGGGTATTCACCCACAAAAGCTCATGCTCCAAAACGTCTGTTAGTCTATAAGGTGCCACAGGACTCTTTGCTGCTTTTACAGATCCAGACTAACACGGCTACCCCTCTGATACGTACTACAGTATGTGAATCCCTTCGTAAGCACAGTTATTCCCCAAACTAAGACCAGTCCAAAATGAGAAGTTCTCAATTCTGGAAGTAGAATGACAGACTGGAGTCTCAAGTCTCAGTTGTGAAGTCCCTTTGGTGTCTGCTCTTGAAAAATCATCCTTTTATCAGTCTACTTGCTTTTCCAAATCCTGTTGTAGGTTTAGACTAAACCAAATGAAGTGTGCTAAAAACAGTCAGTCAGTATTTAGCTGTCTGGACTGGAGTTCAGACATAAACCTGCTTCAATGCTGACAGTTGTGAATTCAACCGTCCTGTCTTCCAGAATTTGTTCGTCACCGCCATTTGATATAATGAATTTTGCAAACATAGATTTGGGGTATAAATTGGTATCTTGGGTGTTTAAATGACAGAAGAGAAGGAAAAAACTCAAAATTATGCTTCAGCAGCCGTACATTAGTCCCTTCTTCTGTTCTGGGCTCAACCTATGACCTTTGCTCAGCGTTCTTGGAAGAAGTTATTCGTTAGCAACTTAGATACACTATTCTGCTTCCTTTTCAGACTCAGAATCATGAGCGTTTAGCAGGAATGTGTGCATCCCATTTTCCCTTTCCCCCTCTTCCCCTGCCCCCCCATATGTTTGCCTGGAGTTATTATTGGGTTATTTCTCATGTTCAGCCAACTATTTTGTATTTCCTTTTCTTTTGTATTTCTTTTCTTCACTTGCAGTACTTAACAGCAGTGCTGCAGCACTTTAGTGTAGACATTACCTACACCAACTGTCCATCTCCCCGAGAGGTGTTAGCTAAGTTGATGGAGGAATTCTTCCATTGACCTAGTGCTGTTTACGGTAGGGGAGGTAATCTTAACTATGCCGCTCAGAGGGTGTGGATTTTTCACACGCCAGCGTGAAGCCGACTTAATTTTCTAGTGTAGACCAGGCCTCATTCTCCAGCCCAAAGTTACACAGCTGTGTGCTAAGGCAGGGAGCTTAGAGATCAGAGGGGCATGCAGGCACTCCCACCAGACCCGTTTCTGTGTCTCTCACGAGAAACACCACACTCGCAATTCCTCCCCCCCGCACCAGAGTATTTTTTAGTCACTTAATGTCCCTTGGATCTCTAAGCTCCAAGCCTTGGCAAAATAGGGGTGTAACTTGGGCTGGAACCTGACATATGCCATTGTCTTGAAATTGCCCCCCACTTGTGGGTTTGGAAGGTTGTTTTATCTAGAGCCATGGTGCTGCTTTTCTGAAAGGCTAATTACCCTGTATGTGGTAACTTTACCTCACCAAGCATGTCACATACAGTAATCTGTAAAACGATTACATTGCAGCTCCATGTCTGCCCAGCTGCCATCGGAAAGCTTCTGACTCTACTGCTTACTATGCAATAGTAGTGTTTGCAGATTCAATGTAATGAAGAACCCCTTCTGCCCAAGCCAGAGTTAATATAGTTTGTAAATCTGGAA